>NC_082599.1:27155495-27481606 GCF_030936135.1 Gavia stellata
CTCCCCTTGCTCTGCACTTTGACTTTCTTGGAGATTTTTTTTTCTCCCCTGTTTGGGCTCAGAGGGAGCATGAAAGCCTACATCCAGCTCCAGTCCTTGAAGATGAAGTTTGGTAGGTGAACACTGATAGATTACATGAGGAGCTCCAGGATACTAGAGCATTAGTTTCTCTGTAGGAGTAAGTCAGGGCAAACTTAATAATTTTAAGTGCTTCCAGAAATGCCATTGTATGTGCAATCTGCCATTTTATATATGGCAGCCTTCAAAATACGACATGTAAACTTGAGGTTGGGCAAACTGGTACGGGTGGCATGTTGCGTTCCTGAAAGTGCCAGAAATGTCTGGGACAGTGAGGTGCAGAGATCCTAAGGAGAAGGGAGTAGTGGGGTAGCCAAATTGTCACACTCGAAGCAGCTCTTTGGTGCTGGATGTTCTGCTCCCTGTCTGTGCCTGGGCACCTGGGGAGTATGTGCTCTGTGAAAGCTAAAGGACTGAAAGGCTGGAGCATGCTGTGGTGTGCTCTTGACCGTGCCTGCTGGTGTCTGGTCTCCAGTACTGCTGCAGAACCCGCAGGATTTTGTCTCTCATCAGGAGTTCTCTTTCTACTGTGTCGACATCCCCTGAACCTGCTGTGGATGGGAGACTTGGGTTTGAGAGCGGAACTGCTCTTCAGGCAGATTTGGGAGGGTTTCTTGAGAGTGGGTTCTCTCAGATGGGTTGTCACAAGTATTGCTGTTAAAAGTGTGCAGCGGGATAAGCACAACAGTGTATGTTGTGATTGCATTTTCCAAGGCAGAAAAGGAAATTAGAAACTCCTCTCTTATTCTTGAGAAGAAACCAACCTTTCCCAGGGGAAACTGATAAAATCCTGGAGGAAAATCACCTTGTCTGGAGAGAAATGTGGAACATTTTATTTCAGTTTAGCTTTCTCCCAGCCACACACACACACACACAAAAAAGATAAATGGAAAATAGAAGGAACTAACTAGAGCATGCTGAATAAAAATGTTTCACAACAATAGAGTTAGGATCAGTTCCTAGGACTATTTTCTGTTTTATCTAAAGGATTGAGTCATGATGTGAGCCTCTTGGATGCAGTCAGTAAACCATGTTTTATGTCCAGGACATCTTCTCTGGGTACAGGTGTGATGGCACAGATATCCCTGTTTGAACATGGCCCACTGATGTACTGGGAAGTCCTAGAAGTACAACAGGAGACCCTGGCTGCCACTTATGGTTCTGGTTGGTGAAAAAGCATCATGAACAGTTGGAAGCTCTGCTAATGGAGATCTCTTCATGAAGGAAATCCATCAGTCCAGGCAAATGGTATAGCCCAGCCAGCACTGGATGCAACATTGCTTAACACAGCCAGTCTCTCCAACTGTTACCCAAATTTCAGTTTGCACTTCTGCCTAGTTAAGTGCCCTTTGATGGGGAGCAGCGTGTGGGTGGCAAAGATGGATAAACTCCAGAGGCACATGCCTTTGAGTTGGATCCCATCTTAAAATTCCACAATGTCCTGGGACCTTGCAGCAGAGAGGTGGCCTGGGATGGTGTGGGCCACAGTGAGATAACTTGTTTTATTCCTGCAGGGATGTAACCCAGAGTCAAAAGCAGGATCCAAACCCCAACATTCCAGCCTCTGGTGAGCATTACACTATATGTCAGCTCAGCATCTCTGTGTTGGAAGGTGTGAGTTGCAGTGGCCAAAAAAAGAAAAAAAAGCTTCACTTGCTCAGTTCTGCATTGCTTTCACAACTGGATACAAGACTGGATACAAGTAGCCGGAGCTCTCAGCCTTCCTAAAGGCCTATCTGAGATCAGCACCTAGACTGACATGGCACACGTTTTTGCTCTTGTAGGACTGACCAGTTTTGAATGCATCTGCCCTCAGATCCTAGGAATAACCTAGGGGAGTCCTCAGCACTCACTTGTTCTTACTAATTTTGGGTTCCTTGTATGCCAGGCCAGGAAAAAAAAAAAGTCTTTGCCCGGTACGTTGTGAAAGTGTGTGGTTTGTGCTCATTCTGGTTCGTTCAGGGATGAGCCCTGCAGTTGAAGGTCAAGTTGATGGGGACAGTCCCATGTAGGAGTTTTTAGATATGTCATAATTTGTGTGCAGGGGAAGATTAGTGTAAGATTAAAACTGAAATCGCGTATTCTGGGAGTTGGTGCTGTGGACAGCCTCACAGGGCACCTGGAGAGGGTGCTTCGTTACCAAATACAAAGAATCAGGCTTCTTATGAACAGAATTTGTGGTTGCTGTGGATGAGTCTGAACCCAGTCAATTGATGGCTGGTTGGAGGTGGAAAAGGGGATTTCTTTGATCTATTTTTTCCCCACGGTGACACCACATGCACATGTGGTTCTTGTCCAAGAAGAACACAGGGCCCTACATGGCTTAAAACCCGTGGTGTTGAGTATCGAGTGAGAAATGCTCTTTCCATGGCATATTGCTTTGCCCCTGGTGGTGTGATTGAATGGAAGATGCAGTAGATACTACCGACGGAGAGGTGACTTAAGTAAAATACTATCTGCGTGTGCTCAAAGGAGAGAAGATGAGAAATTACGTGGAACTAAACACAGAACTGATTGCCTGATCTCGGGAAGCTTTGCAAATATGTTCCTATCCTCTGCTGGAGAACAGATTTCAATATGATAGCTGTAGTTCTTGGAGTCCAGAGTGGGAAGCGATTTTGGGATCCTCCCTTTTCTGCCATATTCTTGGACAGGGCAGTTGAACGGGTTGTGGTTTGGAGTGTGCAGGGATTGTCAAGACACTCAGGTCTGTGCAGGATGGATTTGCCTATGCAACTGTCCTGGGAAGAAGGACATAGGGAGGGAGGAGGGGTTGACTAGGAACATGTAGGTCCCTCCCCAGCTGGAGCTGGTCTTCCAGCATCTCATTCCTCAGGAAAGGGTTAAGCTGGGCTCAGCTCCCAGGTCCTGGACTGGACCTTTTATTTTCTTAGTATGGTGATGATGTGTGTGGTGGGGCTCCCAGATGTGCAAGCAGCTGCCCCTGGTGGACTTGTAGGTTTTAAAGTTTTTGGTAAGTGTTCGCAAAAACTTTGTGTCTGATTCAGGGGTTGGGTTTTTTGTTTCCTGAAGGAAAAATTGTAGCCAGATATATGGGACGAAAAGATTTGCAGTATTCAAATTTCTGAACTAATAATCAGCTTTGCTTTATGTATTAGGTATGTTGTGAGGAACTATGTTGCAGTGATTTAAACAGAAGCGTGTCCAGTTACTGCCAAATGAATAGACTAGGCAAAATTGCCGAATACTCATAAAGTGCGTGCTTTTTTTCTGATAATCAGATTTTGTAAAAATAGATGAGGACAGGTATGTTTTATTATATAATGAGATGCTGCCAACTCTAATGTTATAGGGGTTTTCTCTCTGCTGATTTTTTTTTTCCCTTTGAGAAAGGGAAATTTTCATTTTGTAACAGTTTGTTCCTGTATTTGCTGATCGCTACAGTCTTTGGTATCCAGTGCTGTAGCAGATTGCATGATTCCTTTGCTGCCTGTGGCACAGCTTAATTGAAGGTACAAAAGGAATTGTGCTATAATTAATCAATTTTAAATACATGTCTTCCCATTTCAGCCATATATTTTCCAGCACTCAGGAAAATTTTCTGGTTTTCTCTTATATGAGCCTACTGAATATTGGTTTTAAATCCACCGGAAGCTTCTCTGGAAGCTCGGCTCTGGCTACAGCTACGTGCAATGGCAGTGGAGAAACCCAGATGTGAGCCAGGCCTGTTTACCCTTGCTTTGCAGCAATGAACAGAGAAGTGGAAGTATCCGAAAGATACCCGAAGTCCTAGCGATGACGTGTTGTCTGCCACTGTGAACCAGCTTTGTAGCGCTAAGCTGGAATGACTTCTTTCCCTTAGTTCTTAATGTCTCAAGCTTACATACTGCCCGTTGGAAAAGGGGAAAGCTAAACAACCTGAAATCTGTGTGTTTTTATGTATAAATGCACGCACATGCACAGAGTAGATTCAGGAGAGGTTATATGTAACATACCTGGGTGGTTGATGTGTCTCTTTCTTTACTCTGTCACGTAGTTAGTACATTTACAAGCAAAATAAAAGATCAGCAATGCAGTCCATGGAGAAAGAGGGTGGTGAGTGTTAAGTGCCTGCCACAGAGTCTGTGCTCACCCAGGTACTTCAGTGTGGTCCTAACCTTATCTCTGTGTAATCCCACCAATGCAAGGGGACTAGCAATGAGTTTAAATAGGGTACGTGGTACCATTATTTTGCTTTTCAACATCTGTGTAAGGTTTTTAGGTATGGAATTAAAAAAGAAAAAAAACAGAAATGTGTATCTTCTGGCTGGCTTGAAGGATCCTTTTTATCCAGCAGTTTTTTTCACCGGGCTGGTCACATCTTGTCCTGCAGGCACCATTCAGAGCGGTTGGGTTTTGCACATGAAATGCAAGAAAAGTTGGGGAGACCAAAATGAATTGAAGGGCAAAGACAGCAGAGTGTGGTCTTCTGCACCGTTTCAAGGGGTGGGTGTTGGCAGCCGTCCTGCCTGGTGTATGAATGTCTGGCACATTTTTCAAAGTTCGTGAATGAAGGACAAAGTTTCGAGAGCGACTTTCCTATATTCCCTTTTTAAGTAATCCCACAACCACTCATTTCTTGCTCAGAAATGTTTGGTTAGTGTTCAAAAAGATGCTGATAAGAACAGTCCAACCCACTGTTTAATACCGTTTATTTACCCAGGGCTTCTATGCGATTGCTTTTTAGTCCATGAATTTCAGTTTGTTCATCTCTCCTCTCTGGGATGTGCCTGGGATGATATCAGTGAGCTTGTTTATAAGGCCTAAATCAATCACATTTCAGATTAGACCTGTTAGTCCTCAGTTATAATAGGGAAAAATGTAAAAAAGAGAATGAGAGTAAACCAGCGATACAACTTGGGGGGCATTTTTTCCTTCAAATGCAGTAAAGGCTTTTAAAAAAGGCATGGATATGTGTGGTAATTCCTCATTCATTTTAGGTTTTCACGGGGGGTAAACAAGATTGAAAATTCTAAGTACAGTAACAAAATGTGTAGAAAAAAATGTTTCCAGTAATCATAGAAAAATGTGGAAAGAAATCAAAGGTGTTCTATTTCAAATCTTTATGTGAAAGTTTAGACCACACTCTGTAGTTTCATTGCTACTAGCAATGATGGATACTTAAATACTGTGGGTTTTTTCCTGCTGTTTCCTCTGTATTCTACCTGCTGCACTCACGTTATTATTTAGTATCTTGATGAGGCCTTGAAAATATTGAGACTTTACAAGGAACTGCCATCTAGATTATAATTTTAGAACTTGTTGGTTTAAGGTCTGTAAAATGAATCATGCTGCTTTAAAAACCTTAAGTCAGAATTACTTCATTTTTGTTCTTTATTTTAATTATGTGGATATTCTGCTTTTAGGACTTTTTTTTTTTTTCTGCCGAGTGTTTTTCACAGGGTCATGAAACAGGTATCTATGCTTAAATGGAACTTTTTCAGTTCAACCCTGTGTCATTGTGGAAAACATTTTCTTGGCTTGTTCCCAGCAACAGTCTGATGACAGTTCAGAGTACAGAAGTTTCCATATAATCATTGAGGCTCAGTCCCAAATCCCGTACTCACATAAGGCAAATTCTTCAGTGACAACTCTTATGGATAGTCATTTGCCCAGGTGTCGCATTGTGAATTTGGCTGGGTGGTCAAGTGTGAATACAGAGTAAGAGGCACAGATTGTATCTGGATGACGAATCTTCCACGTTGTGGACAAGAGGGAGTCCTGCCTTCCTATTGCAAAGGTGGGAAGTGTTTTGGCAGCATCTAGGACATTTGCTACCTCGACAGGACCCCTTGTGTAGCAGCGGGTCATTTTTTATGTAGGTCTTCTAGGTGAGTCCTGACCGAGAAGGGTGTGTATGTTTTTATAAGACAAGGGGTGAGGGCCAGAGGCTGAGACATAAACCCCATAGTTTTGAGTGGCTATCCCCCTTATTTCAGTTAGTATTAGAAAACAAATAATCCCCAGAAAAAGGTCCTGGAAAACTTCCTGAAAACCTTCACCCTGTGGTGGTGATGCATCCCGAAAGAGGAAGTGGTAGGTTGCAGTTTTGCTCTCTAGATCACTTCAGACCTCAGGCAAGCTGGTAATAAATACTGGATTTTGGTTGCCGGAAGAAAGTGCACGAAATAACTTTGTATGAGCAGGCAAGGTTAGCACTGCAGGGAACATTTTCTGCCTGCTGTGTGGTTAAATCATCTTTGTGCGATGTGGTTATTTTAAACCTGTTGTTGTCTTCTAAGTCACATACTGCCTCTGCTTCTGCACATGATGTCATTGGAGACGGAACGATTGCCTCTTCTGCTGGGGTACCGCCTGCTGCAGGCCCGGGCTCACCACCACCGGGCTGGGAGACCTGGGCACTCGGGCAGCTCATGGCTTCTGCTGGGGTCTCCTAGCGTGTATCACGGGGACGGGAAGCACAGGCACAGCTGCCATCCTACCAGCGCCGGAGGGACCTCACGAGTGCAGGAGGGACGGCAGGCCACCATATGCCAGTAGACACCCTCATCAGCAGGGTGCCATGGCAGAAGCATCAGTCTCTCCACAGCCCCTCGAGTAGGTGGCAGCTACGAGGAGCCAGCCTCCTTCTCTCACCCACTTGGATTTGTGCCTGCTCTGTCCTGAATGTCCCAGTCACCTTCCCTGCGCTCTTTCCCTACCTTTCTGAAGAGTATTACTGGGAAAGGATTGGCCGCCAAACTTTGTTTAGGGCTTTGGAGGAGTTGTGAGGGAGTCAAGGAGGGCCGTGGCCTCCAAGCCCAGGAACGAGAAGAAACGGGATATATGCTGGAAAACTCATTCTGGTGTGCTTGGGATGCATCGCACGGGGGGACCCAAACAGAAACCAGCGTGTGGGAAGTGAACAGCTGCTGTCTGGGCGTATGAAGCCCTCCTCAGCTCCTGTGCGGGGTCAGCAGAAAGCCAGGCCGCTCGGAGCAGCAGCTGAGAGGACCTGCCCAGGCTGCGGCATGGCGGCTGCCGGGAGCTTGCGGGCAGCGCCCTGGCTGCAAACACACCCATGGGCTGGGTTTTGGTGGCCAGGTTTGGTAGCACCCATGGGTGGCCCATGGGTTTGGCCACCTTGACTCTGCCTTACGTCTTGCTAAAGCACTGCATCGTCTTCAGCACTGGTGTCCTTACAGTGCTGAGTTGTCTCGCAGTGCAGTTGTTGCTGCCGGAGGTTGGGAAAAAAACTAGGAGAAATGTTGTTTTGTGGGCTCGTAATTATTTTCCTTAGTTATTGCTGGTGTCAAAGGCAAAGGGCTCTCTGGTCTGTTAGCTCCTTCCTTTCAAGTCAGTGTTATGCTAATTTCTGTATGTAACCACTGAAGGAGACTGTCATTAGTGGTTTGTTGCTTATTTATTTGCTTTTTTGGTTACATTAAAGAACCCATTAATTGTGTCATCTTTGGTTATTATATTAATAGAGCTAAGTTCAATTACTGTAACTTGATTTCAAGGAGAAAAAAATGCTCCTCATAACGTAATATGGTAGTTATGTGACACCACTAAATCCATTTAATCTTCTTAATACAAAGTACCCTTTTCTCAGACATTTCTCTTGCTTTTCTAGTTAAGTCTAATCTCAGTTTAGGCATAACTTGCAGGAAGCTTTAGTAAAAATTTCTGTAGTTTTGTAAGAATTCAGTTTATTTTCAAGATTCATCATCTTGCTGATTGTGTGCTGAGATATACTACCACTGTACAGTATTATATGGGATAGATATAAGAGGTATTGTGTGTAGAAGTGGTATGGCCTTTTAATTTCTGATTTGAATTGCTTGATAGAAGGTAAACTTGCTGGTGAATAAGGGAATTGAATTGCTGTAAAGGAGATCTGTACACACTCTCAGTACCCAAATTAATTCAATTACAGTTTCTGCTATTGTAGAAATAGCGTATTTATTTTAGAATACAGTGAGAATTAAATGGCAATTGCTAATGTTTCTGGGTAGGTGCTGGTACAGTATCAGCACAAAATACTGAGCATCATGTGAAGGAAAATCCCCGAATGTGCATTTTTGTTTCTTCTTTTTTCATTTAAATAGTGTACTAACTTCCAGTGGAAAATAATCAAAACATGCAACTATCTGGCAGTTGGGGAGATATTTTCATTGCTCTGTTCTAGAGAGAAATTAGAATAATCTATAACAAAAAAATCTGAATTTCTGTCTCTATACCTTCCCCAACCCTGCCACCACATTTCCCCTTTCCTGAGCAGGAAGCTACAGGTGCCCTTTACACAAAACTTTGTCAAAACTACTTTAAATAAAAACATTTCTATTTTTCTTACCGTCATTCAAAGTGAAGTGAGCTTGTTGGCTCGATCAGTTTCCGACTGGGCAAATATCCACAGCGGTTTTTGAAATTGTTCATGGCTGATAACCAGCCCTGAAGCTGTTCTTTCGGAGGCTCACCAGAGAGCAGCCTGAGCTCTCGCTGGGATGCAGGTTAAACCAAGGCTGCCTCCAGAGCTGAGTCCTTCAGGTTTGCATCTTTATGGTTTGGATGAAGCAGCCTGAGAAAAACACTGGTCCTGTACATGAGACTTCTTGTGCCTTCACTGTCAGGGAAATAACAGAGTTTCTGTTGTGGTTTACTGGTACTTTATCAGCAGGTGGGAAAGATATGTGGCTCCTAAATTGACTTTACATCCCAAATGCCACTGAGGTTTGTCCAGCTAGATCAGGTGAAAAGATTTCCTTTGTGGCTGGGAATACAGATAGCATCTGTAGTATGCAATGTTAAAATACTTCTGAGAGGAGTTTTAGATCTTGTAATTGTCAGTATCCTAGTGATGTAACTCTAAAAGCTATCACCCACAACTTCTACATTTCTCATGATAAAGCATATAAAAATAAACAGTCCAGCTGCTCACCTACTGCCAAAAGCTTGCGTCTGTGTATTTGTCAAACACTGCATGTATACCTCATGATTTAGGTTAAGGTACCTGCATAATTTGTGCCTGCAGCTCTTAGTGTTTGCTTCTTAAAGCTGTGTGCATTCAAAAAAAAATTAAGTCAGGGTTAATTAGTCGAGATTTAAACTAATTCAAGTGTGAGATATTTCTCTGGGGGCACAGATGTGAGGAACTGGCCAAAGCCAACGGAAGGGGCAAATCAAATGGTTAGGTAGGCAGCATTATTTGACCTCCATCCACATAAACCTGTCTTTAGCAATGTTTTAAGCGCATGTTGTGTAATTGCTTGTGTTCCTTTGGTCATTGCTGGCCTGGCCCTTTTGAAAATCTCTGTTTTAGTTTGCTTTTATATGAAGGGATGATAGTATCCAATAATCAGTACTGAAGCATCAGCCAGCTGACCAGCGCTGCATTTCTCCAGCAATAAGGCTTGTGTTTATGATAGTACAAGAGGAGGCGTTTCCCCCAAATCCCCTCTCCCATCCAAGTTGTGTGCCCTCTGATAGCCCCGCAGCCTACTCCTCCCCTCTGACTCTGTGCAAATTATCCGAGGATGTGTGGTTTCTGAAGGTGTATTTTAAGGGAATGATACTTTTAAGGAATGAGATTGCATGCCTGAAAGTAGGTTAGTTTGTTTAGAGTTATTTATGATTGTAAATAGCATGTGTGATTTTTTTGCAAACAATTTGTGTCTAAAGCATAAAAGCTTTTAACAGAACCTATTTAATTTCTTTGCAAAAATACAGTTTAAAGTGGATGGTCCAGTGGCTGAGAAACAGCTGTGGATATCTGTGTCTGGACTCTGATATTAATTTATTTTTCTTGAACTTAGAGGCATGCACAGTTTGGTTTGTGCAACAAGGCTGCCTCTTCATTTTTTTTTTTTTTTTGTTGTGTCATGCAAGGGAGATTTTGCTTTACTCGACGTGGCAAACTATACCTGGTAATAATTAAATTTCGTCTCTGTTAAACTTTTTGAGCTTTACTGAAAGGCACGGGAGCAAGGAGGTTATAATCTGCAGAAATTATGTAAAACCACTTCTCTAATGCCTTAGTCATTCTTCTGACTCCATTTAACTTCAAAGGTAGCTTTGTATGTAGGCTGTGAACCATTTGGCCCAGTACCAGCCATAACAAGCACAAGACTCTGTTAGTACATTCACTTCATACTTTTGCCAAGATCCATCAAAACACTGGGATAACTTTCTGTACGTACTTCATAACCTCTTTGAGGCATTTCCCTGGATGTTATGCGATGAGCATTACTGGATGTTACTACAAACAATCAAAACGGTGTTTAACCACCTGTAACTCAACATTCAGGGTCAGCGTCCTAGAATCTGAGCATCTAGGATATGGCAATATAGAAGTTAAATGCGGGCTTTTCTAGATAGTGTCCTGGTGAGTATTTTGTTACTATTGATCATGAGGCTTACATTATTCAGTGTAAGAGAGGGAGAGAGATGATAGTTACTGAATGAGTTGAGCATTCAGTATATACATTCCTCAGACTTTGGTGAGAGAAGTGAAAAAGTGGTTATTCTGTTACTGACAATGAAGTAGCCTTACTTCTGTGGCCGACTGGGAAGCAGAAAGCAGCCATATATGGGCTGAAATTCTCCGAAGAATGTGCAATAAATAGATAGTTCAGAAGAAGGCTCCGCAGGGTCTCATGAGCACAGCAGTTTGGGAGGGAGAGGAGTCTATTTCCAGCTCAAGAAATAGTTAGCACCACAGGACTTGTTTACTTAGTGTGGAGAAAAGACTAAGAGGAGTAAGTTCTTAAAATAATAAATCCTCTCTTCATGAAACAGTGTAGCAGTAAAATTGTGGTCACTGATTAAAGGCATTAACTTTCTTTTGGGAATTGGTGTTTGTTTTGGTAAGGTTTGAGGCAAGAATGGTGGCTTTTTGTTTCACGTTTGGACCCCCTTGTGCGTGCTGATCCCGGTGCGTGGTGCAGTTGGTGGCAAGGCAGAAGCAGCCTCTGCCAACCCCTGGTTTAGCTTGTGGATATAGACAGAGGTGGGCACTATAAAACGGACTGCTTTTGAGAGCTATTGAAACCGCGTCTGCCTCGTGCCAGGTTGGTAGTTGAGGGGAGCAAGAATGAGGTGGCAGAAGCGCGAATGCCCGGTGCACCCCACGCTGTGGGGCTGTTTGGCACGGAGCTGGCTCTGTTTGGGAGTTACTCCCAGGCTTAAAGGTCGGCTGCAAAACTGCAGGTTGCCCATTTTGCTCCCTTCCCATGGCCATGGAAATCTGGGACTTTGTGGGCGAGATGTCCAACCCTTGTGCTCTGAAACCTGAAAGTGTTACTGAATGTAGTGGCTGTACTTCAGACTTTGCTTGCAACAGCTGGAAGGGAAGACAGCAGCCTGAATAGAGCAAGGGCAGTAGCCAGGCAGCTTAGGATATTGACTTTTGGAAGGTGTGCAACAATAGCCCAGTTGAGAGTTGCCCAGTTACTAGGCTTGGAAATGCTATAAAGTCTGGATGAAGACCAGATTTTTCCAGTATGTGTGTTGTCAGACCCTAAGGAATTCTAAATGCAGACTGGACACAAGTGCCCTGAACAGCACTGATGTCTTTGAGAGCATTTCAGGCAAAGGGAGGGGAAATGAGGACTCTCTTGCTTGCCTGTCTTGTGTACCATGTGTGGTCATCCTGAACAGATCATCAACCTTCTTTGGCAAGGTCCCTCTGAGGACAATCCAGGTTTCCTTTCCTGTCACTTTCTAGAAACTATACCCAGAAAGGTAACAAATGGTGAGGGGGAACTGCCACTTTCATAAGTCTTGGCGAGGCTTAAACCAGCCCTGATGACTTCCTGTTGTAGTAGTTGTAATTGCTAAAAGAATTATTTATATTTGCCTCATTGCATCTGTTGTAATAGTTGTGGGTGGGTGGAGAATAAGGACATCCAACAGGAAGTTAGAAAATTAATATGGTTTTAAAATTTTCCCTATATTTTTTTTTCTTTTTAATTTAAAGTTTTTAGATGAAAGTAGTCAAAGGTGTTTCTGTAGGAATGTCTGTGTTAATGACCTTTAAAATTTATTTTTTGAAATCTAGATCATTGACAAGGAGATTAATCCCTTTGTGGACAAGTGGGAGGAAGAAGGACAGTTCCCAGCACATAAAGTATTTAAAACCCTGGGACAGGCTGGATTCCTTGGTGTGGATAAGCCAACAGGTAGGAGAGTGTATAACTCCTGAGTGTTCATGTTGACAGTGATAGACTCATTGCATTATCTCAAATCGCTTTTGCCCCAGTTCAAAACATGGTTCGGAATTCCATGCAAAGTTTACTTACATTCCTTAGTCACAGGCACGCTGGTTACCAATTGTGCAAATACAGAAAATAATGTTGCTGAGTGCTCAAGTTGATATTCTCCTAAATATAAATGTTAAAAACCCGTGTGACTGTTATTTTAAAGTCGGTGAAATGAACGTCACTTCAATTTTCACTTACAATCTGTATAATTACTTTTATTCTGGATCCAGATGCATATGGAATAATCTCAATCTTCATTAAAGAAACCACAATTTGAAGGCATTGAAAAGTGTTGTAAGATTTTGCCTATTATAATTCCTTAACCTGTAACCTCTACATCATTGTAATGTATTCTGTCTCACCATTCAGAGGATGAGGTTTGTGTGGGTTTTAGGGCATTATATACTAGACTGTCTTTAAAATGCACTAGTCCAGCCCACAGAAGCATGTACAGAACAAGAAGCTGGTGATACACACAGCAAGGACAGAGCAAGTTTCATGTGTACATATATATGTTGGTGAGGAAAAAAGTCAAGAAGTCCAGAGGAATAGAAGGTATTTCTGCTCTTCAGCTAAAATCCATATTCCCCTTGTTTTTTTGTTTGTATGCATGTAATACATTCTTGTTTTCTTTTCAAATGCTACTATGTGTTCCTGTCAGAATTCTCTGGGGTTTTTTTTCCCCATTTTCTTATTCGTGGTTAAAAAGTATAAAACAAATGCAAGTTTGCTTAGGCACACCTTTGGCAATCATGGTGAGTTCAGAGCAGCCCAAAGTGACAACTGCAGGGACTCATCTATATGGAGCAGCTCAAAAAACCTTCGCTATGCCATGCCATGCCACGCCACACCAAATCATTATGTTGCTAAGGGACAGGGTTTGAACTGTGGAGCAAATTATGTCTTTTTACCACTTACTTTCAGACGAAATTTTTCCTCATGAAATGAACTTCCATATTCTTATACATTCCAGCGTGGAAGGTTTTTTCTCTAGCTGTTCAGCTGTTGAAGCTCACAGAACTGTTTAGCTGTGGTTGTCTGACAAATCCAGTTAGGTCTCAGCTGGTATTTCTTTACAAAAATGCTGACAGTTTAAGAATACACTTAAGATCTATTCAAAGGACAAATAGGATTACTGGGGGAAGGAGAAAACCACCTCTACCTTCTGCTATAATTCTTTGATAGGCAGATTTGAAATCTGTCTCAGTGGGATCTCCTTAGCACTGCTAATATTCATGTTGGTTGTAAAAATGGTGCGTTGCATTGCTGCCAGATTACAGCCCTGTCTTGTTACATGCATCTCGGGGCATGCAGAGGCTTCATCTGAGGTAAGGAAGCTCAGTGCTGTGCGTACTGCACATAAAATATTGTGGAGGTGGGAAATTTGTACAACGTGCACAAAATAGCTAGGACAAGAAATGATGTGAGTGAAATCTAGTGAAGAAGGGACTTGCAGAGGCAAAGATGGGCACAGAAGGTTGCATGCATGGACTACACTTGTTATACTCATGAGTAAGAATGTTTTAGCCTTGGCTTTGACACCATTATCTAGCTGTTAATCTAATTTGTTGGGCCCCTGCAGCTGCTTTTTATAAAAGCTATAAAAAAATGTATAAAATTCTCAGTGACACATGGTCCATCTCAGTTCATCTTCTGGAGCAAGGTATTGTTGGGTACAGAAAATGCACCAACTCCCTGTAAGATGCTGCCTTTGCAGCATTCAGTTGTGCAACAGAATGTCACTAGATCCAGCTTCGCTCTGTAATGTAAACCACCAGACACATCCTGAAAGTACTGAAACTTTCTCATGATGGTAAGTAAACAGTTGGGTGCATAACAGCGCAGTCTCAGCAGCAGGACTTTGGCAAAGCCTGAAATTCTTCATCCTTCTACAAATAGCTTATGCTTGCTGTGATTCTGATTAGTGTGTACTGGTAGTAGTAATATTAAAAAAAAAAAAATAAATTAAGAGATATACCTCTTATACTCTGCTCAGCCACTTCCATTATTTAACTGCTGCGTGCAGAAAAAGAGAGATCTTAAGAGATCTGAGGAAGCCAAGAGCAGCTAGGAGTTTCAGGGGGAATGTCGGGAGAGGTCTGGAGAAGAGAGGTTAATTGACTTGAGGAGAGCATTCACGACGTGGAGCCATGTGAGCAACAACCTGCCCTACTTTCCAGCACAAACCAAAATTATAATTATCATGTTGTATCCCTTCAAACCCAGATCATATAGCATTCTGTTTAAAGAAGACTAAATTTTTCAAGTGAATTCACTTTAGTAGCAACTGCAATTTTGAAATATAAGTTTTTCTGATTTTGTTTCTCAGGGTCATTCTGTCGAGTACAGTTTTGGGTTTTTTCCCTGTAGAATTAATTTTGAAGCTTTCTGATTGGGCAGAAACAGGTCACAAACTTGTTTTGCTTAGATAGAAGGAAACAGCTGTTGGATTTCAGATTTGTTGAAACTGGACTTCTTCCTGTGTAAACACCATTCCCTTTATGAACATTGTGCTGCTTAACGGGAGTCAGGTTTTTAAAAGAACATGCCTTACATGTGTCCCTTATCGTTGGAAACTTTCTTTGTGTGGAGAACTGATATGGGGCACTATTTGTATTGCAAGGGCTCCATCAACTCCTACCATATGTAGTTGTGGGTTACAAACTTGTCAAGGTTTTTCCCGTGTATTTTTTCACAGTTGCTTATGCTTGTAGTGAATATTGGCTGTAGTACAGTAGTTCAGGATGTTAGTTGGAGGGGTCATGTAAACACGGTGGGCAAGGCCCAGCCATGCACCTATAATTGGAGAATCCTGAAGATGATCAGTGGATTTAACTTGCTACACTGTCTGGTCAGTTCTCTGCCAGAGAAGGTTTTTTCTCTTTGAACCGTTTCTCTGCTCTGGTATTCTTCACACGACTCAAAAATAGTGCATACGCTGGTTTTCCTTGGGGAAAAAAGTGTGTGTTGTCCTGTCATATTAGGAAATTCTTCCTACTAGTAAAACATACGCTGAATAATTGAACATTATTTATGCATAAAAAGTGTCTTTTTGCTCTATGCTCCATTTTGCAGAATCGCTTAGTTCAGCCTGAAGTATTTAGTTTGGGGGGGGGGAAAAACCCCAACATCTCTATATACTTACTAGTCTTCATTTATGTTTACTGTGTGTTTCTCCTCAAATTATAAAGTTTCTGGGCTACTGAGGTACTGACAGTCTCAAAACTAAGGGCAGAAAATATTAGGGTAGGCAGCAAAAATATTCTAAACAGTCTTGGTAGTTGGCCATTGTCTGTTTTTCGAAGGGAAGTGGGGAAGACATATTCTTTGGAGTGTTTTATGTGCAGATTAGATGAGATATTGGAGTAAAAGCTGGAAAGAACTATGTGGTCATTTGTGATCTTATGGTTTATGGATCAAAGCCTTGGCTGTTGCTAAATTTTAGGATGTGTTGCCAAAGACACAGGCTCAAAACGTACTGTTATGTGCCCGTGTATGCCGACGCAGATGATTAAAAGTTGGTTTTATCAGCTGATGCAAAAGGACAGGAATCCTGTAAAGGCTCAGGGAAAGCAAAGAGGAGGGGAGAGAAGGGTTTGTAAGAGGGCAGCATCTGCTGTCCTGCATATTCACATAGCATAACTGTGAGACATGAGCGATAATGATGCCTGCTCTGGGTATTTCATTAGTGTTTTCACTGGCAGTCCTGTAGGAATATTTAGCAGAATGCATTAGCATGTAGAAATAATTATGACAGGTATGTCCAAATAGTAGCCTTCATTTATTCCTGTGAAACACTTTGCAGTGCACTTGCAGAAATGTGTTCTTAAGTATATCAGGAAAATCAGGAAACTATGTGGTGAGACTTGTACGCGGTTGGGAAACTATAGTTTTACACCATCTCCTTCCCCAACTGCTAGGGTATATACGGGATACGGGACTCGAGAAAGTAATAAGCAGTACGTTCTTGTCACTTGAGACAGATAAGCATCTGATGAAACAAAACCAATGTTTCAAATGATTGATTGCACTGCAGTTTTCCTTAAGAAAGCCTGTTTATTGTAAGTGTCTGTGTGTTGAATGTGGGAATATAGATCTAGACTATTCTCTAAGGTTAATTTTGTTGTTTTCTTCACAAGTATATGTTTCTCTTGTAAGATGAGACCTTATCAGAGTTTGGTAGTGGAGAGTCACTTGGAAAGAGTGTGTGAGGTTTGTTCTTTCTTTTTTTCTTTTTCCCTTTCTGTAATACTAAGCCTTACTATTATATGGAATGAGTAAAAGAAGGACCTGGGAGGAGCAGTGAATTCTGTCACTAGAAAGGGACTTAATAGTTCAGGTGAAACAGGGTTTTATGGCCTCTAAGAGAGTAACTGAAACAAACTTCTTCAGGTGTTTCTATGGATAGAAGCTAAAAGGGATATATTTGGCAGAAGAGAATTCATTTGCCCCAAACCATTTCTGTATGGCAGGAGTGGACCAGCTGCAATGCTTGTGCTTGGTTTAGTAGATTTAAGCATAGCCAGCTGAACTAATTGGTTGATCCCTTTCTTGCTTACAAAGGAGTGCAGTAGTAGTTAGTTAATAGTTGTGCTCTATAAGTTTGAGAGAGAAGCTATTGTGACACATTTTCACATCCCAATGCTGGTAAATCAGAACTCTGAAATGTTTACCAGCTATGAGATATACCTGGTTCGCAACCAAGAAATAATCTTGATAAGCCTCTAAAAAACAATAGACCAAAATTAGTCACTGCTTTATTTGAATTAATGACAAAGTTAGTGATGGATGGCAATGGTTTGGAGACCTTGATCAGATAAGTATAAGAAACTTCAGGTGCTTATCTCACCTTCTTAATTTGGTGGATTGGATTGAAATCTCAGGAAAACAGGGTTTTGCATGTGTAGATACAAGTTCTGTGTGGGTGAGACTTTTCTTTCCCTCCCCTCTTGTGAAATGCGGACAATTCAAGTCCTGTCTAGCATCTTGCAAATGCAGGATGAAATGGAATTGAAAATAGTAAGGGGGAGACTGTTTTCTGAACTTCACAGACTATGAGAAGTTCCTTATCAGACAAGGAAATGAGTGCTTGAGTTCATCTTTGTTTTTTCTTGACTCTGCAACTTGGAAACACGAGTGCTTCATTCTTCGTGGCTGGTTAGGAAGTACAGCAGTACCTCTGGGAATAGCTTGTTCAGCTATCAACAGCAGTTTTGTAGAACATCCAGCAGAGAACAGACTTACTGAAGGACAGGGAGTCTTTGTGGAAGAGAATCTTCTTTTAAATGTGTTCTTGATTGAGGGATTGGATTAGTTCCTGGGATTATGCTTTTGTATTTGAGATAAGGCAAATCCTCACACCTGTTACTTGTAATGCAGGACACAGCAGTAACTCATCTAGTTCAGGTATGCATATACCAGTACCTTAGGGGCAGATTAGGAATTTTTGAAATCTGGTACATGTACCACTGGTAGTTACAGGCTATGTCAAAATGGTATGGAGAAAGAAATTAAAAAAGCCTCTTTCCTGGAAGAAGTTAGAAGTACCTAACTGGGAACAAATACTCAGCTACGTATGTGCAGTTAAGCGCTTGAGCTCTTTACACACAGTTCCCTCATGACATACCTGTCATGCCAAATTCACTTCTGCATATCACAGGCTGTGCACAAACTGGCAGATCCATGTGGTGTCTTGAAGCTGACTAGGAGCACTTAGTCTCCATTTGTAGATAAGAGACAGAAGCAGCTGTCGGTGTTCCATCCCTGTTCTGCACGACGTGTGAGGTTGTGCTCCGAGTGGTGCAGTAGAGTCCGTCCTTCTCTCTTGTACTTGACTTTAGGTTAAGCATGCACCAACATGAGTGCTTTGTATGAGGCTTGTTAATGAGGTTTCAAGGTTGCACTGTATGGATTCACATACCAAGTATGTATCTTTAGGGGAACACAGTCCAGAAATGCAGATGGAAAAGCCGGGGGGGAAAAGTAAAGGTACAGCTGTGATGTTGTTGGAAGGTGTGAGTGAGAACCTCTGTTTCCAGAATCCAAACTGTGGTCCTATCTACTGCCTAGCTGGTTCTGACTTTTTTATGTACTAACATCTCAAGCTTCAGGACAGACAAATCTCATCACTAGCTAGAGTCTTCGGTTCTCCCTAACGCTGAAGTTGCAACAGTAATAGTTTCCTTACTTCTATAAAAACATGAGAGGAGGACCTGCATACTGCTCTGAGGTCCAGGTGCTGAATCAGGAGCCAGATCTAACCTGTGGGAGAGAACTAATTTGATTAGTTGGCACTGAACTGGACCAAAAGCCAGATGGTGTTTCTCAACATAACATCATGATAAAACACTGGAAGAAGCAATCAAGACTCTTAGTAGTATCTTGTGAGCATTTATTTGGAGGTTGACCTGTTTCAGAAGCTGGGCACTAAACACTGTTAGATTGAGTTGAATACTTCAGTTAACTTTTGTGACGACTTTGTTTTATCCTTGTGTGGGGTGTTCTTGTTTTTGTTTTCCTCCTGTTCCTATGCTTCTGAAGGTCTCTGTATATAACTTTGGTTTGAATTTCCTGCAGTTTTATAGAAAAATGTTGGGTTTGAGAGTTTTTGAAGAGGCAAATCTGCTAAAAATCTGGTGTTCTTAATTTTATAATTGTGAATAGGAAGAGAGTGCACACTAAAGAGAGCAGCTGAATAAATTAAAGAAATATGAAATATTATAACACCTGAAAAGAATATAGGGATTGAGACATTATCAAGTAAGATATACTGTTTGGGAGTTTCCATTAGAGGACTTGAGTTTATCCTTTACTTCTGTGGATCGAATGGCAATACTGCCTCTTGACAAAGCATGGGCCAATGAACGAGCTTATACTAAAATAACTTTGGTATTATAAGGCTCTCTAATTTACACATAACTCTCTTTTCCCAGTCTCAAAAGTTTGATGCTAGATTCTTGACATCTGTCATATACCCAGATGGCATAATCGGAAAGTTTTCTGAAAGGTATAAATGCACCTTTTACGCTTTGAGACATGTCAGTACACTGAGTGTGGTGAGCGTGGGAAAATTATCTTTGTGAAACAGGCTTGATTCACTTTTACCCACTCACTTTTTCATTATTAACTGCTGGGAGTGAAGGCTGATTTCTTTCCTCGGGCTGAAATGGGGAAAAATATTGTGAAACAGTCATTCTGAGGTTGACATGGAGAATCTCTGAAGAGCTGTTGACTTGTCACCACTTGCAGATCCCATAGGTCAATAACTAAATCACAAACTGTGAATGACATCTGGCTTGAAAAGAGAATTAACAAGATTGCAGTAAAACTGTGTTGTTCCTAGGTAAGTGTTTCTGTCCCCAACATTTGAGCAAGATAAGAAGCTGGTCTCCAGGCTGTGCAAACCTGAACATGTGTAGCTGAATAAGAAGAAATAAAAGGGGAAAAAAAAAAAGACATGAAATGTGTTTAGTTTTGGTTCTTCTATTCTGATCTAATGTTTCTAATCCCTAGTGACCCAGTTCATGCAAAATCATAATCTAATCCCTGTAGATCTTGCATAAACCCTTAGTCACTCCAACATCTATAAGGAAGTTTGGAGGTCCCCATACCAGTGAAGTGCCTTTTCATACAAGTGAAAAACAGGTCTTGGCAGTATCTTTCTCCCTTTCTGACAGGTGGCTAACCTGTGAATCAGCCATCTTTGTAAATCTTGTCGTTACACTTTCGACAGAACTGTAGGGCTTCCCCTGCTGTAAACTGGACTCCTGGGGATAGCGCTAATCCTTTTTGGCATTTATCCCAGAAAGGAGGACAGGCAAAGGCATGGACCCAGTATTTGTGAATCTGTGTGTGACAGGCAACTTGCTTACAGGGTAAGTAATAGCTTACTTAATGCTTAATAACTTTGTATGCTACATGGTAATAAAAAGATGTCAGGGAAGGATGGCAATATAAGGAATTTAGCTCCTTAGAGCTCAATACTTAGATAAGGTTAGAGCTGGCCATTTGCGGCTGTCTCATTTCATGGACTGGAACAAGCGAGTTTTGAGGTAAAGAAGCAGAGAACTGAAATTGCAGTGTTTTTAATGATGCTGTATTGTGTGGAAGAGATACCACCATTTTGCAACAAACCTGAAAGTTAACCTTATGTAGTTATGTGACATGGGGCTCATGTTTATACTACTTTTAGGTCTACTTTGATTTCATTGTTTACCCTCATGTAATATTGATACTCACATCAGAGACTGCATGATATCCTCTAGTAAGTGAAGTAGGAAATGAAAAAATTGGGTTTATTCCAAAATACTTGTGAAGTCTATTAAACTTGTCTGAGAAATATTTGGAGCCTGCACTCTGGTGTGTTGACACAACCATGTTGAAAGTCTTTTACAGGCTTAGTCTAAATAATGCACTGATTTGTAGATTTGTGGTCAGTCCAAACAATCAATCCATGTACCCTCAGTTTCTCAGTTGATTAGTAAATGTTAAAAATATGTGAATTGTTTTTGAAGTGAAGATATGTTGGAGGCAGGAGTGAGTGATGCTTTAAAACTTCAAAACTTGTTCTTTCAACTGGATGATCTGACCGGTGCAAGACAGCTGTCTGGCTCATTTGTGGGGAGGCAAGCAGGTATTTGGTGCCATCATAACTTGAATTGCATCATTTACTGTGTGCTTTGCAACTCTGAGGATTATGTAAATTCCCGAGTGGGGTGTGCAAACTGAGCTGGAGGCTCAGGTGTGTGTGACTGCTCTGTCCAGATGTAATGCATACCCCGTACAGAAAAGTAATATTCTGTCCTGCATAGTACTTTATCATGATAAGCATGATTGTATATACATTATAAATTTGTACTTATATTGCAGTAAAGTATGTTTCATTTTATACATATATTTATATATATATAAGGAATTTTTGGTGATTTTTGTTCTTTTAAACCTCTATAAAACTTTAAAGAAAGAAATATTCATCTAGTCAGTTTGGCCAAATGCTGCCCAGTTGTTTGGTTTTAACATATTTCAAAGGCCTGTCCCCGTTTTCTGTGCAAAGTTCATATTTCAAATCTTACTAGTTAAAATAACACTGCTGTAGCCCAGTGCTGAGACACCATAAGTGCTACTTGGGAGACTTGCTGCAATAGGGAGGTTTTCTACAGTGAAGACATCACCACTTCTGTCAAATTGCCACTGCTGTGGGGTTTGCTGCTGGGAAAGCTGCTTTGAGGCGCTCATGTGTACATCCCTCAAACTTCTGAATACATGGAAACCTGCACCTAGATTTGGAGTTAGTAAGGGGTTCAGGTTAGTTCCCCCACACGTGTGGTTCCCTCGGGCAGCGGACAGTGGTCAGTTTGTGACCCAGCCATAAAGCTTGGTCTGGGGAGCACCATGCCCCCCAGTGCACCTTCCTGACCCCAAAGCTTTGGTGGATACAGACTGCTTGTCATCTTTTAGGGCACTCCACTCTTTAGCTAAACAGACTTCTTTTAGGACTCTTGCTGTTTTGTTCATGGGGATAAACAAAATGATAAATGTAATATTTTAAGAGCTCGAGAATGTATGGGCTGATTATTCACAAATACTCACCTGGTCTGATCAACATTTTTTATTCTTTCCTGGATTCGTTTTTTTTTCATAATTTTTTATACTCTCCAGAGGAATTGTGTCACATTGTGCCTCTGTTGGATGAAAAAGGAGCTGTAAATTGGTGTTCAAAACCACACCACTGTGATTGTTATCCATACCATCTCCCTATAGCCTCTGACAGCCATACATAGATACAGCAGAGGAGAAGCGTGGGCTCTGCTTCTCCTGTGCTGCTGTTACAAGAAGCAGCATCCCGTTCCCCAGCATTGCTCTGAAACTTGTTGGCAATTACACTTCCCAGGAGCTGAGGAGTTCAGCGGTGCCTCAGGGCTGGCAGTCTCCAAGGGGGTGGCCAGCCTGAGTTGTGCCTGGAGCTTGGACCTACCAGAAGGGAGTTGTCTGTCTGTCTGTCTGACCTACAAGTTTTCTGTCCCAGCCAGTGCTCAGGGTTCTTGCCTGACACATAAAATCATTTAGTCTGGAGTCTTCTGTGCACCACTAAATGAGTAATCATTATTTTTGGCTTATTTTCACATAAATAAGGAATATTCATGGGTCAGAGAGTTTTTATAATTAGGTTCATCACCCTGTTCCTAGAAACCATAAATGGTTTGCCAAGCAGACAACTTCTCAGCAAAGCACTTAGATATATGCTTGAATGTTGTGCTTTAAGAAAAGATTTGATAGTGCCCTTTGCTAAAAGAAGTAAATCTGGAATGCAAGTTTATCCAGTCTTTTTAAATCTATCATAAAATAAATATTTGGACTTTTTGTCATGGAGACCATATTGCTGGCAGTTGACAGTGTCAACCAGAAAAGGTGGTGCTCCTTGGCCTGTCAGCTACTCCTCAAACCTTTGATCATGCAGCACACGATACCTTTAGCCCTTTTATTTAAATATATGCTTAAATGCATGAAATGTGTGGCCTTACTGCTTTGGTTCCTAAGGGACATGGTTGTAAACTGGTTGCCACTTGATGTCAGGTACTCACACTTCAGCTGTTTTTTCTGACGTAATTGATAATGTCCAAGAACAACACAGATGTTTCCTGCAAACTGTAATCCAATATAGAGAGCACGTTGGTAAGATATGATGAATTGATAGCTATTTTTCTTAGAATTTTGAATGAAAGCAGAAGAAATTATTTGATTTGTGCTTGAGATTTTCAGATTTTCCTTTTTTGTGCACCTCATAGGACCAAGAAAGAATAAGAGCAAATGTGCCTTTTTGAAGCTGCTGAGGGATTGGCTTGTTTGGTTTGGGGGTTTGTTTGTTTGTTTGGGGTTTGGTTTGGTTTTTTTTTAAGTCCTGCTTAGGTAAGATGCTCTCTCTGCAGACTAGCATCAACATGCTGGAAGTTCAATGTAGTAGTCTTAGTGGGTTTTTTTTACCTGGTCTCCTACATGTTTTAAAAGAATGGTGCAGAGATGATCTTTAAGTAGAAACACACACGGTTAACATTCAGGGCAAAGTGGATCAGGTGTCACTGCAACCTGTGTGGGGAATGGGTGCAGAATGCAATGTAAAAATGAAGGATCGGAAAAGATCACGACCCCAAGGCTCTGTGAAACAATACCGGTCTTTAGGGGAGGAAGGAGCAGTGAGCAGGACTGGTGGATTATGTGTGCTCAGCAGAGTTTGTTGCAGTCTTGCCTCTGCAGTGTGGTGCCACTGAAATCCGAGTAGCTGTCTCAGTTATTTTGCAGTTGACCTTGTTGGCAGAGTCCTTGGGAGGAGACGCATCAGAAGTTTATTGGAGCAGAGGTTGGGGAGTGGGTATGGGATAATGGATTTCAGGAGGAAATAGGGGGAAGAAGCTGCAAAGCAGTGTGAAGATTTGTTTAACACTTCTATTCCAGGTGTGTTTGGTTTTGTGCTGTCATTTCAAAGTCATGATCATTTGGAGGCAATACAGCTTCACCCTGTTTGAGGAGAAGAAAACAAAGAATAGGAAAAGTATGTGTCAGTTAAAAAAAAAAATCATGAAAAGGAAGGCTGAATTAAAATTATTATTATTTTTATTATTATTATTATTTTCCTTCTGTCCACTCAAGAAAGCCTTTAAATACCTTAATCTTCTAGGGTTTTTTCAGTAACATAAAGAGCTTGAAGCCTTTTTGGAATGCAGAGAGTTGTTAAAAAGTATCTGTTTAAGTATTTGAAGTGTTGGCCAACTGTGAAGGACAGTGTGATAAGGAAAGTGTTCTTCTAAACACCAGAATTGTACCTACACTGAAATTTAATACTTTTCTGTTTTACAGAATCAGTTTTGAAATCAGACTTCAGTGTCAGCTTTCTATTTGTTTTGTTTTGTTTCTCAAGCAGATGCATGGCACACCATTTGGGACAGACAAAGTATTTCTTGCAGGACAGTGGTATTTCCTGAAGAACATGCCTGTTTACCTTTCTGCCTTTCCTGGGAAAGGTTTCTCAGTCATCTCTAGTGCAATAGCTATTGTTTCCCATAAGACCACAAACCCCCTCTGTGGTCTTGTCTGCTCCAGGAAATGTCTTCAGCGCTGGGAAGCCAGAGCCAGAAACACAGCACAGCTCTGGAGGAGGGCAGGGACTTTTCTTGCATAGGACCTTTGAAACACCATGATTTGTGTATGTGCACTTTCCTTGAGCCTGTGCAGCTGGCAGAAGATGTGCACTTGTCCAGAACCTCAAGCATTTACAAATCGGCTTCACTCGTACAGCTGAACGGGGAGACAAAGGACAGAATTAATGGAATTTCCTTGAATGAGTATCACAGGGGCAGGTATTTGAGTTTTTTATGGCAGCGTTAAATGGTTTAAAAATCTCTGAAGGTGACTTTAGTCAGCATTTCTTCTGCTTCCTATTCTGTATGTCAGAGGAAATGAATGAGACTGTTACGTTCACCCTCGCATTATTCAAGAACTGGGGTCTCTTGGTGGAGTGGAAGATCAGTGAGTAATAATCCTGCTGAAAGGAATTTTTTTTTCTTTTGTTTTACATTATGTATAACCTCTGAAACTCATCCCTCAGAAATCACAAGGAGCAAAGTTTAATAGGAACCCAGAAGCTGTTACATACTTTTATAGATGGTGGCACCATCCACAGTTATTTCAGGGAAAGTAATTGCATTTCTGATCATCAGCTACTCACTGAGCCAGTGGATACACCATTTCACAGCTTCTTATACTCTGTGGCCTCTACTGGGTCACTAATACGGCCTTGAATAGCACATTTAGCACTGCTCGGTGTGCTGGGGTCTAAGTCTGGCATGGTTAAAGTAGCATGTAGGTGGATAGTAGCAAGTAGGTGGATCAGGGCTTTAGTCCCAGCAAGAGGTTGTAGTTTTACGCCGGAAATCTGGACTTTATCTCAGGACATTAGTAACCCTCTGGGCTGCGATGTGGTGTAGGATGTTGGTCACATCAATGTGCTTGAGAACAGAGTTCAGCCTTTGGTTGTGGCAGACGCTGCTCAAGGGTGGTTTGTGCTCCTCTGGATGGAGTTTAGTGCTTCACTGAGATGCAAGGCGCAGCCCTGGCGCTTTGGTTGGACAGCGTGGGTACCACTGTGTTAGTCAGGGAGGATGGCACATGGCCCTGAAGAGCTCTGGAAGAAGGTCCAATTTTCTTGACTGAAACATTTCTCTCTACCTGTTGACCCATGGGGAGCTTTGAAGCTGCAGGACTATGATAGAAAGGGTTGAGTGCTCTTACCCACTTGAGAGCTATGTGGTGAGCCCCATCTGAGGCCAGGCTCACGTGGACACCCCATCAGAGCCCTCTTCACGAGCTGGTGGAGCACCAGAGGGAAGATGACATCAGGCTGCAGCCAGCTGGTCCAGAGCTATTAGGGGTTCAGGTGGAGCATGGCAGAGCCGGTGCTTGTGTGGAAAGAAAATCATCTACTGGGGAACTACTTCTAGCAGGAAAAGATTCTCTCCAGGCTCAGTTTTGTCAGGAATGAAAACCTCAACTAATTAAAAAAAATATATACTACAATGGATATTTCAGCTTTTGAGGATCCTCCCCCAGCCCAAGAGAGGAAGCTTTTAAGTTTTGCACTTCCCTCCTTCTTCATATATTGGAATGGTTATGATCACATTTTTTACAGGTCATTACTATCTGTATTTGTTTTCTAAACCTTGCCAGTTGTTTTCAGCCACCTCTGTCTACTTGTGTTTTCCCACTAAGTCTCTTATCTCTTCTTGCATTTTTTCCCCTCTTAAGTGGATTCATGTGGGTCCTCGTGTTACTTGTCTAAGAACTGCTATTTGCTGTTTCTTCTTTTTTAACTTACTTTGGAAGAACTGAGGGTAATAAAAATATTGCAAAAAACTAATGAAACTCTGGGCGTAAGGGGGGAAAAAAAACATTTTATGGTCAGATATTCTTGGCATTACTAAAGACCTTAAGGTCCTGAAGGCTGAGAAAATTGAGGCTTTTTTTGTCATCTACTTGGTGTGGATTTATTCTTCAAAGCCAGTGCCATTTAAGAGAAATTTAGACATATGGACTTTGGGGACTTTGTGGGGAAAGCTTATTAAAGATTAAATTGCATTTTTTTTTCCTTGAGCTAGTAACATGCTGTGTTTCCTTTACCTGGTCTTTTGTTTTTTCTTGCTCAATAACCTTTTCAGGAGTTTTATTCTGGAAGATAAATAGAATACCTTACTCCTTTGACACCCTAATAGGGGTTGTTTTCCAAGTCTCTCTTCTCATAGCTGAGCAGTTCAGGCTAAATCCTGGTATCATGGAAGTCCGTGTTTACAAACCAAAACAAAAAAAACCTCTGAATCCATTTTACTAGATTTTTGGGCTTTGTTTGTTTGTTTTAGGTCGAATACTGAGAGTTTTTTCCCCTTTCTTCTAAGGGAAGCAGCATGGGAGCAATTTGCTCTTCTGTAGCTGTTGGAAAGAAGCTGTTAGCCCAGCTTGTCACTTGCAGCGAGTCAGGAAATTCTTTCCAGTGTGTCCAGATGCTTCCTGTGCACAAGGCTGGTGTCATACTTGGCACGTGATTTAAAAAAAAAAAAAAAAAAATCACACTCAGACTGCTTTTTATTTTGCATTTAGCCAGGTTCTTTGGCACCGTGGAGAGAGGATAGCCTTGCTGGTTGGACAGTGTCACTGTGCTTGGGGTTGTTGGGAAGAACAAAAAGGAACCATGTAAAATGTAATCTTTTTTTTTTAGCTGTTGAAAGCCTCCCTTTGCTTTCTTCCCCATGCCACCTGTATGCTGTCCGCCTTGAAGTAATTGACTAACTCCTATTCTGCATGTGTCAGGTTCTGCATTGCTAAAAAAATAGTTATGGCAGCTGATGCTTGTAGCAGTGCTGCATTTCAAAGGGGGAGGAGAAGATGTTGGCATCTTTGCGCTTTGTGGGGGATTTGAGCTGATCACATCCTCTGACCCCGTTGTAAAGAGAACAATACAATCTACATGCCTCTGTGTGGGAAAAGTTGTGTAAACCATACGTCCTGGTTTGTGCTTACAAAACCTGTGGGCTGGTGGACCTGTAAAAGAAAGTATGATGCATTTGCTACCTTTGGACAGGTCTCTCCTGGACGGACTCCCACTCACCACGCTAATGAGATGTCTGGATAAATCAGATTGTCTTGATTAAAAGCACTTTCCTCCGCTTTCTCCTTATCTCCTTCCAACCACAGTGTTGGGAATCCCATCCTCTGTCTGTGCCTAAGTCATAGCTGGATGTCATCAAGTCCCATAGTCCCAGAGGAGGATGTGGAGAGAGGGCAGTATAAGAGGAAACAAATACCAGGGGGAAAATTCTTTTAAGTAGGAATCATTTCAACAGGAAATGTTCTGTTCCTTTCAGCAAACTTGCTTTGTAACTGTTTTCAAGATCCTAATTTCATTTTATTCCAGTTTTGCATTTATTTCTTGCTACTGAGAATCCACTTTCTTCTCTCCTAGAAGAGAGATGTGTATTTTGGTCTTTGAAAACTTCGCTATTACTGATCATCAACTTTGAGTCACCAGCAGATCTTTAATGTACAAAAAAGGTGTTATGAGGTCTGCTGGGTGGCACTTTTAAAACTGAAGGAACCCTCAGTTTTGGAGATGCCCGCTGAACATGCTCATGCAAACTGATGTGCATGAGGACTGACCTGGCCCATAGGCTCACTGCACTGTGTAACCCCTAAGCGACTCCAGGGATTTCAGAGTTGCACCTGTCTGTGATCGATCAGAATCTGGCCATTGCACGATTTGTATGGTGCTGCTGCTAAATTAGGGAAAGGAGGGAAAATGCCAGTTTTCTGTTTGGAAACAAGAGAAACAGAGTGGAACAAAATGAATCGGACTGTCTCTGAGGGTATTTTTACAAGCAGTTTAGCTATGTGTCTGAAACATAAAACATGCAAATGTAGAGAATTCCAAAATCTTCCACCTCTGGTCTTGCTAAAGCTTTAACGGGTTTTAATTGCTCCCAGGTTTAAGGCAAGCGACTTTAAAATAATCTAAGATTCCAGAACTAAAAAGATGAGATTATTAACATTGGAAATTTTTACCATTGCAGTGACCATTATTAAGATCTATAGCATAGTGTGGTTTCTGGAAGGAAAAGTGTGGAGCAAAGTGGGGGAGGGGGGCAGGACGACACACATGCTATGTTGTACCTTGTGCCTGCTTGATGAGGAATCAGGAGACAGCATCAGGTCTTCTGTCCTACTTCCGAGCTGTCTGGGGCTCATGCTGAGTACTGTGGATGCGGCTGCCCTGCATGGCTTTAAAATGTTTTGCCTGGATTTGGGTAGATTTGTGTTTGTCCCTTGGTGTGGTGTGGATAGTCTTCCAGTGATGGATTTAGTGAGGAGAGACTGGATAGAGAGTGGGTACGCGGACATGGCTGGTAGTTTTGGGGGGTGAACCTGCCCCCTTGCCTGCCAGTCCAGAAAGTGCTGTAACGAGCTCGTCTGTAATGAAAGGTGGAGAAGACCTCCAGCAAAAACTTTCGGTGTCCTGATGCAGAGATGGAGCAGCACATGTGAAGGGTGGTGATCTCTAACGCTAGCTACCATCATCCCCTTTGCTGTCTTTTGAATGAAAACACTAATAGTGCTTAAAGGGGAAAGTTAATTGATATGTTAAAATAATTTTCCCTTCCTCTCAGTATTTTATTGATGCAATGGGTAGTAGTGAGCTGTATTCTGTAAATGCCTCCACATCCTGAATGATCTCATTTTCCACGTGGGAGTACAGAATAAACTTCAGAACATAAAAGATTGCATGAAAAGGTGGCATTAATTATACAAAATTACCATCAGAAGGTAGATTATTATACAGAACGTTCTTTTTGACATTGTGAAACAGCTTTTAATTTAATATTAAGTTTAATCTGACAACACTCAGAAATAACCACAAAGCTCTGCAGTTTAATTTCTGGCAAGGGAATATCCTTAAAGTTAGTTATGGAAGCATACTAACAGTTTTTTTGGGGGGGGGGAAGGAATTTAAATATAAGTTCTGCTGAATAATAATGAAGGGCTTAATTGAAATCAGTAATTTTTAGTCATAACATAGCTTGGTGAGAAAAGGTGAAATGGAACAATACCCAAATTCTTCTCAGAGTCCCGAATATCTACTAGCTGTGAAGTAGTTAACATCATGGACATGCAAATGTAAACAAACAAAAAAAAAAGGGTTGACATTTAATGTCTGTATTGTTTAAAAAGAAAGAGGAAAATTAATATAGCGAATGAGAGGAGAAGTCAAACCTTCATGTAGATAGCAGGCACCAATTTGTCTGTGGCTGCAGTTGCAAAATGCAAAGTAAAGCAAACACTGGTGAGGTAAGGCTCATGTTTTGCAATTATCCCTGGCTTTGGAGCTGTACAGGCCCTTACATGATTCCTTCTTATCCCTGTTCATGCCAGAGAAACACTGGCTTATTTGAAAAGGCAAAAAACCCAACCCAAGAGCTACACTTGCAGAGTTATGAAAGTGGGATGGGAACTCTCATATGGTCATAATTATTTTTGCTTGTGTCTGGAGGCCACCACTGTAAGCAGGGCCCACGATGCTGGGTGGGCGGTAGATGCCCACGCAGAGCTCGTCGCTGACCTGCGGCAGCTCCCAGGAGGAGGCTTCACAGCTGGGAGCTGAAATGCAGAGGTGGCAAAGGCAGCCTGGAGCAGAGCCAGGAACTGGACCCTGCTTTTAGGAGGCTGGGTAGCCGTGGTGAACATGGGAGATGGGAAGTTCCTGATGAGGATTTTTTGTGTTTGCTTTCAGAAAATCGTGGGGGAATTACTGTAGTCCAAGGCTTGAAAGGCCGCAGCAGATGAACCAGGCAGAGAAGTGCTTACCTCCAGCATCTCCTTACAGACCCGCTCAGCTTGCCCTCTGCCTCCCTGTATTTGTCTGTGATGTTTTTCAGTCAAGTTATTTTTGTTGTGAGTGGTTAATTTCAGAAATACAGGGAATGTTTTTAAAACATTAAAAAAACCGTTCTTGCTGCTCAAACAGCAGGCTGTGAAATCACTTGGCAGGGGTGTTTTTATTTCATCTGACCCTGGAGAATCTGAAGGATACCACAAATGCATTTTTAATGGTCAGCTGCAATTTTACTCATAAGTAATAAATTGCAACCAATCAGAGCATCATTTAGGGTGAAAAATAGCTCAATGATATGAACTCATTCTAAAATGCAGGACCAGATGAAAATATCTATGTTCAACATAGGCTTTGAACTCATGATGTTTGTGAAGATGGGCAATAAAAAGCAGAATCAAAGCATTGCTTTATTTTTTGTGAGATGTGTGTCGCAACCTGCAAAGGACACAAACTCAAGGGATTATAGTTAAGCTCATTTCCAAGACTATACGCTGTGAAGGCAATATGTCAGCATTGTATCTTGTTCTTGCAGCAGTGCTTTAAATGCTCAGGCTGCTGGCTGAGACTCTTAGATAATGGAATAGAGCATCCCTGTTGCTTACCTGGGCCTTTTTATCTGCTTAGGGCTGAATACCACCTTTGTTTTAAATAACCCTTGTGCAAGATAAACTTTCAAAGGCCTGAGTGTTGGTTATTGTCTTTTTCCTACTGAACATTAGTGAGAGTTGGGCACGTATTTGCAATTCCAGTTTGTTGAAAACTGAGCTTGTAATGAGAAAAAGGAAGCGATGTGATGCATATTATGCTTCCTCTTTGTTTACTTCCGTAGCACATCTTTCCTTGTTGGTTTCTAACAAAGCCTTCAAGCTGCCTTGAACCGCATAACCAGATCAGTTGGTTTGCCTTAAGTGTTTAACTGCCACAACTCTTTCCTCTCTCCCAGAACGATTACGCTGGCGCGATGCAGAGTAAGGGGAAGCAAGACAGGTGGTGAGTTCTGCTCCTGGTGATTTTTAAAGGCAGCATCCTCACTGACTTTAATGAGCCCTGGACTAAAGGGCAGGAAATGTCTCCTGCAACTTCTCTGTAACTGAGGCAAGCTCCCTGGGCCACCCATGGATGTGCCAGCTCTGGGGACGGGCACATATCACCATACACCCTTTCTTGTCCAGAACAGCTTTTAAAGTTGGGACAGAGGTTTATCTGTGATGGAATAGCACTGATGCTACCTGGGCTGCAGCGGTGGTTGTTGGGAGGGAGGGGGGCACTGAAAGCTGTTGTTATGAAGCTGTGATGTGTTTTAGCTTGATTTCCTAAAGAAAGGCTCTTATGTTATTAAGTGCTTAGTTTCCTTTAATTAATACTTTTGGATGTTACCAAGCTTAGCCAGCATAATTCGAGGTCTCAAAGATAACTGGTTGCTGCATGTCTGAGAAAGTCATTAATGGGTGAGAGGAGCGAGACAGGAATGAATGCCACCAAGAAGAGAAACATGGTGGTGTGAGCTGAAGTCGTCCGCTCTCTTGGCCCAATACCTGTCTTACCTCCTCCCTTGACACCGGCTCGGGCACCATTGCGTGGAGCTGCTTACCCCATGCACTGCCTCTTGCCTGGCCGCTGCCTGAGGGCCTGGAGGGGGCAGCTGGTGGTGCAGAGCCCTGAGGAGCACAGGATGGTGGGAGCAGAGCACCTGGAGCTGTGCTTTTCGGACAGGATATCCCTTGACACAATGGCAAAAGATACCATGATCGAATTCTTTTTCCTTTGCTGGGTTGCCAGGCAGAGTAATGATCATCTCTGATGCCATAAATATTTATGGAAAAAATATTACATCCCATATTCTGCTTTCACTGATGTTTTTTTATCCTCACTGTTTCTCTGCTTATTGTCAAATTACCCACCTGATTCATTTTTCATGATATATACTCCTCACTCTACACTTGTGGGCTACTGTAATATTGCCCACAAGGGCTATATTCAGGTTATTGCGAGAAGAATTATTGTGCTATTTTTGGAGGAGTGCTTTTTCACTATATATTCTGCACACTGGTAATAGAGTGTTTCTGTGTTGCTTTGAGATGGTATGTTACTATTGTCAAATGTATTTTTTTTTTCTACATTAGTTACACAGCAGTGAAGCTTTTTTTGATTGTTTAGAAAAGGCTTCCCTGGTTTGTTTTTTCTAAGGAAATCTTTATAAAGCCATTTTCGGTAGCTGTGCTTTACATATTCATGCATTTATACATATTTTACACAGCCTAAATATGTTAAAGAAAAGTTAAGGGTCAAGCAGAAGCTCACAGATCCAATTAATGAGTTCTAGTAAATGCCCTTAAATCCTTTGTGCATTGGGAGTGGGGCACGAAAAAACCTCTCTTGATGCTTATTGCCACTTATTGCTTCAATATTTAATTAGCATGGCTTAGTCGCTGTAATTCTCAGTGAGTTTTTGAAAGATTTAATTTGAAACTAATTGGACAAATGCAGTGACTATTAATTACACAGACCTGCAGATGTAGGAACTGCAGGAAGTCAGTTTCCATGAAGACACAGTGCAGTTCTAGGTCAAGACTGAAGCTCGGGTGTGGCTGAATAGACTTAGGGAAATCTCGCCAGCTTTCTACCCTTTTTGGCACCTGTAGAGGGGGAAGAGGTGAGTGGCATAACAGCCTTGATGCTGTGCTTGGCATTTGTTCTCCAAGCAGAGCCAAGAAAGCCCTAAGCAGTGGTCTTCAGTCACGTTCTCCATAATGTGAGTGATAGTGGCAAGACATGTTGCTGGCATGCGTACATGCATACACTTCGTATACACACGTGTGTCTTATTATATATGTGTGTGTATGCATGTTAAGACACATCATAGAATGTCTCAAGTTGGAAGGGACCCATAAGGATCACAGAGTCCAACTCCCTGCTCCTCGTGGGGGGCATATGACTAAACCCTATGACTAAGAGTGTCATCCAGACATATGTATGTTTTCCAGGCTTTAAGAAGTATTAATGAACAATTTTTATTTTGCTATGAATTTTAAAGGGCAAAAAATTACATTGCTTGTGGAACATCATCTTTTTTCTGAGGGTTTACAGGTATGGGTGATCTGTGGGGGAGGCCTTATTTCTTTTTTTTTTTTTTTTTTTTCAGGGTCAGGGTGCTTTTTCTCTGGCTAGTAGATATACTGCTAGTTGGAGATGCTTGTCTTGTTAATCAGCAAGTGAAATTTCAGTGAAGCATTACAAACTTAAGTTTTACATTCTCACTACTGGGTAGACAGACATTAAATTCGCAATAAATGTGTCGTATTGAAATTTGAGAACTTGCCAGTTTGATTTAGGTGAGGAAGCTTGCTTATGCTTCATAGCTCTTGAAGTTTTGTGTAAGCATTTCTGAAGCAATCTCAATTGATCATGAAGAGCATACACCTGAGTCTCCCTGTTAGGTCAGAAACGATGTGAGGTGGAGGCTCAGATCTCTCAGTTTTAGAAGAATAAAAAGTAAAACTGTGAATGTTTTTGTTTGGATTTTTTTTTTTTTAACATTTTCCAAAACTATGCTGCCCATTTCTTCTGCTGATAACTTGGTTCTCACCTGTGTCATTAGTCCGAGGTCTTACATCTTACTGAGTGTTCAGATGTGACTTGTTAGCAGTGGATTTGTGGGCATGGAAGCGTTGCTGCGGTGTGCTGTGCAAATCCCGCTGGCTAGCCATTCTTCCATGTACCTGCAACCCTGCCAGGCAGCAAAAGGTATGGATGGCAGAGCAGAGAGCCTGCTGTCTGAGAAACTGCTCCACTGTTGTGGGGTCTGGTCACGTAGTGGTATGGGGATTGGGCTTTTCTGTGTATCGTTTTGTTCAAATAGCAGTATGAGCCCACCTTTTGCCCGATTGAAAACAATACAGTAGTAACTGTGATGGGAAAATACTAGCAAGACTTTTTTCTGCAAGTTTACAACTGTTCCTGGTGTGGTGGCAACATGTATTTCCAAATTAATTACTATCTGGAGGGGTGCCCTGCATTTTGGAGACCCTCAGCTGCTGTAAATCTCAGTAATGCAGTGTGAGTGGTTGTTCTTCACACTGACATCAAAACTGTGGCTGCTTTCACATTGGTCTCCCAACCTTCCATCTCAGGAGGGAATGAAGGAAGCAGAGCTGTCTCCTGAAATATGTAGGAGATCAAGTGTAGCTACTTTTATGTTTCTTGGAGGTGCTGGAGGCTGAACAACTTGAGTCTGTAGTAAGAAGGGTGACTGCAGGTAGTAAGAAGGGTGACTGCAGTTTCTGTCACCCTTCATATTTAGAAAAAGGAACAGTAAGATTGCTTGCTTGCAGTAAAATTGGTTATTGGGTCTCCATGCATCAGCTGCTCCAAGTCCTAAGTAGCAATTGAGGATATTCTTAAGTGAGGTGTTTTTTAGTTGATTATCTATAATTAATGCAGTATACATTATTGACTAGGAAAGCTGTGTTTTATTTGATTAAGAGCTTAGAAACAACAGAGCCCTTTTCCTGGCATGTGCCACGTCTAGTGGCAATAAAATGAACTTACATCTGTTTTCAACTCAGCTTAATTTCTTATACTGCTATTGTTTTTCCCAAATAAAAAATACAGAAAAATGACTTTATTTTTTTTTACATGCTGCCAGAGTCAAGTTTTTTAAATATATATATATATTTATAGTCTTATTTGATCTGTGATCTTGATTTCAAACTTTTTTATAAAACATTTTTCCATCAGCAAGAGAGACATTTTTGAAAGCTATTCATGTTTGACTGTTGGGATGACTTTTGCTGTGGTGCTGGACTGCTTCTGCCAGGAAAAGACCTAAGTTCAGTAAGTAGCACCAAACTGCTTTCTGCTGTCAGAAGTTTGGAGTTATCCTTTATGTAAGTGTGAGCAGAATTTGATCTTGTCTTTATTTTAAGAAGTTGATTTCTTTTTTCTTTTTGCTAGAAGGCTGCTTTCTGCATCTGTTTACTGCACATGTTGCAAGGGTCATGACCATAATTACTAGTGAGAGCTCAAAAAAGAGGGAATTGACCTTTCCTGTGTTTCAGCAAATTTTGATCTACAACTCCTTGCTCAAACCCAAAATTAACTGCATATTTTACCAACACTGAGACGGATTTGGAATGGGAGCTGTTAGCTGGATATATCTTGGGCTGAAAGTTTTTGGCAAACTAAAGCATTCAGGGAAGAAATGAGGAAAGATCAAAGGATTGGTTTGTAGGAGCATTACAGCTCAGTAGTTGAGCTAGGGAGTGATTAAAGGTGTGTGATTACAATGTATGTGTCAGGCATTAACAAGGAAAGGAGGAGCTGTTGAGGACAGTGGAAGAAAAGGAGAAATGCAGCCAGAAAAACTGCCAGCAAATAAAATGGTGAGATTATCATTTACCACCAAAAGTTGGAAACCTTACTGCTGGAGACACACCAGTTATATTAAATGGGCAGGAGAAGATATGCAGCTGGGACTCGCTCTTCTGGAACTCATGGAATTCTTTAATTTCTTTGATTCTTTAATTCAGATTTAGTGGCAAGCAGGGGACTGCTTGAGCATGTCAGCTAACCAGGCTTAATATGGGTAGTTAAGTTCCATGCAGTAATCAACTGATCAAATCCAGTATTTATGGATAAATTAGAGAAGTAGGTTTCAGCCTGTGGCCTATGGATTGCTGTAAGTTACTTCCAAGATGAACATAAAAATTTAATGAGGACAGTAAACTTCTTGTCAGTAGGCTTGAATATTTACTGTAAAAAAAATTGTCCCTGAAGGAGGGGGGCAAAAACCCAACAGAACAAAGGAAAGCAGTAAAGATATTGCATATGTCTATATATGCTTTAAAAGACATCAGATTTTAATTTTTGTAGAGGAATGTCAGCACACTATTTGGCAAGATTGTTACAGTGGTTAGCTCTACTCGCTGATGAAAATCTGTGTCATGTTTCAAGACTCAATTTTGCTATTTTCAGCTTCTGGCTGTTGGATCACGTAGTACCTACCTTCTCCTGAATCATTACGTTGGTCATAGAGTCAAGGTAACAGCAGGGAGACCAAAAACTACCACAGAGGTATCAAAAAGTAACATACCAATATAAGTTTGCTTACAAATATTTGAAGGGGTAACATCTCCAGCAGATTTCAGGCCAGACCAGGTAGGATCTTTCATTTTTGGAGTCAGTGTAGAGCAGATGACCTCATACTGTGTGCTCTGCCTGATGTGACAGAAGTGTGCTTGTGCCTGGTCCAGGCTCAATTTTTACTGTGATAGAGCTGCTAAAGCACTGGCCTATTATCAGTGACTGCGGAGTCCTGGCTTCTACTAATCTTCAATGGTGCAGCTATCCATGATGTTTCCTGTGTTATGATGCTATCAAATTTTTTATGATTTCTTTTTCAGATTTTTTTAAAAAAACATTGACTTAAATTAATTCTCTACATATATTTTTTCCATTAAACTCAGGAAATGCTTTAAAGGTTTTGCATTTGAAATAACAATGAAATAACAGTGCAATGAGGCATTTCAAATCTAGTTTTCATAACTTAGTGTAGGAATGTCAGTAAGTCAAGTTAAAAACAGAGACGGTCCTATGGTCAATATTAATAATTTATATATGAAATATGTAAGTAGGAATTAAAGAAATTAATATTATTTATATACAAGCTAGTTTTACATTTATTATATATGTAGAGTTGCTTTGTTTTATTTCTCATGTCCTCAAGTCTTCATTGTTTAATTATCAGTAAGAGCATCTTTCTTTATAGATAAAATACAGATGTAAATAAGTCTCTTTTCAGTGAACGGTAGTATCATGGTATGAATAATAAAAAGAGAATCAGGTATTGACAACAGGCAGTTTGTCTTCAGAATCTTCATAAATTTATTCAGAGAAAGTGTTTAATAAACCATTTCAAATACATGTTTTATAAGTTTTTCTATTAGCAAACAGGCAGAAAGACCGTCCATTTCTGACTGCAAATTATTTTCTATGAACATTTCAATCACATACGTAATTCTCAGCAGAGAGTGCTCTTGGGAATTTTTTTAATTTAGTTTTTTTAATTTTTTTTTTTTGCTCTGCTTCTGTGAAAAGAAACCTGGCTCATGGTATCATTGAAAGTAGTGAAAAATGTGAAGTCATTTATCATGAAGCTAATGAGGAAATAATCTCAGCTGTAAACAGAAAAAGATAAACAAGAAAAACATCAGTCTTTAGTTTTCTTGTTACTCCCTCTGGACAGCTTGTTAAGTCACACGGAAGTTAGAGAGTATATGCAATGGAAAGACTTTTGAAGTAAATTTTGTGGAATAAACTACCAAAATCACGGTGATTTTTGTTCATGTCTTTTGCTATTTTGTCATCTAAAAGATCAAAGTAGGGTATTAAACAGGCAAACCTGAAACTTCCTATATAGAGTTTGGATATGGGACAGGAGGCTTTTCATATACATCTAGTTTGATTTTGCATTATTCAGACAGTCCTTCTGTTGTGGTTAATAACACTCATTGAAGAGTGTGTAGCATGTCTATTAGCATTAGAAAAAGGGAGTTTTTAAGTGGAAGCATACCTTCTTACCACAAAGGTTCTTTGAAAGATGATGTAAATATTACAAGTTCATTTAAAAAAAAAGAAAGAAATGAAAAGTATCCTTCTAAGAGTTAAAAGTAGGGACCCACTATGTTGTGCAGGGAGACAGAGTAACCGCTGAAGTATACTGTAGTATAATTTAAACCAATCTGCCAGTTCTTAGCACCAGTTATTTCCTAACTCTTTCTGTTGCATTCGGGCAGTTATGATTGTATGGCTGAGGGATGGGGAAACAGGCAGAGGCAAATTATGCTTAGGCTGAAATAACAGCAGTGCTGCTGACAGCAGGATGGTGTGACAATCACCACTGCTCCAGGAGTCAAAAATGTTCCTCCTGCTGATTTCTGCTTGCAGGAGGGGCAGTGGTTAATACTTACTTAGGGATAATCTGTTGTCTTTAAACCAGTCTTCACAGTGGGATGAGGAAAATGACAGTCCCAGATGGTAAAAGTCCCAAATCGTGTTTGGGGTGGCAGTCTCTGCGGGGCTGCGGGCCCTCACCCTGTGGTTAGGTTTGTCCTGTGTCTGCCCATTTCCATGGAGGCCACTCTTATACCAGACAAGGTTATGGGATGGCAATAAATCACAGAATCACTAAGGCTGGAAAAGACCTGTAAGATCATCAAGTCCAACCATCTATTAAAGCTTGCAAATAGATGTCTGGCTGCAAAATTGGAAATGCAGAAAAGGTTTTTTATTTTATTTAATTTTAAATTCTGGATTTAACTTAGCAAGAAGATCTCAGTGGTGTCCATGTCACCGCTCTGGACAGTGGACACTGGCAACTTCTCTCCACCTGCGGGCTGGTTTGCTCTGGAGGCCTGCAGCTTGCATCTTACCCTGCTGGTGTTTGAGGAGTGCCTCTGAGTTGCTCTGAGCGGTGGAGCTGGATTGTGTTTCTCCAGGGTCTCCACCTGCCTCTCAAGAAGCTTTCTCTTAGCGTTTGCTTTTACCAAGAGGAATCTCCAGTTAGAGCACATACCAAGTTAGTTATGAGGATTTGTGCTTCCTTCCACCCCTTGCTTCATTGAATTAGGCTTAAAAAGAAAATACTTTTATTCTTAAACTTCTTTCCCCTTTGTTTTCTGTGATGGAGAGCATCACTCTCCCCATCTGTCTGCCTGCCTTCCCCATGCACTTCCCTGAAATTACTCCTCCATCGTGTTCCTTAATTAATTACACTCTTCCCAGCTTCAGGCTTTTTTTTCTCCTTTGAATTCTTCAAGATTGTGGCAAAATCCTGTAATTTGTGTATCAAGAGACTTGCTCGTTACACCTCTGTTAGGTATCTTGCAGCATCTACTCTGCTGTAGAGACCGTAACCAACGCAATATTAAATTGCAGGTAACGCATCTTTTTCTAAATTACTTTGTCCTTCCACACCATCTTCTTCCATGCCTTTTACCAGTTTTGTGGATCCTGCTGTCATCATTAAGGGGAAAGAATTTTTTGCCTTTTTACTAAGTAGTAAGGCATTTTAAAAGAAAGTCTGTGATATAATACCACGGCTTTATTGCCTCGCTGGCCATTTATTTTGAAGGCATACAAAATGATTCTGTGCTTATGCAAGGAGATGAGAAAATGAAGGTAGATGAGTGGGTAAATGAGGGATAAGAGGTACGGGTGTTTGGCGCCTCTCGTATGACGTTTTCTCAGCAGGAAGACCTGAATACCTGTATCTCCAAAGTGAAACCTGACCATCAAGAAAATGGGACAGCAGTGAGGCAGTGTGGGGAGGTGAGGGCTTTTTGGTCAGTGTTTGGCAGAGCTCAGTGCTGTGGCTGTTGGCCGCAGTTGAGAAACTTAGCTAGGGGTTAGGTTAAAAAAAAAAAAAAGTGAGTCAACAGGGAAACATTAGGGATCATGAAATTCCAATATGATTAGTTTTTATATAACCTTGTTGTTGCACATTCTCCATCACTGGCAGGCTAAACAGAGAGGTCTCCTGATCCAGCAGATCTCCATACAGTAAAATCTGTATGAATTTGTTTTGGTTTTTTCCATCTTTTCTGTGATTGTAATCAACAAAACAATCAGATCAGCAATGACCATTCATCTTGCTAGGATACTCCAAAAGCATCCTGAATGTGGCAAAGTAGAAGATAAATCTTCACTAGCATAAGGAACAGGGCTGGGTAATGCACAGTGCCCAAAGCTGGGTTTACACTGATGAAGATCTTTTAACAAGGGAGAAATTAGGAAGCAGTTTCATCCCAGATCAGGTTGTGGACACAAACCAGAGGACAGGATTAGTCTGAAGACTCATCCTAGCTCTGGAGAGTCAGTGTGGAAGGGCACACTGAGAGATGGAAAACAACTGAAGAAAAATAAAAAGCACATGAAGAGGTGGTGTTTGCTTTATCCATACTCATCTTCAAATAAGAGTAACCAGTTTCTTAAAGCTCTTCATTCCAATGTAATAAAGTTTTCTATTTTGCTCAAAGTTATTTAGCCTTAAGACTAATTTTTCTGAAAGCTGACAGGCTGCACACATCTTTTCAGCTTGCAGGGCTGGATTAAACAGGACTCCAACAACACCAACCACTCCAACAAAAAATCAGGAGCAAGCCAAACCTTGCAGAGTGAATTGCAATTAAATTGCAAGTGGGAGACATTTTCTAGTGGTAAAACATTAGCCAGGGTAGCCTCAGTCTGCAGCAGCAGAGCTCCCAAACACAGGAATTTCCCTAAAATGGTAATAGGTTGGTGTTTCTTTTGTGTTTTGGGTTGTTTGTTTTTTTTCCTCTTCATGGCAGTACTTCTAACACATAAGAACCTGTGCAATAAGGAAATGTATCTGATTCTTTTGTGTAAATCTCCTTAAAATGCAGAGAATAGTGACTTGGTTTGGTTTGAAAGTGTTACATTGCTAAGGTCTGTGTTTTAGCATGATATTTAGGAGAGTTTGTATTTGGTCAATTTTTCATGTCTTGCTTTAATTACTCACTCTCAGTTTAGTCCATACTTTTTCAGTGGTACTCTGAAATTTAGAAAACAGCCGTAGCTACAGTCACAATGTGAGAAGGATTTCAAACAAGAAAAGACTCTTCACCAACACTTGGTGTTGTAAGAAAAACAGAAAATCTGTGCTCAGCCATTAAAGTTACCACGTTTGCATAAATGTGAGCAAAATAAATGAGTCAGTTTTTTTCCTTTGTTTCTGGGTTTGGTTTGGGTTTTTTTTTTTTTTTTGGAAGAAGAAGGTACACATTAATTCATGTTTGACTTGTTTTATGTCCCTTGACTTGAAGTGGTGAGGCTGTAGCCTAGGAGATGCTGTGATCTTTTCCAGATAGAAAAACTTGCCTCAGTTTTTTTTTTTAATGGAAAGAGAATTTCAGCTTTACATTTGAGGAATAGTTCATGTAACTTCTCATTGTTTCAGTGAAGTATAGTATGGTCTTAAATCTTATTGCTAATTTTGAGGCCATTCAGTATTCAATGAACAATGCTTTTGTTCTTTCCTGAGCTGTTTTAAACATAGAGCGAGAGTTGAGCATAAATTGATGTTTTTGATGTGGGCTTTCTCATTCTTCATGGTTCAGTATAATGATGTAGCTGCGAGAAAGGAGGCACAGTCACTGCTGCTTTGTTCACTGTTAATTTAGAGTTGCCAGAATCGCTCAGTTTGGGACTACCTAATGCTGAGAGATGCTATTTTTCGTTAAACATAATGAGTTAGCAAATAGTTGTAGTCCTTAAAAGGAGAGAAAACATGATAATGATGCAGTACTGAAAGTATATGCAGTATGCTCAACATTGTGAAGCTTACAAGTTTTAATACATTTATTACAATTTTGTGTGAGACATTGCAGAAGCTTCAGCATGGGTCACTGATTTAAAATCTGTGGCTGCTTATATATCACTTTGCTTCTTCGGCATCTAGCTCTGGACTTTGATCATGCTAACGTTGCTGAAAAAGCTGCTTCACAAACTTGACCAACTGATCTGGCTCTCGGGCAGTTTATGAAGACAGTCTGGAGTCGGTGTGGGATTGGTATCTCCACCAGACTAAGGGTATGCAGGGATGTTGAATATGCTATGTTTTTCCATGGGTGTGAGATACAAGCTTTGTCCTGGAAATGCATCTTTAAGCTGGAGCCATTCCAGGGAAGACATCTGCATGTCTGCTGCCTCTGCTGAGCGATGTGGAAAGCCTGCAGCATCTCAGCTGCAGGTGAACTCCAAAGGTCCACCAGCGATGGGCTCCTTGTGTGGTTCGGAGGGATGATCCCTGCCATGTCCCGTGTCATGCACTGCCCATAAATGAGCAAAGAAGTTCAGTCCAGCACCTCTTTAGGGCGTCTCTGAAATGCTGGAAAACTTACCAGCCAGGTCTTTGGAGTTGTGGCTTAAGAGTAACAAGGAGGTTGTGGAAAATACTTATTTCTGAACAGAAATAGTGTCCAGCAGACCATGGGAAAACAAAGGATGCATTAGCAACCTTAGTAAAGTGGCTACACAGTGACCCATCTAACCATGATAAAAGGTGCCTGTAGTAATAAAATCCTCTTCAGTTCCCTTTCTTACAGCCCTGTGCTACTCAGCAGGGTCTCATGGCCACAGAAGTCTGTTGTGCTACAGCTGGATGGATGGGGGCATGTGAAAATCAGATAATGTTTTTGTGACTATTGGATATGTTTCTAAAATGGTATTTCTTATGAGATGTAAAGGAATGTAACTCTCAAAACACATGCCAAAAAGCCTTAATAATACATAATTTTATAATTGTGTGTTTTCTTTCTGGAGATTCTTACACCTGCATACCAATAAATTGACTGGGATTTTCTTTTTTATTTCAGTTGTTTCAGTTACTCATTTAGAAACAGTACATACAAGACTATAATAAACCCCCAGTATCTGATGGATGGTTGCCAAGCCTATCATGTTTTTAAAATTGTTTGCAATTAGATGGATCTAATGGAAAGTGCACGGTACAAGACCAACTTTAAAAAAATAGTAATAATATGTAGTTTTGACAAGTGCTCTTTCCTTCATGAAAAAGCTACCTTTCCCTCCCCCATCCTCCCCACTTTCAGTCTACTTGTAGATGTGTGGGAGAGATGGGGGAAGCACGATGACTCTGGAACATTTGTCTCCTCGGGAGGTGAAAGGTGGAAAGGACTCCAGCCTCACTGGTATTTTTCTTTTGACTTGAAAGGAAGGTATGTTATTGGCTAGATTATTGAGCCATGAAGATAATAACTCAGGTATTTGGCAATACTTCTAAGATTATTTTTAAAATATCTCTTGGAATAATTTATCAATTTCTGGGAAGAAGGATTTTTTTTTTCCCATCCATGTATATGAACTTATTTTGCTGCTTTTATTTTCCAATATGAATATTTAAACCTCAGTTTCAGAGCCATTCCATAAGTATGAATATATACAATACAATATATATGTTGATTTAATATACTTTCCCTTTCAGAATTACGCAGCATATGCAATAAAATTTAATTCCTTTGCAAATTTACTATGTGACCACATATTCAAGGTATTCTTTTCCTGAAGACATTTATTGCTATGTAACTCTAGTGTGGTATTTTAAGAGCAAGAGTTTGAGATATAATTTGTTATATAGCTACTTATAAAAAAACAAATTATTGAGATGAATAGCCAGCCTCTGATGTTCTTGGAGCTCCTGAGTGGTAGCTGAATGCATGAACATCCCTGCTCGGGTTCCTGAATGGTCTGTAAGTAGCAGAGACAGTAGTCGTGATTGGGAGAGGTCTGACTTAGCTGCAAGTGTTTATACAGTCAGTAGTGCAAATGCACTTTTACTGTAGACTTTAATTTGCTATGGCTAAATCTGTTTTCTATTTATGTTGTAAAAAATTACGGTTAAACTGTATATTAAAAGGGTAGTTATACTACTGGGTGCATAAACACTTAGGGTCATCAGTTATAATTCAGGTAAGATTGGGAGTCAGGGAAGGTGGAAAGAATTGTCGGGGGGGTTTTGTAGTTTCTTTTCTTAACTCATCTCACACTTCTACAGGTACCTTTAACCATGCCATTGTTCCCTTTTGCCCTAGGTTATTCTCTATATATGTTACAGACCTCATTGTGTCAGACAATTGTGTATTAGGCAGTTTGATGTGTTTTTTAGTAGTAAACTATATTATAGTTTTATCTGCTCTACAGCCAGGTTCTGTCATTCCCCCTTAGAATAACTTGCTTTTCACAGTTTTGAATGCTGATTTCTTAGTGATTTCAGAATGAAATCAATAAGAAGAAACAGATAATCCTGATCAATGATAGTTTCTTGGAGTGTAGCACAGGGAATGATGAAATGCTCATAGAAATAATATAATACTTTGAGTAGAAGGTTCTTTCAAAGAAAACAATCTTGAATGGGGAATTTGATTTCCAGCGTGCTTTGCACTATACTGAAAATCCTTTCATTTGTGGCGAGTACAACATATAAGGCATGCCCTCCAATTTCAATGTAAATAAAAATAGCAATGTAGCGTATTAACATTGGAGATTGAAGTTCAGATTAGAATCCTGTTGTGTTAGGTCTTTTACAGAGAGGGATAATCTGTTTTATGATATGTATGGCTAACAAATCTTAAGGGCGAGGATGCACACAAAATCATAGGCAAAAAGGAGAACTAAACCAGGTACTTTTAGTTCTATAATAGTGCTTAAAGTGTTCTTAAACCAAATAGAAATTGTCAATGAAATGGTTTTTCCATTAAAATTATCAAGAATAGAGCAAGCATGGGAACATATCAGCTTTACTGAAATGTCTATTTTGTTGGAGAAAAGTAAGGGGAAATGTATTGTTTTGACACTGTGAAAAATCTTCCACTTTCATTCCAGAAGGGTCTTTTATTGTGAAATTGCCTTTGTATGTCTTTTTAGGAAAAAAAGGAAAAAAAAAAAAAAAAAAAAAAAAACCACAAAAAAAAAACTGACCAAAAAAAGCAATTTCATGCCATAAAAATATTCAGACTTTTGCATGCCAGTCTGAGATGAAACTCATGACCCTTCCTGGAAAACTGAAAATTTGGGTTTTGTCTTAAACAGCTAACCACACTCTATTGCTTAGAAATAGGGATGCTTTTTTATTGCTTTGCCTTTGCTAACCCAAAGCAGTTTCAAAACCAATCAGATTTCACAAAGAATCACGAAACATGGAACATGCTCTCCTTCGGTCTCTGCTGCACTTGGGAACTGAAACATCTGGAGAGGCTCCAGTAGTGCAACAGGCTGTCCCGCAGGGCAAGGGCTTGGGAGTTGCTGGGGTTGAGGAGCTGTGGAGTTGGCAGTCCCAGCCCTGCCCGTGCTGATGGCTGCATCAGCCTGTGGGTGCAGACGTTACCAGCTGAAGAGAATTTTGCCTGTTAATACTTATAAACAAGGAAATTACCTAATGACAGAGGGGTGTGCTTCTAGCTGCAGCATTAGTTGATAGATGTCTCTTTAATAATTTGTTCGTTGTGACCGTGCTAAGAATATGTTGATCTGCAATGTGGCAGGTATTCTGGGATGGCATGGCATGTTTTTTTCAGTATCTGGCCCAGCTTCTCAAGGACTTAAGGAGTCAGGCACTGGAAAAGCATTTGGTCCTGTAAGCCTGTGCTGGTCAGAAATTGCTGTGGAAGGCTCCTGCCGTGTCCTTCTGTTCTGAGTTCAGTGCTACTGAACTAAAACCCCTGTGCTAGCCAGGCTAGCTCCAGAGCATGTCCGAAGTTCATTTAATTATCCACTGCACACATTCTGAAATCCTTTTTTTCTGGAATTTATTAAAAACCAGAGTTTGTCAAGTTTCTCCCCCCATACCCACAATTTCAATTCTCAGTTTATAACTCCATTTGGAGATTGCAAGTTTTGGAACTTGTAATCTAGTAAAATTTATGTCTTTGGGTGTGACATCTTGAGCTAAGTGGCTAAAGTTTTCCATGACAGACAAATCTGAATTTCCAACAAGCTATTTATCAGCTTGGACTGGAATGAAAGATCTTGTAGGGAAGAAAGTTTTCAGCTTTCAGCTGATAAATAGTCAGCCTTTGTATTAAATCTTAGCATAGAAATTTTAATAAGTAAAAAATGTAATAAATCTGTTTAATCCCTGAATCACGTAGTATTGCTTTCCAGTGTAATTATTGATTTATGTGGAATTCAGAAGAGTCAGACTGAGCTCTGGACTCTATATCCTGATGCCTTTAACAAATGAAAGTAATGATTCTACTTTTTGCTCATAGGGTTTTCTACAAAACCGAGTAAAATTTCTTCTGATTTCAGATCTTGACCCTGTTTCATCCAGCTTTTAAAAAATCCTTACAAATGTACGTGTTCAGTCCTGTTACTCATCTTTTTCTCTCTGTTGTGCTTAAACTGGAGAATGTTCTTTGGGCGCTCTATCTGTTCCCTATTGATAAGTCTATTCCCATTTTCCTTTCCCTCTACACCTATGGGATGTTGAATGTCTGTACATTACTGTAGATTCCTTATAATATCTACTTGTGTATTCACACTTCAGATCCTGTTGGTGAATAATTTGCCATGATGCAGAGTAACGTGAACTTTTTACAGTAGTTTGTGGGAGTTCATGTGAGAGGAAGAGTCCTGAATAGGGGCACCAGCAGCCCATAAAGATCATGTACCCACTTCATTCTTGTACAGGTGTGAGATTAATTGATTTATTACCTGTTCAAAAGAATGAACACATTTAAAAGAAGCTATCTGAGCAGCTCTGCAGTTGTTTTCTTGGGAGGAAGAGCACATTTTACATGGGGCTGACAGATGCCTCATCAAGCCTGAGGCAGATTTCAGTGCCTCTGAGTGCTGATTCACAGTGGTGTCAGTAGGACTATAGTGGACATGCACCGTGTTGAATGATGTTGATGCAATGTTTGCCTGTTTGTCAGAAGGGTGGCAACCTTCAAGCTGGAGAGAAGCAGTATTCCCTGTTGGATAAGCCTGACTCAGAGAATTAAACTGAGCATCCACAAGCAAAGCTTAAACCAGACGAAGGTGCAACAGGTTGTAGGAATGTATGTGTTCAATGTATGAGGGAGGTTGGCAGTTGTTGCTGATTGACTGACATCAAGCAGCCAGGAGGTTGCAGAGGTGATGGTCTTGAAATCTAGGCTATGGTTTCTTTATGAGCTTGCCCAAAGAGAAACCCCATGAGAAGTAGCATAGCTTTGCCACTGAAGCTCAGGAGGTGAGCCTATATTCAGCCTATACAGTTCTTGACTTCATTTTTCCATGTGTTTTGTTTTTTTTTTTCGTTTTCTTCATGCTGTGGCATTTAGTTTGACTGGCATTTTCAAACCTACAGTAACTGAGATCTGTAGTTTTTAACCTTAAAGAAAAAAAGTTGTAGGATGGTTTAACTAGGCTTCTGTGGAATTGATGTTGGGTCAGAGCTGAGGGGGAAGAATAATCTCAGTATAAAAGCAGGCAGAAGACAACTTGGGAATCTGTGAACAGTGATTGCATAAAGTTTTTCTCTGAGTTGGAGCTGATGCAATAGCTGGTGCTTGGGACTGTGTGCAATCTTGGATTTTCACTTTTCTTTCTTTTTTTTTTTTGGCTAATGCGTCTTTTTACACTGTTAATGTTTCTTGTGTTGCCATGTGGACATTTTATTCTATTGTACTGTGCAGCTTAGCTTTTCCATCTCTGTAACATTGTTTGTATACAATTTCAGGGGGTTGTGTGATTTTAAAAAAAAAAAAAAAAAAAAAAGTTTTTTTTTTTAAGAGGTCTGGTATCCTGAGTTTGAAGATTTATGCAGATGTGATTGCTGACTCAGATGACACTTGGTGACACTGCATAACCATTTAGAAAATAAAGAAAACTTACAAATTTGTAAGGGAGGCTTTTGGAAGTCAGAGGGTAACAAGTGCAGCTGTTGTCAACTCGTGATTTAGAATATACTGCTCTGGCTTTCTAAAGCAGTGTTCTGAACAGCTTTGAATCGTCTTTAAGTGTGTCCATGCTGCCCCCAGCTAGGGCCAGGTCTATGTGGTGCATTTATCCTGCTCAATGGCAGGCACTGCCGAGTTCCTACTTAGCAATTTGTGTTGTTTTCATAGGGGTTTTTTAATCCTTGCACTGTGGGGGGAAGTTTCTCCTGTATTTTCCAGCGTAGCTCTGTCTTAATCTAAAATGGTGCTAGACAGATCTGATCATCTTACTCATCTCAGTAAATTTAGTTTTTGAAGTGGCAACCGTGATGACTTCTATAGCAATGAGTATTGCAGGAACACACAATTTGCACTGTTAATGGCTCAAGGATTGTGCTTGTGCTGCTAACTGTATAAGTTTGAAAAGGAATGAGCAGCTAATCTGTATTTTTCCTTTTCCAAAGAATACTGGATCACAAGAGTGATAAGTAAAACTTTGGATAGCAGAAGAGATCCTTCTCTGCATTGGATTTTTTTGGATGAACTAGTGAGTATCTGTGAGAGATCAAGTACCGTAAGGGGTTGTGATCTTTCTGGGATCAACCAAACAAAATTATAAAGCGTTATAATTTTTCCTGGTTTGGGACAAACTTTCAGTCAAACAGAGGGAGTTTGCTCCATCTGACTAAGGTAACCTGTTAAGGGGAACTTTGCATCTGGTACAAGGGTTTTATTTGTTTCTTTTGCATTTTTTTTTCTGTGAATCGATCCAGGGGAAATAGCCAAAAAATATATATGTGTTCATCTCAACAAGACTAAAGTAGACTCACAGTGTTTCTGTTACACAAAATGAGAGTTTTTTCCACTGCACCCAGCAAGAAGCAAATAACCAAGAAGGTAGGAGGTGTTTTCTGAGCTTGAGCAGCCTCAACTTTTCAGAATGTGTTCGTGGGAAATTGCATAACACGGAGAATACACCTTTGGTAATTCTTTAAATTCCTTTTATGTAAAAAAGAGGAAAGGAATTACGGTAGGATTTCTGTACTGTCCTACCTGATGACATTTGCAATTATGTTACTTCAGGGCTCTTTGTAGTTGATTGAGTTGAAATTCTTGAACTATAGTTATGACAGGTGAGTAAAGTTTTAACACTTAAATTTTGCTTCTGTTGATTTAAAATTGTAGGCTATGATGAAAACTGGCAATTAGCTCTGTCATCCTAATGTCAGATGTAGGAGTCTCTCAGACCTATCTTCAAAATGGGAGTTGATTCATGTTTTATTTGTCTTTCTAGTCACTAGAAATAAGAGCACATGTTTGTTTTTTCTTGCACTGAGTTAGGTGTCAATAGTTGAAATAATACTGTGTGATTTCCTTGGGTGTAGATACACTTTGAACTTTGGAAGCTATGTAAACAAACAAGATAAATTATATAAGCATTTAAGATTGAGTTACTGATACGGCTGTATTGTGTTTTCACCATTCCTTTTTCCAGGCTCACTCACATTCTTAAAACACTCTGAAGACCCCCTATTTCACCTTGCTTCAACTCACTTACAGACCTTTTTCACCACGGGTGTTGTCATTCCCACTGACAGCTACTAGATGGGGTTCAGAAGCAAATTCCATATAGAGGCACTTCTAAACTCTTACAAAATTTGGACTAGGGACTTCAAGCCTGTCTCATCGTTGAACAGACTCATGTTTGAACAGGGAGCCTGTAGCTGAACAAGTGACAAGAAACCTGTTGGTCTTCACAAAAATGAAATGATTATATGAAAGATCTGTGTTTCTCCTTTGCCTTTATAAGCCCTTTTTCATAGACATTCTTTGCCTTTGTTTTCCCAACTGATCTTCTCAGCAGTGTTTCTGTTTTGACATGTTGCAGCTAAAGATCAGATAGTCTTGCTCTTTTATTTGTATTTTTGGGCGTCATCTTTGCTGTCTGCCTGTATTCATATATGAAAAGTCCTGATACCCTAAATTATCAGATTTAGTAGAATGTACATCTGCATCTTTTAAAAATGATGTTTTTTAAAACTTGCTGTTTTTTCTTGGACTCCCACTACACTGGCAGTGTCACAAACTTAACATGTAGAAATAAGCTGGTCTGTATAAAATAAGAAGCTTTTTTTTTAAAAATCAAAATAATGTGGTGGTGGTGATTAGTAGAAAAGCACAGAGCCAATTTAAAAGAAAAATAGGTTAATGTACTGACCATCATGTGGTGGGTTCACCTTGGCCAGCAGCCAGCCACCCAGCCAGCCACTGTCCCCCTCCTCAACAGGACAGGGGAGAAAATATGATGGCAAGGCTCAGCTGTCGGGATAAAGTCAGGGAGACTGATCACCAGTTACCGTCATGGGCAAAGCAGACTTGGCTTGGTGAAAATTAGTTTAATTTGCTGCCAATTAAAATAGATTTGTGTCATGAGAAACAAAGGCAAATTAAAACATCATGTTCCCCCCATCCTCTCTTCCTTCTTCCCAGGCTCAGCTTCAGTCCTTCATTCCTGAGTCATCTACCTCGTCGCAGGGGGATGGGGATGGGGGGTTGCAGTCAGTCCGTAGCACCTCTTCTCTGCTGCTCCTTCCTCCTCGCACTTTTCCCTTACTCCAGTGTGGGTCCTGCCCTTGGTCTGCAGTGTAGAATCTATTTATTTGCATGTTCGTGTGCTCTTGCTTTGGGCTTTATAATTTAGTTTCTTTGTAAAAGAACCTGAAATCAAACAATGGATAAGATATCAAATTAAGCTGTTTAACAGCTGGAAGTTGTGCTGTTGTCAGCAAAACAGTAACAATTTTAATATAACAGAGTTGCCTTTTTCTACCTGTTTTTAATTATAAAAGCATTAATGCATTAGACTTTCTGCCTAGTTTTGCTTTGCTTCGTTCTTGCAAATTAAAAGTGGAAATGTAGCCAAACAATTTGCTGGGTCACTCATCTCATTTTAAAGTTAAATGAAATATTTATCCTAAAAATGTTTTAGATGTGAATATTTATGTGTAGCTTGTTATTCTTTTTAAAAAAACTCCATCCAATCTGAAATTGATTTGGTTCCTTTCATTATGGATTTTTCACCAAAAATTGTATTAGACATGGTGTTTGCTAATAGGTCAATTTAATTTTCATTCAGAAAAGCATTACATCATTGTACAGATAATTCCAGGAGGTGGTGTTGGTTGATGAGACTGGCGAACATGACCCTCCTACCACCAGCTTATTCCTTTATTGCAAATAAGAGTTATTCCAGAAAAAGTAAGTCTTATTCCAACTAAAATTTAAACATTCATTCCATAAAATGTTCATCGTCATCGCTGCAGCAGGTGGAAATATGAGTGATCTGGTGGTTTTGTCTCAGTTAAAGAGCTGAGTCCTGTGGCACGCAGGGTGATGTGCTCGGACCACCCCAAAATAGCTGGCTGGAGCGCCGGCAGTGGGGCTGCGAAAGCCAAACTGCCACCATGTGCTGGGGAAAAAAGAAAGTTGCATTGGTGCTTGGAGCCAGCGCTGCCTGCTGTTGCTGTTGTGTGACGCTGCTGGTAGCGTGTCTCAGTGCTGAGATCCAGTTCTCCAAAGAGACGGGACGCAACTGTCCTTAGCCATGACATAAGTTACCCAAATTACTTGGGAATATAGCTGCACAGACTGCACTGACAAGTGAATCTCTGTCTCGATCAAGTACTTTGGGTTCAAAAGAGGCATTCCCTATAATTGTCCGTCAAACCACTCGCATTTCTCCATGAAACTCTTTCTCCTTGGCTTGTGTAACAGAACTGATGAAAAATTAGGTGTTGTCTGATTAATGTTTTTACCATTTGATTCTGCCCTTCCTGCCTGTCTGCATCTGTGGTTGTCTCGCATTATCTATCCCCAGATTATAAAATCTTCAGAGGATGCATCATCTGTTTGCCTGGTAGGGCTTCCCCCCTCCACCTTCTCAGCTCCTGAGGCTTCATCTGATCATTTCCTCCCTTTGGTAGGAAATTCCTTCAGTGTCATCACTTTGAGAGCTGGCTTTTTGCTGCATTTTGTTTTTAAAATGTACCACTTAGTAACTAATCTCAAATGAGAACAAGGCAAGTCTGTTATATAGTAATATATAATGAATTGTGATATAAAAAAAGAATGTATGTAAGCCATACACTTACATAAGATGGTCCTTCTTTGGGTCAGTTTCGTGCATAGCATTCCTTCTGTGAAGTTGCTTTGGGTAAATCAAGAAACTAAGGTTTTGATTTGTGAAATTAAGTGAGAGACAGGAATATAACTACTTGGTAGACAAAACCAAAGACAAAATTAGTAATAACTGTAGTTTGGCAATAAAATGATTGATTTAAAAAAACCAAAATCAAATGGAAAGCATTTGTGCAGTACCAAAACTGAGGTTATCTATTATAACTCTGCTGTAGATTCATATAAAATTAGCAAAAACTCTCTCATACCACACATCTTTAAATAGCCTTGCCTTTGCATGTGCATACATTCCGTACTGTTCCTCAGAGCATTTATTTATTGATGGGAGCTTTGTAAAGGCAAGAGAATTGGATTATATATTATGCTAAACACATTCCCATATTACTGTTGTTTCACTGTACTGCTTAAGCTCCCAGTAAGAATTTTAATTTTGTGTCTATTTTTAAGAAACATTCTTTATTTTCAGGTAAAAGTTTGGAAATGTAGCTATTTTTTTAATTTTGACAATCCAGACTATTCAGGATGGCCTAAGGAGAAATGTTATTTGAAAACTGAATTTCACGCTTAGCCTTTTTCATTTGTGTTTTCCTTTCTTTCTGCAGAAAAAGGATGCAGAAAGATAGTTTCTGTCAGTTTAGGAAACAGACGATAGCCCACAAAGCCCTGTGTTTATGTGCACTGTGGTGTTTTGATTTTTAATTAATGGTGTGTTTTTGAAAACTTCAAAGCAGGTCAGTAGAGGGGTGAGCTCAGATATTGTTTGATGTCAGCAAGTGAAAATGGAAGAGGGTCGTCTGCCCGTTACTGTGTATGTGAGGGGTGGGAGATTGTATCTATTTATTTGACATTTTCTTAGTTGGTCTTTAAATGAGTTTAAAAAAAAAAGGAGGAAAACATTATCTAATCGAAGCTTCTCAGTCAACTAATGACATCAAGCAGTAACTTCTCTTTCTCCCCATGTTTCCTGTGGACTATAAACTATTTAATACAGCTAGAAATTACCTCATCCATCATAGCAGTGTAGCCGTTTTCTGTGTTTCGCTACGTGGTGGGTTTATCAGCACTGGGCATGGGAAGGAGGTGAAGAATAATATCCTCTTTAATTGAATTTGCACATTGGAATGTGGGGAGGAGGAACGGCCCGTGCTGGTGCCCGGCCAGCACCCTGGGTCATCAGCCTCCTGCTAATGAAAAATGCGTTAATGACTGCACTGACCAGGTGCCAGGATATGAAATAACGCTTGTTTGGTACTGTACTTGTGTCTAACATGGATTTTGAGCTACGGCAGTAACTTAACGTAGAGACACGATCTACACGTGGTCTTGCTGTGTACTGACTTGACTGCTGTGTGTGAGAAAGATGAGCTCCGCTTGAGTGCCTTGGGGGGTGAGAGCGGGTGTCAGACGTTATCATGGAGAAATAAAAGCACTTCTTACCTTGTGATTTGTTCATATGACCTTGCTGTTAGAAAGAATGTCATTTTCAGCAGCACGTCACTTTTTCCTGCTGTTTCCAGTGAAAGTAATGATGCTACTTAGGATATTCAGATGTGACCTGATGTGCACATGGGTAATTAGAGCAAGTGTAATTTTAAATTCAGGTTTTGTAAAGAACAGTGTGGCATCGTTTTTCTGAAGGAAAGCTGATAATTGTCAAATATTTAAAAATTAGCAGTGAAATTGCAGTTGGCAAGTCCTTGCAGTAGCAATATTTTATTTTTTTTCTTGTTGCTTGTGCCAGTCTAGAACATGAGTGTCATAGATTTGTTTTTTCCTCAGAATATGGCGGCATGGGCTTGGACTTCTCCTATAACATTGCAGTGGCAGAAGAGCTGGGAAATATCCGCTGTGGAGGTATTCCTATGGCTATTGGCGTGCAAGCTGGTATGGCTACTCCCGCTCTTACAAGGTAATTTTCAGAAAGTTTGGTTTAGCCTAAACCCCAAATTGTCGTGTGTTTAGGCCTGAATCCCAATCTGTATAAGAATAGAAAAAAACATTACTGTGCAGATTTACTGTCTAGTTGCTCTTCAGTAATGCTTGAGGAAGGAACCTACTCTCTACCTCTCTCGGACAGTTTGGTTTAGGGGAGAAAATACATAGGGTTTTTTTAGTGTTAGAATATTATATATTAAAACACAGGCCTTGTTTAATAGTGGATGATATGTTTACAAGCACAGGACCTTGGTGCCACAACTAATAAAACAGTTTTAATTCCAGAATCCCCCTATTCATATTTGTGGTTTTTCTTAGCCACATATCCCAGTGCAGTCATACTAACGTTGCATTTAGTTCTAATGGTTAGGATCAGTCTAATTCTATTTTATAATTTACTTGCTTTTTTTCAGCTTTACAAGATGCTCCTCACTGACTGTGACTTTTCAGAAATAATGATCAATATTGGTTTAAGTCCTAAAGTTGTAGCACAGGTATCATACTTCCTAAATACACCCATTCCAGGCAATTACTCATTTTGCTTTTTGTCATCTGCTTGTGTCAGCGTTCCCCTTTTATCACTTGCTATCATTCAGGCTACTGCATTTTCTGAATCTGTCTTAGTTTGTTTTTTTTTTTTCCTCCTCCCTCAATAAAAGCAGCAGTTACCAACAACTTCTTCATGTAGTAGTTTCACAGACATTCTGCATCGAAACAGCAGTTTGCAAAACTAGAGGGAGGCAACAGGCTGGTCCTGGGCCAGAGCAGAGACTGTTAGAGTGGCAGATTTCAACATATCATTAAAAGAAGTATCATTAAGCATTGCATGATCCAAAGAGGGTAATCTTTAATATGACTCCTTTTTTACAATACCTGCATTTTAGTGCAAAATACATTCCTAAATAAACAGAAGATTGACATAATCATTCTTAACGAAAACCCTTCAGGTAGTCTCATCTGCATGAGGTAGTCATACTCATCAGGTAGTCTCATACAGGCTTCTCATCTGTATTCTTTTCAGAACGTAGCAGTAGCTCGAACTGAGCAATTTATTTAATAAGATCTTCAAATAACTGAAGCTTAAAGGCTTGATAAAAACTGGGAGGCAGAGTACTTTTCTTACTGCTTTTTTTCTTATGCTGTCTTCACAAAAAGTAAATGTTTTCTAAATGCAGGTCTTTTAAAATTCGTATGTCTTCTTATCTTGACTGAAATAGGGACTCAAGGAGAGAAAGCTGATTGCAGTGTGGATTCTTTTAAATCCAGGTTATGTAAATTGCTGAACTTAATGAGGCTTCCATACTGCCCTAGGGTGCTTGTTGCTGTTCACCATGAATTTCTAACCCTTTTTGTGCATGTAAAGAGCATCTCTTCCCTTTTGTTTTTTCCTGCTTCTTTTCCTGTATCTTGAAGATCCAGGGAGTACTGCTAAGCTGGACCTGGACATCAGATGGTAGGATGCCTGTGCAGGACTACACTGAAGCAAAAGTGTGGCACGTGGCTACTGGATTATTAATAGTTTGAGTCTAGGAGTGGAACAGGAAGAGAATTGGGAGAAATTCACCTCTTGCTAGTATGTAAAAAGGAAAGTGACAGTAGGTCAGAGTTACCCTCTTCTTTGCCTAAAGGAAATCTTCTTTATATGCCTAGGAAGTCCATGAATAAACTATTGTGTCATCTTTTGAGATACTGTAGAATAATGCATAGAACATCTGAAAACTTTTTTTTTTTTTGTCTTCATTTTTGCTTTGGTGGTGAATAGTGCTCAAATGTGTGAGCTCCAGTGCAAGAAAAGCTTGAGTTGATCAAATGCTGAGAGCCATGTTAGAACTGCCTGCAGCTGTTCATACTCAGAATTTCTATTTGCACTTAATAGTGTGTCATACTAGTGTATCTGTCAGTTCTACTCAGAACTTTCCTTACTAATTTAATTAATTCACTTCAGCTCAGCTTTTTTCTCCAGAAGCAGAAGAAAACAAAAGTGAATAAGATCGGCGGTTCTAGCAATATGATTATCAGCCCAATTAAGTCAGAATAGTGATGTGCGATAGACATATTTTCATTCAATGTAGCAATCTGACCTGTCAGAAACCAGATTTTGATACATATTTGAGATGAATAAAGGCGACTTCAAATTTCTAATTGGCAGAGCAGATAAACAGAACTATGTGGATCAAGAAAGTGTTCTTATATCTGTATTTTGCCATGGTTTTATTTTCCTTTTACCCACCATTTGCAAGATTGTATACTACTGTCATTTTTGTGTTTGTATTCATGACATTCCACCAATGTTACTTATAAAGTGTGGAGCAAGAAAGGATGGATCAGTTTCATGCAACTCTTAATGTGTCGGAATCTTACACTTGGGCCTTCTGGGTTACCCAGCATCAACAAGGAACTCCAGTTTATTGACTGTAGACTCGTGTGTGTGTTTACATACATGCATGCATGAAAATATATTTTAGAGCGATGCTAAGGCTGCACAGTTAATAGCATGGGAAACTATGCTCTGGGGTATGGCCCTGGCCCAGAAAGCAGACATAGTCTAGTCTGTCTTGAGCCAGAGCATGATCTCATTGCAAACAGAGTTTTCTAATTCTGGAGCTGTTAAACTGGAAAGGAGTGGGTATTGCATTTATGTAAACCTGAGATTTTTCTGGGATGCTTTTAAGATGGGTAGAATTTTACAGAACCAACGTATTTTTAACACAATAGCTAGCTGCTTGCTGAGCTGCATGTCCTTCCTGCAAGGCATAGAGGCCTATGATCTACTGAAGATAGTGTTGCCAGGCTTATTTTTTAATTACAAAATAACTTCTGTAGCCTCATTTGTGGGAAGAGTTGAACTGTTTTCTGGAACTTAAACCAAACAAAGATAGCAAACCAAAAACATTTTTCTGAGAAAAGTTCTTGTCATGGAAATCCTCTGTTGAAATAACTAAAAGTTGGCAAAGTCTTAAGCATCAGAAAGCATTGCCAAAAATCCCTGCTAGCACCTCTTATAATCTGATTTTTCATGTTGTTGGTTGGGTTTTTTTTGTCTAATGAACGACAGCTGGCCGTACTTGATCATCTTTCAAGGAGAAGGAAAAAAAAGTAAAAAGTACACTGCATAGCAGACCAGGCGACTTTGTCCCAGTGTACTGGAGGAAGGAGTAAACACTCCAAGCTCGCTTCTTGTATTTATTTGGAATTGCTGCGGTGATTATCAGCAGGGACAGGACTAGGAATGGAGCTCCCTGTGTGCACACAATGAAAGTGTCTGCCAGCAACCAGTCTGTTCTCTGGCCATCTCGTATCCTTTAACTGTTTTTTGTCAGGGTTGGAGTGGAGGGGAAGAGTCAGAGTCTTAGCTAAAATGGCATCACTCCTTTGGAAGTACTAGGACAGTATTTTAGAAGGAGGGCCCAGGTAACTGCAGCCTGCTTAGGCAGCCAGCAAGCCTAGGGAGATGAGTGGAGATGCTGACCTGAGAAGCCTCATACCAAAGAGGAGGCTGAGGAGGAACTTGAATTTTATGGATTTCTGCTCACAGAAGAGACATCTCATGACCCAAGGAATTTTTCAGCCTAGCCCAAGAGAGGTTCAAGAACTAGACCATGACCTCACTATTCACGCTGCAAGACCAAATCAGTGAATGTTAATTAGGAGAAAATCAACCGTGAAATGAGATGGTCCATATTTGAATCGATGAAAGCTGCTAAACGTTGGAAAAAGAGAGTGCCTCTTAACTGAATTGAAATATGGCCAAGTGATTTTTTTATGTTAAAATGCTGTCAACAGTTTGCTGTTTCCCTTTTAATTTTTGTGGGGACTAAAAGAACGGCTGGGAAGAAGCTCTAATGGATTTCACTGGGTGATCTAAATGCAGATGTGAAATATTAATAATGTGAATACAGCTATTTGCAGAGGGTGGCCATCACATGTCATAACTAAAACCTGGCAAAAAGAGATGGTGCAAAAGTCAGAACAGGTCTTCCACCTTGGCTGACTGCAGACTGGTGCAGGAGCATTGAGGGGAAACCCCAAGGCCTATGTTTGTTTAGATGTGATAGCTCTCAAAACAACAGTCATAAAGATCAGATCTAGACCACATGTTTCTGTGGGAGTAAGATGCCTGAATACTTGTAAAAACCTTGTTTAAAATGGTTGTTGCTGCACTTCTGGTGAAGTCTCTGAATCATAGCTTTGGAGGGTATCCGTTCTGTCTTTTGGCTCTTGGACAGGTTTTGCCTAGTTACAGGAAAATTGATAAATTATGTGGGTAGAACAAAATATGTAACTAACTTGTAAATAAAGTTTACCTTCAAAAGCTTTTAATATCTTATCTTTTTCATTATATTGTTGCAGGTTTGGTTCTGATGAGTTGAAAAAACAGTTCCTCGTACCAACTATAGCTGGAGACTTTGTGGCTTGCTTGGGAATCAGTGAAACTGGAGCTGGGTCAGATGTCGCAAGTAAGTTAATCTAGCAAATTGCCAGTTTTAGACAGCTGGTATTTTAATGGAAAGAATCTGGTTTCCCTGACCCTTCCCTTTGGCACTATAATTTGTAAGGAATACAAAGGTAGGAAAGTCTAGTGTGGTGAGGGCAAAAAGTAATATTCCAGGAGCAGTAACGCATGCCTCTGATGCATCCAAAAGCAATCAAATTGAATGTATTTGTCAGTGAATTAATAGCTATAACCCTGTACAGGCTGAGCACAACAGATTAATATGCAGCTGTCATGCTGGCCCTGGATTTCTCCTAGTGTTTGTCCTGCTGCTGCTGTCTCCCCTGTCCTGTCCGAGCTCACCACTGGCGGGGAGCACTCCAGCACCTCCTGTAGTTGCACAGCCACCGTCAGTTGTGCAAATCTGCAGAGGTACGTGATAGGGGGTGCGGCCTGTTCAACTGTACTAAAACTTGCACTTCCTTAAAACAGACCTCTCCACTGAACATGGGCAACTTGCAGAGCTAGTCCATTCTGAAAATGATGGCATCACTTTCACAATGGGTTCCTCTTGCTCATTCTTACCTCACCTCAGCCCCTTCCGTCATTCTTGTGCAGCAAAAATGTCTCGGACCTGGTGATTGTTTTCTTTAGAGCTAATGAATTTGCCATGTCAAATCTATTACCTTTGTGATTCAGTTACTTTGCATGCAACTATTTTTCTTGGTTTAGTGCAAAAATACGTTTAAAAACATGGACAAAAGAATCTATTATTCTGAAGTGCCTGAGGCAGTAGATAATTTGAACAATTTAATTAAAACAGATATTGTAGAAAAAGTAAAAGATATCTCATCTGACTGTGAATTGTGGACTCGCATCTGGAGTACTGTGTCCAGTTCTGGGCTCCCCAGTTCAAGAAGGACAGGGAACTGCTGGAGAGGGTACAGCAAAGGGCTACAAAGATGATTAGGGGACTGGAACATCTTTCTTATGAGGAAAGGCTGAGGGACTTGGGTCTTCCTAGTCTGGAGAAGAGTAGACTGAGGGGGGATCTTATCAATGCTTACAAATACTTAAGGGGTGGGTGCCGGGAGGATGGGGCCAGTCTTTTTTCAATGTTGCCCAGTGACAGGACAAGAGGTAACGGGCACAAATTTGGTCATAGGAAGTTCCATCTAAACATGAGGAGGAACTTCGTTCCTTTGAGCGTGGCAGAGCACTGGAACAGGCTGCCCAGAGAGGTTGTGGAGTTTCCTTCTCTGGAGATATTCAAAACTCGCCTGGACACATTCCTGTGCAATCTGCTCTGGGTGAACCTGCTCTGGCGGGGGGGTTGGACTAGACGATCTCCAGAAGTCCCTTCCAACCCTTATCATCCTGTGATTCTGTGATTCTGTGACTTCAAGGAAAAGGGAATGACAAGGAACCACTTTGAAAGGTTTTGTTGTTGGACACAGGATGGCTAAGTTGAACACCTTGTGCTCTTACAAATTACTGAGACAACGTCTTCCTGCAGGCAAAATTGCAGAGTTTGACAGAAGTTTTTTGATCATCAGAGTCCGATGTCCTTCTCCTTGACCAAACTCATGTTGTTTTCTCAAGGCAAATAGATAATTATTCAGCGTTAGAGCAAGGGCGCGGCAGGTAGTTTTCAAGAGACTTAATGGGGATAATGAAATAATAGGACTAAATCTTTCTGTATGATCCATTGCTGTTTTCCTTTCTAGTTAATTGATTTTCTTCATAAGAAAAATTCCATAATTTTTATAGACTTGTTTTTCGTTCAAATAATTTGAAATTTGAATTTTGCTATTGTAGGAAATACAACATCATTTATTTTAATTAATGCCTCTCTAGTTTAATTAGATGATTATCAGAACTTTCTAAATATGATTTTAATTTTTTGATGCAGTGTTCCAGATAATAAGTAACATAAATATTCTTTTAGCTGCATGTTGTTTATAATCTAGTTTAATTGGTATGATACTCTTGGATTAATGCAGTTAAAGAGAAATTTGGCATCAACTAGGATTATCTGATGAACCCAGACTGCAGCTGGGAGGCAGACTGCGGGATGAAATGACAGTACTTTTTTACCTGTCATGGATGATCTGATGCCTGGTATAAATCCAGAAACCAGCTTATGATGCTTCTAAAGGTTAATTAAATGGACAATTTGGGCATGAGCAGCACTAGCTTATGTTCTGAGTAGCACTCGTTTGTGTGAGGCAGAGAGAACATATCACCTCCAGATGGCCCAGCTTTAAAGTAGACTGAACTGCGTGAAACTGCGCTTGATACTTCCTTTGGTTTCTCACGCTATTGGGAAGTTTGTCTCCCTTAGATAAGTGAAGGGATAGCAAAGCACAACAACTGTTCACCTGTGATGGTTGGGGACATACTTCTGCCATATTTTAAACTGAAGAATGATGGAGTAACGTATCTCTAGCTTTTTCTTCTGCCAGTTCCAAAATTACTGAAGGTGAGGCAAACACAGAAGAAAAAAAAGTGTTTCTGTACATTAGAAGTGAAAGGTGCCTGGAATTAATTTATTCAAATTCAACAGAACAAAAAGGACTGTGTATATTAGTCTAATATAAATTTCAAATCAATTTGAAGGAGCACCTGTCTGCTTTCAACTGTAGTTGTATATTGAACATAGTATTGACCATATACAACAAAACTAGCTCAAAGGTGACTTGAGAAGCAGAACAGTACAGAACAGTTGGTATAGAAAGTGTCTGTCTTTAATTTCAGGATTTTTGGTACCACAAAGCATACACATTTGCATCGTTTTTAATGATTTTGTCTCATTCTATCTCACTACTATTCCGCAATTTATATAAAGTTCTGCTGATAATTTGTGAGCGACATGTAAGAACACATCACGGAAGACACTTCCTCTTTCTTCAAGTTATGTCTTCCAGGCAACTGCACCAAGTAACCCCGGTCGTGTCTACCTCTTCAACATTGATATCTTGCCCCGTTTTGTCTCAGTGGAATTAAATCTTCCTGCTTTTCTGGATTTAGGTCATCTTTTTTGAGCTTGAAAAAACAATATTGCACATGGTGTCTATAATGGCACAAATACTTCTCAATCCTAATAGAATACTACCTTGCAATATGTCATGTCACACAACAGTTTGCTGGCTTGTGAATCTTGTCATTAACTATACAGATCATCTTCATTAGTGGTTTGCTATTGAAGCATTCTAAGATACAGCAATCATTCTTATTACTTTGTGCCTAAGTACTTGTACTTGCCGTGTTGAATTTGAAAACTCAAGATCATTCCGTTCTTGCTGGGCAATACCTCAGTTGTCTGTGTTGGTGATGTCTCCCAAGTTTGTGTCACCAGCAAATTTCATTAGTGTATTCCTATTCTTCTATAAAGATCATTAATGGAAACATTCAATAGGTTTTGCCCAAAGGGTGATATCCAAGAGGAGCTCCAATAGTACCCTCCCTGCACATCAGCACTTCCTCTTTTAATACAACCTGATGCAATTTCCCCTTTACCAAGTTCCTTACCCACATTTCTACTTTTGTCCTAATTCTTATATTTTCAAAATTTTAACTCATAATTACCTAGTAGCATCAATTTTAGTTTGCTTGGGTCCAACAGGATTTTTCCTGTTCTGCTTTTCTCTAGAAAATCCATTTTTGTAATAAACAAATCAGGTTGGTTTTAAATAAGATATCACTGGTAAACAGAATTATCTTTTCTTTCCAAATGCATTCTGAGGCTGTGCAGATTGCCAAAACCAACAACCTCTGTTTTCACAAATTTTAATTTCTGTACAGTCTTTCCTGTAGATGTCTTGCTTTGTCAGCTATATTGTGAATCTTTTTGTAATCTCTTGTAAAATATATCTTTAGTTTTGAAGCATCCTTTATATGCCTCATGTTTTTTCTCATTCTCTTTTCATTTCTGTGGGTGAAACACTTTTGTTTGCCTCCTCAATCTTCTTCAGTTTTGTTGGTTTTCATCTGCAAGATTTAACTTTAGTTTGACCTGTGGCAGTTCTTACAGTCTAACATCCGAACTGTAGCTTACTTTGATGATTAATCTCTTTCCTTCCTTGTAGGCCATCTCCTGTTTTCTGAAGTGATTTTCATTCAGTTAGACTTGAAGCTATTTCATGCAAGTTTTGGGGTTTTGTGCTGATGATGTAAATGCCAGATACGTGTTCTTGTTTTTTTTTTTTTTTTTTTTTTTTAACTAAGGATATGCATTGCCTATCTTTGATCATAATATTGACCTTAAAAATTGAAGCCAACCTTGCTTTTTGTCAAATCTATTTAGATGCATGGCTGGACTCAAGAACACAGTGGAGAAGAAAACTTGAGGCTCAAGTATGTTGTGATTTGAATGGTGAAGTGACCAGCCCTGGTTGCTTATATGGCAGTAGCTGTATCATATGCCTTTTGATGATGTCTTGCTTCTTTACTAGAAGGGGCCCTCACAGCATGCTCTGTAAGTTGTTGAGTGAGAGGCACTACAGGGCCAGTGGTGTGGACCTGCCAAAAATGAGTTATGGAGACCCCACTGAAGTAACCTTTTCCCAGAGCTATGCTGTATCATAAGTTGATTTTAAATAGTCATTTCTTGAGTGTTTGAAGCAAACTGTCAACCGTCACATCTGGGAGTACTTGAACATTCCCATTAGTAAGGCATTTGTTCTTTAATCTGTATTTGGGTGGTTAGTCCCCTGTGACGCCATGCTTGCAGGAACTGTTTACATTTCTGATAACATCACAGTGCTCATTGTTCTTCTATAGACCTTCCACGGACCTTTATCTAATCTCTTCAGTAGCTGTTCCACAACAAAGGGATGTGTGATGTAAATCACTGTGTATGCTCCCATCCTTTTCACACTACTTCAATACAATGTCATATTTCTTATTCCGACTCTTGTGTGTCCTTCATTTATTATTTAGTCTCCAGGTGTATGATTGTCCAGTGTTTGTGTCCGAGTATTATGAGCATCAGTACTTCAGATTCCTTCAGTTTGTTGGCCTTCATTATTTTACAGATTTCATATCAAGTCCCTTGGACAGATTTGGCATAGTCCTTTCATTGACTGAATAGCGATATTGCTACTGTTTTTATCCACATTAGTCCTATCTCTTTCCCCTGCTGTTCATCATTATCCGCTTCTAAGTTCCTTTAGCAGTAGCTATATCCGATATTCCCTTGTCTTATACCTTATACAATTTTCTCACATCATTTTTCCCCAGTTCCTTCATTAACAAGACTTTTTTTCAGCCATGCTGACCTCAGTCCCAGTTTATCTTGTAAATGAAGATCAGATACTTGGTTTTGCTTTATGTTTAGAGCCTTTGGGAAGAAGGTTCATGTGCAGATTGACATGGGTGTGTATGAAGGTATAACCAGCTGACTTAAATGTGCCTGCCCACTCCACTTGGTGTGTGACTCTTACCCTCCAGGTCTGCTGCCTCCCTCAGTAGGTGGGCTCTTATGGACTTGATAGTCTCACTAGATTTACAGGCGCTATTAGGGGTGTGGTGGAGTTCTCTTATACCATCACCTACTTATAGCTAAATATCTGTTGGAGAGTCTTCCTCAGTTGGGGTTTTGGTTGAAGAAGTTCAGTTGCAGGGGAAAGAAGTCAGCCCTTTGGAAATTCTGCTGGAGTGTATATAGTAACTAATGATTCACTCTGGCTGTCTGTTGCAACTAGGGCTGCTTGTAGTGTGATGTGAACACTCACGGATGAAAATAAGATTGCTTTTTGCCGGGGGTATAAATAGCAGGTGTTTAGAACTCCTTCATGCACAGGCATTCTTATCATTTAGACTTGGCCTTTTGAAAGTTTACTGGCTTTGAATTTTTTACGCCATTCTGACCAAGAACATGCAGGAAGGGCGTGTACGTATATCTTTATGCATACACAGATATTGAGGCTTATGTTTGTTTAAGTCAGGACTCTGAAATTAATGGCCTCCTCAGTGACTAACAAGCACAGTAACAGAAACGCGTAATAGATCACCACAGACTGAAATGTTTCTGGCCCAAATTTTTGACGACCAAATTTATTTAGGGAAATTTTTCTGCTTTCATCCACTGGGATGAAGACTCCACCTAAAGGAGGGTGAGAGAAGTGGTCTGGTTTCCCTGGCTTGCCTTGTAAGAGTTGTCCAGACGGGTCTGCCTTGTGCAGCCTGGAAGGGTTAGAGGACTTGGGGGATATGAAGGGAGAACCAAATATTAGCTGTCTGTCTGAGAGCAAGGGAGTGACTCTGCCAGCTTATCCCTCCTTCACAAGAATAACCCTTCATTTCCTATATTTTGAAATAGGTATCAAGACGACAGCTGTGAGAAAAGGTGATGAATATGTCATAAATGGTGGTAAGATGTGGACTACGTCCGGGTGCCAAGCGGACTGGATGTGCCTGCTGGCAAACACCAGTGAAGGACCTCCCCATCGAAATAAATCTCTTATATGTCTGCCAATGAATCTACCTGGTAATAACACAGAACTCTTTCTCTTCTAATTTGATTTTATTGGTGGTTTTGTGTATGCCCAATACAAGAAGGAAAGGTGTTTGACAGAAAAGACTGCACCCATAAATGCTCTTTTAAGTTAGGTGTTTCACTGTCATACGAAGTTGGTTCTGAAATGCATCTGCACACTTCCACAAAAAAGTAAGGGAGAAGAGGAAATGAGAAGTAGTTAAATATTTTGCAGACTTCAGCTTGTGACTCCCAAATAATTTTATATGGAGAGCCCTTTTTGCCAAAAGCAAGTTGTTCAGATACATTTGCATGGGAATATTTCATAACCTTCTGTGAGAATGAATAGACAAGTCACGCCAAGGACAAAATGCCTCAAAGAAATCATTAAAAGTAGAGCCAACTCTTTTTTTTTGTTTTTTTTTTTTTTGAAAGTTGCAACATCCAGTGTCTTTTAGTTTTGGAGAAGTTCCACAAAACTTTTATCGTGGTTTTCTGTCCCCAAAAGGCATGAAGATGCAAACAGTCCGCAAAATAAATAATTACTTTATTTACATAGATCTTTGCTACATATGAACTATATGTAAAATATTCTTAAATTATCTTTCCAAAATAGCATTAAACGCTCCTGTTTTGTATGAGGACTGGTGAACAGAATATATACTCCTTTTTTCAATGAATGAAGAAGTATTTTTAAGCTTGCTGTCGTATTTCTTCAGAAAATATTGAAAGTGATTCTCAAACGTGAAAATAAAAGGATAGAGAGTTTACAGATTTCAAACTTGGGAAATATGTGGGAACTGCCTCCCAAAACAATCTTATCCCACATGCCAACACCTGCTCCCCGGAGCCCATGGGCAAGTATCTCACTCTGTTAGGGTGGGTTTGCTGACCAGCTGTATTGAATAGTAGAAGGATGCAATACTGTGCTGTGATTGTATTGTGTGGATGGTCCTGATCTTCCTCTGATAACCGTCCTTCACCACCTAACCTGGTGGGCTTGCTGAAGAGAAGTGCAGGCATACCCAGGGTGCTTCATGGCTGTGCTCTGTGAAGGGATCTTTTTGCCAGGGTGCTACTATCATTATCAGTTTAAATTACAAAAATAGTCTGTGAGTTAAATGTGGGCTGGAGTGAAAGCTTCAAAGATCCTGGAAGCAGGGTTTTGTTTTTGGAGAAGACTAACAGACTGGTAATTTGGGTGAAGACACTGAAGAAATACATTCTGATCTAAGGGTACAAGTTTCAGTGGTACAATCCACATGGTGTCTGTTCCTGAGTAGTCTGCAGACCTTACAGCAATAATGCGCTATATGTGTAAAGGGCATCATTCAGAGAGGATACAGTTAAGGTTATGTTGGTGGGACCTTTTGTAGTTTTAACACCTGTTCAAAAGTTTTTAAACCTTTCTGGCTTTCACTCATTTTAATATTTAAAAATTATGTAACATTAATTTATATAATATATGATATATATAATATAGTTTAACACATATTTTAAATAGATAATATCTATTTAATACATAATAATGTATATTAATGTATTTACATGTTACTATAAAATATTAAAATCTATGGCATTTTTGTTCATTCAATTCAGAGTATTTTACGTACAAAATATATATCATGATCAGCATTTCACATGTAGGAACACCACCATGGCAGTGAAGTGAAGGTACATATGTTCACTTAATGGATCAGACTGAGAACAAAACCCAGGTCTCCAATGTTGCAAAAGAGGGTGATGAGAGCTACTTAAAAGAATGTCTTGTAAGTGTATTTCAGTATGGAGTAAGTCAAGCAAGTAAGTGAGTTGCCTTGGGAATTAAGCAAGTTCTGAGTGAGTTGTGAGTTTCTACAACCTCTGCTCATGCAAGACAGGCTTTGAATGGGAGCTCACAGAAGACGGACCTGAGCTGCTTCACTAGTTGTTGACTTTGTACTTATTGGTAAGTGATGACCAAACATGTAACTCAGAGCCAGAATCTCCCTGAATTTCTAGGTAAACTCACTTACCAGCCATCTGCATGAAGTCCTCCTTGAGATTTTTCATGAAACGGTCAGAGTGCAAATGCAATACTATTTCTCTGAGATCAGTTTTCCAAAAACAACAAAGCAGCCAACGCACTGTTAGAGGCAGATCAAACATACAGAAATTGACTTGGAGGTTTTCAGTTACTTTGCTTATTCCAAAAAGGCATGTGAGTCATTGTACCTTTGGGGGCGGAAGGTGTTAGGTCACACAGCCTATACACAGACCTTCTTTACCTGCATTAAATAGATTTTTGAGTAGAAAAATTGCCTGAGTTGCTTGAAGCTGATCTACAGAAGTGTAGAAGTCTTCCTAGAAACAAGAATTGTGCTCCTCAAAGTGTATATGCTTTCATTCTTCTGTGTGATACAGATACTGACCTCCAAAAGGGTCACTGTACCAAGATTGGTGACCTTTTGAAATGAAGTATTAAGACGATTGATTGTGCTCTGTGGGTGGGTCATATCAGAAGTGAGATTTTTCAGGAAGACAAAGAGGAGAAGTATGAAAAAGGCTGCCGTTTGACACAGATGTGAGGAGGAAGCTCCAGCAGTTTTGATACATCCTAAGGATTTCTCTCTGCCAAAGACTGTGCTCCTTGGAGGGCAGCAGACCAAGACTGTACGGGAAGTGTCTGGAGGACACCACCGAGTGATGCACTATCAAGCATCTGTAGATGTATGTGTGTCAAAGCTCAAGAATGAGTGCAATGGAGAATGCATGTGTTATGTCTGACTAATTGCTGCAGTCACCAGCATATACGGCTGGGTAAGGAAGGGATCCGTGGTGCAGTGGTAACTCATTCCTTGCTAGCAGCTGGAAGGACATGGGAGACTAGTCCAGCATTTTTCATGAAAATCTTAATTGTTTCATACTTGTATAATGTGGTGATAAAAAAAAAGAAAAAAAAAGTTCCAAGTCGGAAAGCAAATTATTAACTTCAACAACTGGTAGTTTATTGGAGATAGGAAGTAGGATTTGCTTCTTCTAATTTTAGGTGTGTACAGTGTCTATTGTGGGGTGAAGCAAATCATGGTCTTGATTTGACAGATGCTGCTGAATACATTTCTCATAAAGGGAATTTGGATAACGGCAGTGTGGATTCACAGTAGATATCCAAATTAGGTGAATACTCCTCATACTAATGATGTCTTAAAAAAAAAAAAAGCTGAATTTCTCATATGATGAAAGAGAATCTAACAAGTCGTAAAATGTCTGTGTGTAAGATACATAGACAAATGTCTTGCAGCCCTAATCTGGTAACTATTTGTGCGCTGGTTTGTCCTCTGAGTCCTCAGATAGCACTAGGGTAGATTGCAAGTAGGAGATAATAAAGAGAAGAGCATCCAGGAAAAGGGAAAGAGCATGTTTCTCAGGTTGCTATTTAAAATGTGTCTCTTTCCATTTGTAATGGCACTACACAGTGTCAGGAGAGAGAGACTGCCTTTCTCTCAAGATAGAATATAGGAAATAAAAGAGATTGTCAGAAGGCTGGAGGAGTGGGAGAAAATGAAAAATCAAAGATGCCTGGGAAGAACTGCCCAGGAAGAGATATAGCAATCCATCTCAGTGATACTGCTGCAAGTAGCACAAACGGCTCTGTTGTTAGAGTGATTTTAGTAAGTCAGGCACTTGGCGTTGCTAAATTGAGATTTGTGTGTTATTGGATGGCTTGTGATTTATTTAATACAGACAAACTCCAGGAGTTGTCTGGGCAGATGACTTCTGCTGCTGCTGGTAGTTTTTAGTATATCTTCATTCTCGTCATAAGAGGTACTATAATTGAACTAAGTAAAGGAAGATTTTGATGCCCATATTGTAGCCAAAGAGATGATTATGTATCATTGTCTTTAAAAAAGAGAAAATGTAAAGCATTTGCTAGCAACAAAGGGGGCACTACATGAAGCTGATGCAGTTCGGCCTCCTTCTGAATGAGAAATATGAATTAATCTAAGAGCAAGTGAAACTGGTAAGGCACAACAAAGGGGGAATGCTGCTGGATTTAGGAAACTTGAACACCCAGCCCTATCTGGAAGAAGTATGGATAGAAATCATTAGCTCCTCTAACCAAACCTGTAAGAGCTTTCAACTGTTGTTTTATGTGGATCTGGGGAAATACACAACAGGATTGATTTAGCAATATAAAGAACTGGCAGCAGTTGTACTTTTTCCAGCAGAGTTCTTAGTAAACCACCCACTAACAAGAGCAGTAAGTGCATCTTCATATGGGTGAGGAGCAGTGATTGCATAAAAGCAGCTGGAAGTAGACTGAAGACATGATCTCTGAGACTCTCAAAGAAGCCAAGCAGTAATATTCCAATGGGGTAAGATGTTCCAGAAATCATTTGGGCCTGTAAATGGTTCAGTGTGTGTTTGTTTAGCTCTGATTTTAATACAGAAACAAACCACAAATGCTTTCTTGGCATGACTGGGTGCAAATTGCTGGATAAATTTCAATCCAAGAGTCAAAAATTTTTATACAGCTGTCCTGATTTTCTTCCTGTGTTGAACACATATCAAAGCAAGCATTCCTAACACTTAATCTGTTTATAGATTGGCTGGTGGAGAAAAATCTTGAGTGGAAGGCATGAAAGTCTATGTGGACCTTATTCTGAGAGCAGTCTTGGGAGCTGGAAATAGTGTCAACATTTCATCTCTGCGGAGAGATGAAACCTTCCATAACCTTATTCTGTGCAGCCCGAGAGAGTGAATTTGAAGGGAATGACTGCCAAATTTTTCTGCCTGCAAAACCAAAGTAATTTTCACATGGCTGAAGGTTTCCTGTCAGTAGAAGTTGAGATGTCTATGTTAGTTAAGAAAGAGATGTTCACTGAAAGCTGTGAAGGATAGCAAGGTACAAACAAGTACAGAGAGGGACCACAACAATCTGTGTGGTGACCAACTCCTACTAAGCCGTGTTAGAGAGTAGTAGAGGATTGAAAAAAAAGAAATAGAAAAAAAAGGAAAATATTACCAGAATACCTCCTCATCAGAAAACTGGTTAGAATACCATGTATGTGAGTAGTAAAATGTTTGGTTTTCTGCAAAGACATGTATGCTGATTTGGAGGACTGTTTTTCTACATATATTGACTTGGCAGATGTAATCAGCATGTTTTGCACAAATCCTCCTACCAGGTTGTTGGCCTCAGTTTATCTCTGAGATATTCTTGACTTCCATCCCGAATATTTGCATTAGCCCCAGAGCAACTGGAGACAAGGGATTTGCCACAAAAAATCAGTAGATGTCTGTTAAACTCTCATGACACAGTGGTAAGCCATGCTTGCATCTGAACAATAGCAAGAAAGAACTTGTAGCTAGACAAAAACAAACAACAGGAAGGAGTCCTACCTGGTGTGACTAAGTAGCTGAAGTCTTACGTGGCCAAACCTGAAGGAACCGCGTTCGTGTCCAACAGACCATTGCATGTGGAGTCCGAGTCAGTGCTGTGTAGGGAGGTCTGTGGGGGAGCAAACCCTCTTCACAAGCATGTCCACATGAAAACTCAGAGGAATGAATTGTGATCATTATGAACCCTTCTATGACTACTTAGATGAACTAAACAGTATTTTGTAGGCCATCACAAAATACATAGTTTTAACAAAATTTGGAGTTGATACAGGATTTTTTCATGTTTGTAGCAGTTTTGAATTTGAGTCCAACTTTTTATTATCAGGAAAAAGTGGTGTGGTGTGATTATAAACTCGCTCTTCTACAGGTACCAGAAAAAATCAGGATAGGCTAGAAAGGGGAGGATAAATGTGGAAGACAGACAAGGAAGAGGATTTCCAGGAGGAGAAATTCTCTAGTTGCAGCTTAAAACATAGCTCTGTTTTTGTCATTATTAAATATTTCTTTACTGTTTCACAGCAGTGCAGGCGCTCAGCAAATACTGCTAAACTGAATTCCAGCATTTTACTATAGTGCACTGAAAATCAGACATAAGCAAATAAGTATTGCATTGTTTCAAGATGTGCATGAAGTAAGATTATTACTACTAGCAAACAATTATTATTTGGAGACATAATGAAAAGTGGGACTTTTACAATTGCAGTTTCTGATTTGCTAGTTAAATAGAATGGAAAAAACTCTTAAAAATAGGATGTGGGACATTTTACTCTTAATTTCCAGAATACCATTGTGTTTTTCCTAGAGGTAGGTTTCACTGTAGTCTTGGCACATACCTTCATATCTGCAGTCTTCGCTTTCTTAAAATGCTGTACTTGTACATAGTGCTTCTATTTTTTGTGGCCTTTCTAATACCCCTTTTTCTTCAGGCATTCATGTTGCTAAAAAGATAGACAAACTGGGCATGAGGTCATCGGACACAGCTCAGATTTTTTTTGAAGACGTAAGGGTCCCCAGCAAAAACCTCATCGGTGAGGAAGGAAAGGGTTTTACATATCAGATGTTGCAATTCCAAGAAGAGCGGCTGTGGGGAGTAGCCACTGGTAAGTCATCATTTGTGCTTCTGGGGCCGGGCAGGGACATAGGGGTCACCCTTCCCGTGACTAAGAGCACTTTCCTTTTATTGCAGATTGCAATGATCTCTTATGACCTGTTTTTGAAATCTGTCATAGCCTGGATACAGACAACCTTCCCTTTCTGTAGGAAAACTTGAAATAGAAAGTATTTTGTGAGGCATCACAGAGCCTGGTTTTGCCTTGTTTCTTTTTCTTGGTGGTCTTCAGCTGATAAGAAAATAGGGCATCATGTTATGTCTGCTACAAAGATAGTACAAAGGCTACCAAAATACTGGAATGAAATAGAGGGATGGTGACTTTTCCTGTAGTACAGTAAGCTATGATATTTATCCTGGATTTTAGAAAATTGACTTAGTGGCTGTGTAAAGCAGTGGCTCTTAGAGGTTGCAAGAGCTTTGTTTTGCAGATCTGTTTTACCTCTGTACACTTGGGACATAAGTAGTACAGCACCAAATTCCTTTCCCTGAAGTTATGCTGTCACAGGGTTCCTGTTACTCTGAACTCAGGCCATACTCAAATCCACATATTTGAGTTATACAGATTCTGGATATTCCAGGTAACCAGATCCAAGTCTGAATTGTCCATTTTCAGCCTCCCAACCACCCCCTGGTCCCACAGTGTTTGCTTCTTCAACTTAAATATAATGTGGTTCACTGTAAGAAGATTGTGCCTCTTTAAATTTCAGGGTTATATAAATAATCTCACCATACTCGTGCTTCTGTGCATACCCTGTCAGTTACTGTCTGTGTGTGGCTGGGGAATCGGGAACTCTTAAGAAGCGATTTTCTGATTCAGTGACCCTGTTGTGGGTTGATCCCAGACCAAATATTTCAGAGTTCAAATGCTTTAAAAAATCTTTGGTTTGGGCCAAAATTCTTAGTTCAGCCTGAGATAAATAGTAAATGTGAGAGTAGTTTTAGCAAAAAACAGGAGGTTAGACTTGCAAGGGATGCCACTGCAGACTCGGGCAAGGAGGAGACATGGTCCTATTGCTGGTCCTGCTTTAATTGAGGCATACGCAGACTGCAAGGATGCGCATTGTGCATTTTTATGCTCAGTTTGAAGTCTAAGTTAAATGAAACGATCAGAAACTCTGGGATGCAGTGGTACTCCCCAGGCAGCAGAGTAACCCGCAGCATTAGTCATGACCCAGGCAAAAGTGACACACACTGACAGCATCAAATCACAAAGCCTGGCAGGTTAGATCACTCCTGTTAAAACCACTGGCAGCTTGGTACTGTCCAGCCTTGCACAACTGCCCGGCCGTCACCATGCTCTGCCAGGAAGTGGGACACCAGGTTTCAATTCTTCTTTTTGCCCCGAAAAACATAGCGGGAGCAGGCGAACCCTTGCCCTGGATGAGCAGTCTGGGAAGGGCATCTTGGCTCCCTCCACCATGGCCAGGCAGGGGCCATCAGGGAGGAAGAGCCTTGGAGCTCAGCCAGGGAGAGGGAGCTGCCTCCTGCAGCACGGTGGCCAGTGTGTTATACCTTGCTGGACCCCTGGTTTTGCTTTTATCCACTGCCTGATATAAAATGCATGAGAACACTGGGAGTAGGGCCAAGACCCATGGTTTGGGCCGCATTGCAAACTTCAGAGGTAACCAGCTGTGGTAAACAGGAAAAAAGAGTAACTGATGTTCAGAAGGGAGCCAGGTGCTTGATGGATGCGGTTTGTTACACCATGACATCCAGCTGTTAACTTCCAGTCCTGCAAATGGTTTTACACATGTTCAACCACAAGTGTTTTGCTGAACGCTCAGATGTGCAAAACTATGTACATGCCTTCAGTAATTTTGTGATTAGGTCTGCATGTGTAATCCTAGTCCTCACTTCTGGCCCTCAGAAGGACATTTCTGTTCCTTCCCAGTTCGTGACTATTCATGTGACATTGAAAATCATCAGTCTGCTTTTAAACACTTTAGGGACCAGTCCTGGCATCCTTGCATTCACTGCTTCCTAAAATTTGGAAGAGGCAGTTGACTGCCATACTTTTCTTTCTTCCCTTTTTTGGGTATTGCTTTGTTTTGTTGTGTTTGGGCGTTTTTGTTTTGTTTTTTGTTCTTATGTATTTTTAGTATCAAGTATCGTGTGTTCTAGCCTTCTCTTTGTTTATTAATTATCTTCTTTGTGGCCAGATTTCAGAACATGTTGGGAGTTTCCTTCCTTCTTCACCTTTTTTTTTTTTTGTTTCCTTTTAAAATGAATTTTTGGTCAAACAGATTTAAAACTTAAATGGAAAACTAATTTCCTGAAATTGCAAAATTTGGTCACAGGTGTTGTCTTTTCTTCCAAGTGACACGTTATCAAAGGCACTGGTAAAAGTCACTGTGTTTCTTGCTTCATTGAAAGAGAAGAGCTGCCACGTATCTCTCCCGTGTTGTGACACTCGGTAAATACCGTCCGTTTGTGGACCTGTTGCACTGATCACAGGAAAAGAATGTTGCTATGGCAAGAAAGCAAACAGTTTTTTTATGAATTGCTTAACTTGGAGGCAAAGACGGAGTTGTGTGTGTGAGAGAGCAGAATGGCACTTTTCCAGTGACTTCTCTCTGCTCCTGTAGTCTCAGTTCTATGAGCACCATTGAGTCATGGCCTGTAAGCAGGATGACAGATCCTTTTGCATGGGCAATGCACGTCCTTAAGAGACAGATCGCTCAGCTTGGAGCTCACTGTACATCTCACTAGAGAGTGATCAGCCACAGCCTAAGAAAAATATATTAATTTCCTTCTGTTTTGAGAGGAGACGTAGCAAGGGAAAGTGTGTTTACAGTGAGCAGAAGTTTCAAGTGGAAAAATGTAAGTTGGATGGAAGTACGAGGAAAAGATTATTCTGCATCTGGCAACTTCAAGTGCTTTCACAATTCTGGGCTGTGTGGTAGACCATGCGTTCCTTAGGCTGCCCTAGAGTGACATTTCCTGCATGTGCTCTCAGTTGAAACCCATGGGGCCAAGTTTGTCTGAGGATGTGGACAGCATTGTATAACAAAAGAGGAAACAAATATACAGGAAAAAAAAAAAGTTCAGAGAGAAAATGAGTTTCACTGTTAAGAATAGCATTTCTCTGTACTTATATGACCAGCAAAGTATTGTGTGCTGTTACATTGCACAAGGCTGTTGGCAGTCATTGTATTCACGACGTGCTGCATTTCATTGCTGTTTGCTGCACAGTTAAGCTTTGCCATGTTAGAGCTATGCTCATAGCTCTAAATACCTGTAGTCATAGCATCACAGAATGGTTTGGGTTGGAAGGGACCTTTAAAGATCATCGTGTCCAATCCACCTGCCATGGGCAGGGACATCTTTCACTAGATCAGGTTGCTCAAAGCCTCGTCCAACCTGACCTTGAACACTTCCAGTGATGGGGCATCCACAACTTCTCTGGGCAACCTGTTCCAGGATCTCAGCACCCTCGTGGTGAAGAATTTCTTAGAATCATAGAATGGTTTGGCTTGGAAAGAACCTTAAAGTTGCAACCCCTAGTTGCAACCCCAAAACATCCTTCCTTATGTTCAGTCTAAATCTGCCCTCTTTCAGTTTAAAACCAGTGCCCCTTGTCCTGTCACTACAGGCTTTGGTAAAAAGCCTTTCTCCATCTTTCTTCTAAGTCCCCTTTATATGTTGAAAGGATGCAACAAGGTCTCCCTGGAGCCTTCTCTTCTCCAGGCTGAACAACCCCAACTCTCTCAGCCTGTCTTCATAGGAGAGGTGTTCCAGCCCTCTGACCATTTTTGTGGCCCTCCTCTGGAGCCTCTCCAGCGGGTCCATGTCTTTTTTGTACTGTGGGCTCCAGAGCTGGATGCAGTACTCCAGGTGGGGTCTCAGCAGTGTGGAGTAAAGGGCGAGAATCACCTCCCTGGTCATGCTTCTTTTGATGCAGCCCAGGACTGTCCTTAGAAGATTTCCTCTGTTTATTTCTGTGTGCAAATGGCAGTTCGAGGAATAAGCAGAAGAGCGGTGATGGCAGCTAATGAAACAGGAGGATGGATCAGCTGGGCCAGGAAGGAGGCAGTGAAGTGGAGACGTGGACACCATGAGAGCAGTTTTCTCAGGCCCCCCCACTCCCAGCCCTGATGCATGGTGACAGCCTGAGCAAAACCCCTTCAGGATCTTCAGCCCTTTTGCAAGCAGGACCTAAATAGGTGCTGTTCTGTTCCTTCCCACCCGGTCCTGCTCCTGCCTCCTCTTTGCTGTTTCCCAACTCTTCTTTCCCTGGTGCAGGATGCTGGGAACTACATGAGCCATGCTGGAGCACCTTGCTCTGACAGACCAACACAAGACTAATCCCTTGTCCTTATCCCTCCTACCTCCCTTCTGCTCTCCTAGCACTGGCATGTACTGTTTAGTTTCCCTCCCAGCAGCTCAGACTTGGCTGTATGCTTCCCAGGTATCAGTTTGGGGGCAAGGGACAAGAGGTGCCTAGACACTTCTTGCTCTTTCTTTAGCATCTCTCAAGCTGGAGACTGTAGACATGCAAGTGAAGAAGCTGTTCATGTTATACATGCTACAGTGTTGTGTTACATGGTCCTTTGGAAAAACAGGGATGTTCCTCTGTACAAGAGATGTCCCTGAAAACAGCAATTTATTTTCCCATCCAGAAAACCAGCATTAGGGTGGCAGCATAGTGTGTTAACACAGAAGAAATGAGGATGTTATTGTATATGCTCTTTTGAAAAATAAGCATTGAGACTAGCTGTTTGAGAAAGGAGGAGAAAATATTTAAGGAATGAGAAAAGCTGATCACTTTACGGAATGTGGGGACAGTGTGTGAAAAATAGTGCTCTGTGGGAGAGCTGGTGAATGATCATGGCAGGGGGCAATTGGTGGGATGCAGAATCTGCATATGAGAGCACTATAGGGATGAAGTTTAAATAGAGGTGATCTTGAAAGCAATGCAATAAGGAATATGGAAGCACACCAGGCTCCTGTAAGGAACTGTCATAGGAGTAACTGGCAGGTGGGAAAATGGATTTTGTAGTAGTCCAGGGCTTGGTTGTATTTTGCATTTCAGATTCAGAGTTTTGTGGTTTAGATTCTAAATGTGAATGGATGTGGATATGCATATTTTGAAAAGAGAAAACGTGACCCTTTGCATACAGATGGCTTTGTGAACTCTCTCCCTCTTTCTACTGCTTGCCATAGTGACATGGGTTCACATTTGCCAAACAAAATTCTCCACTCAGCACTTGCTGTTATCCTAGCTAAGCTACAAGAGACTGATAGCCTAGCCCTTCATGTCAAGGCTGGTTTGCCTTGGAAAAGAAACTTTTCCCTTTTCTTCTTGTTTAAAACAGGGTATCTCTAAGTTTGCTCAAAAAGTCACAGTGAACTAGTTCTCTTGCTTTAAAGCAGTGTCTGCCATCTCTCGTGCCTCTCTTCCAGCAGTATCCTGTTTTGATTCTGTTTCTATCAGAAGCACTTTACTAAAAGTGGCTTCATGGTTTTCCCTTCCTTTCTGTACTGGGATCTGATCGCAGAATGCAGTCTGTTCCTGTTCCTTGATCTCTGAATAGGTTTCTGCCTTCTCCCTGAAAGCTTCCTTGAATTTACATTTCTACAGCATTCCTCCCAGGAGCATACTGTCTGCCTTCAGGTTTTCTTTTGGGATTGTAACAGACCTTCAGGACACAGGTAGCATGGAAAGCAGCAGTTGCCACAAGCTTTTGCTGGGGCCCCAAATGAGGCATTAAGGATAAAGTTCACATACTCATCATTACATACTGCTCTCTATGACTTTCCTTCCCTTCTCCCCACCCCCCCACCCCTTCACTCTCCCCTGAGTTTTGGCAGTTTTTTGGTGTTTGGGGCTCAGGTGAAATAAATAAAGAGGTCTTCAAGGTACAAGGAAATACTAGACTTTTTTTTGAATTGTTTTTGGAATTGAAAGTGCACCCCAAACTGAGCACATGGAATAATTTGCTTTAGAAAACCGAATGTATTTTTTGTACAATGTGAAAAAAAAAAATCTTTTTCAACAAGAAGAAAAACAAGCACTGGAACAGGCTTCCCAGGGAGGTGGTGGAGTCACCATCACTGCAGATGTTCAAAAAAGTGTAGATGTGGCACTGCAGGACATGGTTTAGTGGGCATGGTGGTGTTGGATTGATGGTTGGACTTGATGATCTTATAGGTCTTTTCCAGACTTAATGATTCTGTGATTCTGTGAACAGATCTGGCTAAAATGATGTCTTGTTCTGTGTTTTGCTTCTTCAAGTCCTGACACCGCTGGAAACTGTAATACAAGAAACTATTGACTATACTCGCCAGCGGAAAGTGTTTGACCAGTCAGTCCTGCACAACCAAGCCGTGCACTTCCGCCTGGCCGAGCTGGCAACTGAAGTGGAGCTCCTTCGCTCACTGCTGTACCGCACCGTTGGTGAGCTTCCACATCTGCCTTTCCAGATGTGCTTCTCTTCATGCAAAGAATGTTGTCAGGCTAAAGGAACATGGGGAGGTGATTACCAGAGAGGCAGGCTGTGATCAGTGACTGTATGTGTGTATCTGTGCTTTTTTTTTTTTTTTTTTTTTTTAGCTCTCTATGTGGAAGGCAACGATGTGACAAAATTTGCTTCCATGGCTAAGCTAAAGGGAGGTCGTCTGGCCCGTGAAGTGACTGATACCTGTCTCCAGTTTTGGGGAGGAATGGGATTCACCAGTGAGGTTCTGGTGAGCAGGTTTTACAGGTAAGCAAGTGAGTGGTGAAAATAGGAACTGAAATTTAGCGTCTTAAATGTCCCGCTAAAAGATCACCCACTTGAAAAGGGCACCAGCTCCTAGACGGTGTGAATGGTATTTTTCCACTGAATGGCATGTCACTGATGTATGTTGTGGATGCGAGGGCATCCACAGTCCCATTGACTTTGGGGTGATGTGTGAGTGTCAGAATGTAGGCTGACTATTCCTTTGCCAAATCTTGGCTTTGCATTACAACTGTGTAGTTTGAACTACCCACATGTTAGCTTGAATGTCAGGTGAAAGAAGAAAACTCCATGTTTTCCCTGATGGTCTGCTAGTACCTGCCAGACAGTAGGACAAGAAAAAAAAGGGGAAGCCTACCAACAAGTGATTTTTTTTTTTTTGCTCTTTGCTCTTTGTTTGCTTGTAGTCTTGATTACAAGAACAGAACTAAAATAAAACTGAAGGTTTTTTTCCAAAACCAAAGAAAATCAGCTTTATCTTTTTCCCTCAAATATATATGTGAAACTGGAGTTCACCATTAGGCTCCTGCAGCGGTCTTTTCTGATAGTGGTCTCCACCTGATTAGTCACACCAGATACTGTGTGAGACATATGAGAGATACAGCTGCTTCCAGCAAGTTGTTAGATCATTAAAACGGTACAGAGGCATTTTTGCAAATTAATTAAAGTCCCTTCACATTTTACCATATACCTACTTAAAGCAAAATTCTCTCTAAGCAAACAGTTTTCTTGGCAGCTGTTAGGAAAATTTTGGCCCTGGTGTCTTATATGCTGTAGAAGGACCAAAATGGAACTTGCATTTTCTTGCAGTAACAGATTTCAATTCAGCCCTTATATATATGATATCTAATCAAAGGTTAGCAAAATTAGTTAGTGGTTCAGTTAGTTGAAAGTTTTGGTAAATGTATCTGTGTAAAGTGAGAGCAGAACACTTAAACAAGCTTTTTACAGATTTATTTTTTTTTCTTTTTAGTAGGTTGAGTTGCTTTTTCTATTTTTAATAGCATTTTATGAACAAGAATGCCATTGTGGTAAGTCAGAGAGATGCTCAACCTGTTTTGACTTGTGGATTCCTGAAATGTTCTGGTGAAGGTACAGACTGCTGTATGGTGGTAGTTTTAAGCCAGGTGTCAATACGATGGGTTCTCTTATTTATTTTTTTTAATGCCTCTTTAGTAGCATCTAATGGTCCCTGGTGATGCAGATGTTAAAAGCTACTCTAGTGGGCACTCTGAATAAAATGAATCCTTGTCTTGAAGTGCTTACTGTCAATGTAGTAATGTGTACAGATTACTGTGTATGTGCTTTTATATAGGTCTGGTTTGTCTTTCGATTTCCTAGCCCAGTATATTATTGCTAACTGTGGGCAGGGGTTTTCTGTGTGAATTCCAGAGTGGTTTCTGAGTACAGCAGCACAGTCACATTTTTCCTAGAAGAAATCCAGAGTGTTTCCTATTGGTATAAACTGTGTCAGCTGGCTAAAGAAACATAGCTTTCTGCCTCTAAAACAAACACTGTTATAAGTGAGGCTAAAGGTGGTGTGATATCTATACTCTAAAATTTTCTGTGAATCAGTGAAATTCCATCATTGAGTAACCGTAAGCTTCAGGAAGAGAGAAGTCGAGTATTACCTAAATAAACAATTACAGGTTCAAGTCAGAATCTTGTTAATTTGTAACAAGCAAAGCAGCAACTTTCCTAAAGCCATTCTTTTTTGTACAGCAGTCTGAGTAACCATTCACGTCACTGTGATATTTGTCAAGTAGCAAGCAGCGTAACTGCACAGCATGACATCTAGTCATAATGTACAAAGATTTTTGTAGCATAATCCTTACCAAGTTTCCAAGGAAATGTTAGTCTTTGACACATGTTGGGCTGTTACTCCTCAAAGAGCACACAGCATAATGCATGGTTAGTGCATGAAGTCTTTGAATTTTAGTTGTAAGTGTTGGTGGGGAGATAATAAACAGACCCGGCACAAAACTGTCTGCCAAATTACTTTATTCACATCTGTCATTTTAATCATTAGTCTTTTAAACTTTGTAGACCAACTGACGTTTCTAAAGTGCAGTATTCTCTAGAAGGTGTAAAGATAGCTGTTTCACCATGTACGTGCCTATACTGGGCAGATTTTATATACATAAATGTCTCATTTTCAGTTGTAGGGATTCTGGGAAGGAGGATGGGTTTGAAAAAAAAAGTTTTGAGCCCAAATATCAAAGGGTTTAAATGAAATATACAAGACAATATAAAAAAAAGTAAGAGTGGACTTTCTGGACTCTACCCTACTAGCAGGATTCTGGAGAAGGAGAGCGCCAGACTGGAGTTGTGTTTGTTTATTTTTCTCTCCCCTGTATGAAGTGCCTCAAAGACATCATGACTTAGGAAAAATCAATTCTTGAACAAACCCACAATCTGTATGAAAATGCCAGGTTGTGAGACATCAGAGGGAGGGAAACTTTTTGTAGCAAGTACATTGCAATTTTTCAGACTTCATGAGTTTTAAAAAATTTCAGATAGTGAAATATATTTTAATAGTAATTATGTACACTTCAATTGTTACAAGAAGAACTTGTCTGGTCTTCTTAAAAAAGTTCATTTTTTTTTTTTTTAAAATTAAGATCGTTTCCAAGTACTAAACACTGTGTCTAACTGCTGCCAGTTCTTACAAGTTTTGCTCCTGTGGGATGTGATGGGGAGAATGCTATCATTTCTTTACTTGCTGCATTGTGAAAGACTCAAGAAAGCAGTAGTGAAAAATACTGATTGACTACTCATGTGAAGTAGATAAAGTGTAAATAGCATTGCAGATGCACATAGCTGCAGAGGAAAAACAGATTTCTTTTTTTCCCTCAACTGTCTCCTGGGTATTGCAATATGAAGTTTTATTAGCAATTCAGGAGTTAAAAATCAAACTTCTATACAGTTTTAAGTGGACTGTTTTTGAATAAGTAATGCATTTCCTTCTAAATTATTTTTTGTATTCATCACGTTTAAAAAGTCAGTTGAAACTTTTTATTCAGTTTCATTCTTTATTTCATTTCTTATATTCTTTCATTCTTTACAAAGCATGTCTAAACTAGAATGAGTTTAGACAATTGCTTTTTTTTAATTAGTCTTTGTCATTATCACAATTTATGGTTGTACCAAACGAAATGAAACGTATCAATGTCTGCTGACAAAAACAATTTGCTTTGAAGTCAGTAGCTAACTGTTGGGACAAGACTTAATAATGATTCTTCAGTCATCTGTGAAAACAAATCCGTAGTTTCAACCTTTTTCTGCAGAGATTTTGAGACAGATGCCGTTCTACCACTTTGGTTGACTTTTATGAGTACCTTGAGAGGGAATTTAGGAGATGAAGCACATGGTATCTAGCTCTGTATGGCAAATCAAAGTAGGTAACTGTATGGTGATGACTTTAAAGCGGAGCTATGCTCCAGAGCAGGCCAAGGCGATGCCCACTCCTGCTCAGCTGTCCCTTCAAGATGCCCCTTAGGGGAAACAGGCAGGGCCACACGAACTGGCAGGCATGGCCGCTGGTGGCTGGGCTGTGCCCGCCTGGCCAGAGGTCTGCCATGCTGGGTGGCGTCAGCTCAAACTTCTCCCTCTGAACCAAAGTCTCCTTTCGGTGCTGCTTGATTTGGACAGCCTATTAAGCAATCTAGCTGAGCCTGAAGATGGAAGAAGTCACAAAATATTAAACTTGAGGGTACATCAATACATTTTGTGGAGAAAAATCTTGCCAGTAATACAACATTAAAATAATAATGGTGAGAAAAAAGGGTAAACATTTTGTAATCAAGTGCAGTTTGTGCTGAAAGGAAGCAGCGTGTAAATGGCCTTCTGGGAAGCAGTGATACTCTGAGCCACATAAACCTTGGGAAGGATTTACTGATGGCCTCCTAACCAGGGAGGCAGGGAGCAGCATCTCTGAGGGACTGCTGCCATGAAGCCAGACCGCTAGGGAGGACCAGAGCTGGAGTCACCAAAACTCGCTTTCTTCCCCACGTCTGATCGGCACCGATCGCTGCCAGAAAAGGGAAAGAAAATGACTTAGTTTATTTTCTCAGGACTTTAAAGTTATCTGAAGACATCTACACTGAAGATAGATAGTGCAGCAGGCTCCTCTCAGGGTGTTTGTGAACAGAAGGGGCTTTTTAGATCCCAGCACCATATGGCTTTCAAGAGGAAAATGTAGCCTAGAGCGGCTCCCTGAGCAGGCATGGCTTCTTGGCTGCAGGTAGTAAATGGTAGTGGGATGCACAAATGCCATCACGTTTTATCAGCTTGAGGCTAGAGACAGATGTAGCATGCTCTTAGCTGCAGCCTTAGTGCCTGTATAGCACATTGCAAGGTCAAAAGCTTTACATGCACTCACTATGAGATAGGTACCTGTCCCTACTTCATGGCTAGTGAAATCGCACAGAAGGGAGAGCTCAAACTGAAGGAAGGACCAGCCTAGATTTTCAGGATAACTGGGACCAAAAGGTTTACAGGCAGAGTGATGGACATGGCTCGGCTTGTGTAAACAAGGGCTGAATGATGCTCTGGATGCAGAGGGGTCAACACCAGCCAAAAGAGGAACGTTAAACTGGGGGACTATACTGGATTATGCTACTCAGGAACACATTCAGGCTGTAAATTAGAGGGTTCCTAATCATTAGAACAACTTTGTTACGTGACAGCCTTCAAATTAGGATAGTCCAAGATTAAAGGGAGCTTGTTTTTTCTCACTAAAGCATTTAGCATTAACATTTTTGAAGGAAGTTATATGATATGGTACCTAAGGAGATGGGAAACTTTGATGATGTGGAGGGTCCTTTTTGTCCCTTTTGCTACCTAACTAGAAACTACTGATAATCTGGATAACCCTCATAAATACAGTTTTTTAACTCAGCATTCAAGAAATGAATATTTTTTTTTATCCATCAAAAAATGGATTGCTTTTTAACATTTATGTCTCTTGATTTGGTTGAGCAGAGTAAGTCTTACCATCTACAATTGATGTTTCAGGTGCATGGAATTTCCTGAATAAGAGGAAGCTCTTTGCAGGGAGTGTTTTGGGGGGCCAGAACACAACAGTTAGGATTTATCTCTTTCCTCAGGCAAACTCCCACTCTCCAAGGAAAACAGCATTCAACAAGTGGCTAGAGGTTCAGTCCCTCAAAATTACACCTTTACGTAACTGTTTGGTGCATTGCAGGCTGGTTCCTCACTGTCCTTGATCAGGGTGAAGCCACCAGAGGTGGGTGCTCACCTCAGCTGGGCTGCGGGTAGTGCATGATGTGCTGCTCTGTCACGGGGGCAGCGACAAGGTGACTGAGGGATCGGAAAGCAACGTGTCGCTGCACCAGAACAAAAGCATTCCAGGGGTAGCCTACAGAAAGCAATAAAATTCTAGTATTTATATAAAGTATTTCTATGCTATATTAATAATGCATTATTGATATAATATAAACTACCAAACCTTAAACTTACCATAAATAGCTGATATACAAGCATACTTTACTATGCCATCTTCCCCAGCTTCCTCACAGATTTCCTGGCAGGATAGTTGGTCCTGGTTTTGTTTTCTTATGCTGAAAGCAAGTCTCTTTCCCAGAAGAAAACTGCTAGATTAACATCATTTAAGTCCTTTGTCATCTCGATCCTCCTAAACTAGGTGAAACCTTCTGTTCTGTCTCTGTGGGGAAGAGATGGGCATTAGTGGCCTGCCTGTAGCTTCTGGAGGAAATATTCCTTCTCTCAACCCTAGAGACAAAAATATTATCACCAGCAATTTTGTGAAGACACACAAACATATGTGAAAGGTGTTTTGGTTTTTTTAAAGATATATTTATGTAATGGCTATGTAATAACCAGACATGTCTGTCACACACCACCAAAGCCAGATCTTACCACTGCCTATTTATAACTTCATATAAACAAGCCACATGTGTCCAGGATTCCTGCTGCAAATTGGAGGGCTTTTATCAGCATCACAAAGGAGTTCTGAGGATTAATTACTTACTGCTGCAAAGATGCAAGATGCTAAGCATTGGCAGGGGCTTTCTGCAGCTTGAAAAACCAGACAGCACCGCAGCACGAAGAACAAGTAACCTACAATTGTTCCAGCTCTGCTGCCTTCAACAAGGCCCATAGGAAGGTGGGGAATCTTCAGGTCATTAAATTAAGTAGAGGTAGTTTAGCAGAACTGTTTCAGTGTTTTGGGTTTTTTTCTTCTCCCGAAAGGAGAAAAGAAATTTGTGAAGAAAATTGCTTAAGGTTGCAGTAGTTTGCAATCTGGCTAGCACAGGGAACTTTTAGGCAATACTCTTAGGGATGACTTAGTGATATTAATGGCAGTTTTTACATGAGTACAATTACTTTTGATTTGATATTTCTAAATAAGCTTGCAGCAGCCATTTATTTTTAATGCAGAGAAGCTTTATATAGGATATAATACTATATAATACTAATGCTATACTATATAATATTAATATTATAGTATAGTACTATATAATACTATACTACAGTACTATATAATACTAATACGGATTATGCCAGATCTCACATAGCCATTAGGGAGACCGGGATGCTTGTTGGTTTAAAAACTTGAATGAAAATTGTAACTTCTCCGTACAATTCTCCAATACCTCATATACTGACTGACTAATACTCTTTTTACCACACAGTTAAGCGAAGTCAAGTGCTGCAACACTTTTTGCTGTTGGCCCTCCAAAAGCTCCCTCCCCTCCTTAAATTCGGCTGCAGGCTTAGGCACCTACAGCTTTGGCAAAGGAACAGCAGGAATGTTGCGGGGACTATTGCAGACCATCTCACCAGGAGGAGGCAGTGAATGAGGTGTTCTGCAGACAACTGGCATTAGTATGTAACGTGTAGGTCATTTGAGCAGGCAGTCCAGCAGAAAACCCTGGGAAGAGCCTGTGGTGCTTCATGTGCCAGTCCAAAGTGACCAGACCTAAACAGAAGTCTGGATGGAGTTCAGCTGCAGGAGGTCTGGCTGGACTTAAGCAGGGGCAGTTGTATGCTAGGAGAGGTTTTAACTTAATTCAAGATGAAAAGTGTTATGCCAAGTTAAGGTTATTTTTGAAAGAATCTGAAAATTGGATGTGCCACATTCTATCTTAGGCCTTTTGATTTTGAATTAGCCACATCCCTGTACACAAAACGGTATTTATGGTGCTGACAACACATTTGTCCACACCAAGTATGTACTTCTGTGGACAAGGGGTTTCAATGTAATAAAAGCAGCTCCATAATAAATGCATAGAATGGGTATGTACAGTTCTGTACTTGTTCCATCAGTATAGCATGCAAATGCTTAAATCTACTCTTTACATTTCTACAGAGACTTGAGATTAATGTCAATAGGAGGTGGTACAGATGAAACCATGCTTTCCATCATATGCAAATACATGGAAACACTTCCAAGCAAGTGACGCACCTGCACTCTTCCTTGAAAATTAAGCAAGCAAGAGCCTGGCTTGTACTGCACACTGAAGGTAACAGCCAGTAAATGTTTCAAGAGTAAAACAAGTAGAAAACGTAACAGTAATTGTTGCCAATGATGAACTGCTTACCAGGGTCTTTGACCATTATCATTCTATGTGTTCTCCAATATCAAATTTCTGTTAATATGAAGCAGTCTGAAAGCATGTGGTCTCCTGCAAATTTTTTTCCTTTTTTTCGGTGGGTTACTTTTTTGGGGGGGTCTAGTGATCTATGCTAAGCACCCAGAAAAAATGTCTTCTTTAATCAAGGTATGTCTACATTTTAGAGCATCTAAGCCACCAATTAAGAAACATAACTCTCATGTGGATGATTTCACTAGTAGCCTGATCTAATGTCAGTGTAACTTTGGTTTCAGGATCGGTAATTATGGCACAAGTTATTCCCTGTCATATTCAAATACTGGAACAGTGATCAATTACAAGTATCTTCCCTATCTTTCAATTTCAGCAAGTAATCATCAAAATGAGCTCTGTCATCTTTGCCATGTTCACATCAACTTGTACTATACTCTGTCATGGATGTTTGGTGGTGGGAGTGGGGGTTCACTTCTATTTGTAGAGTTGTACAAACTGTTTAATTGTATCTGAAGCTTTTGGAGGCCTGAACTTCAGCAGTAAGGTATCATGTTTTGTGTGTAATATTAATAAAGAAAAATATTTTTAAAAAGCATGTTAATATAAAAATTGTGTTATTACGTGAGATGGTACAATTTGTGTTATATGCCACAGTCACCTTAAAGCAGAAATGTATACTAAGTATTTTCAAAATTACTGTTTTGTTACACAAAAAGTCTCACTGAAATATACATCTGCTATGATAAGCATAAAGTCTTAATGTGACCTTCTTTAAACCTTATTCTTTACATTTACTTGCATTATCAGCCATACCTTCAAAACCAGTATCAGCAACTCCTCCTAAAGCAGCCATTTAAGTCAGAAGAGACAACCTGCTTTATTGCGAAAAAAGGCTTCAGTGGAATTTTCCTTGTAACCAAATGGATGTGTTTGTTAAGCATTTTCTAAGGAATCTCTATGATACTGTAAGGTTAAGTTTGATAGTTAAAAGAGTATATTTTCTTTCACCTGGAAATAATCTGTATGGTTGCCAGATAGAGTCTAAGTTACATTACATTGAGAAACATAATGTATAAATATTGTGTAAAAATTATGTACAAGATTTCAAAACCAAGAATAAACATAACTGCAGTATTCCTATGCAGCTGTTATGAAGTGCAACTTTGTAAAAGTACAGTTAAATGCTACTAGTATTTTTCTATCATATCCACTGTATAGTGTATTTTATTCTACAAAATCATTCTATAGCATCCTGAAATCTTGCTAACTATTTGTGAATTTTAAGGACTGTCAGACTGATACTTTTCTACCAGAAAATAACCAGTAAAGCAAGTGCAGATGCTGAGGAAAATTCTAAGGCTGCAATGTATGGTTCCCACCAATTGCCATTCCCCTTCCTGAGTGAAATATTCTTAAAGCAGTTTCACCTTTACATAAGTTGCCGTAACTATTCTAAGCAAACTTGCAGGATTTCAGTTCAGATTTTAAACTGAAAATTGACCTTTTACTGGAAGTGAAGAAAGGGACATGCTACATCCTGTACTTGCTCCAAAAGTAAAATAACATAAAAAACATACAGAAATAGGTCAGTTTTGACTATGTAACTTTCAGTTACCTTTCAGTTCAGAAAGTTCATGTCAAAAGAGCCTAACCAAGTTGTGTTTTAGCACTTAAGTAAAAAAGCCTTTGTGCATTTTCTAATACAGATATGTAGAAGGTTGTTTGAAGGCTTCATGTATTCCTTGTGCTTAAGCTTTCTCCCCATTTCCTACCCTATCTAGACAACTACAAAAAAATTATCAACCCTCCTTAAATGAAGAAACACAAAAAGGAAGAACATAGGCTTAAGATATCACCCCACCCCAATTCATTTCCCCTCACTCCTCTGCACCACGAAATGAGGCGGGGGGCGGGGGGGGGAGAAGACCTAGTTCTTATTCTACGTTAAATTACCTTTTAATCTGGTTTGACATTTAAAAAGAAAAACCTGTTGGTTTTATACATGATATGAAGGACTGGTAAAAAAATCTTTTACCAATATGTGCTCTGTCAAGACTTAAGGGACACCCTAGCATATTTTTAAGAACAAAGACAGGAAATGTATCCGCCATATAACTAGCTGTATCCACCCATTTTTCTACTTTTTATTAGGTAGTTAAAAACTTTTCCCATTTATTAGCATGGCAGATCGATTGCTTAAAAAAAAAAAAAGTCTAGAAATTCTTCAGACACCATATTTAAGAGCCAGAAATATATTTCTAGAAAATTATCAACTATCAGGGGAGTGTGGTTGTCAAACAGACATGTCAGTAATTATCATCTCAATTGTTAGGTACCTTGCGCTCCACTGTTTCATTACAATTATACAAGTGCATCAATTTTGGATGGCAAACTATATCCTATTGACTAGCTTTGGGAATGCCATACTTGTTTAACAAGACTAGCAATTCTCATATAAAAACAATGCATTATCATGGTGTTAGTACTTAGATGTCTGTTATTTGTTGAAGTGTTGTAGACCTTTTAACAGTCAAAGATTAAATTGGCTAGAAATACTTGAGCTTTAATTACTTTTACACATTCTGTGTAAGCGTTTTATATTAGATAAGTGATTTACATGTCACACTTCTGTTATATATGAAATCTAACATGAAAGAAAAGTAGCATATGCCTCTATTTCTTATTTTAATAGTGCTCCCCACACAAGTATAGCCCCTTAAATGCAGCACTATTTCCAAAAAATACATTGGTATTCTACAGTAGAAAAGAATGTATATAAACAACACTAGCTAGAATACTACAGGACACTTTATTTGCCAGTTTGCAATTAACATGTTATACAGTATTTCTAGAAAAGTTTTTCAAAAATTGTAGATACAATTTCAGTATCTAGGAAACTTCATTTTTTGAACGTTAAACTTAGCAAAGTAATAGCTTCAACTATTAGAAACTATTTGGTGAGCCAAAGCTAAGTCTTCGACATAAAAAACCTTAATATGACAGCACCTCCAACAGGTGCATCATAATATACTTTAATATAAAATTCAAAATATCTGACCTCATATTTCAGACATCATGCAGTGTAGATTTAGGGATCATCACAGAATGAAAAGTAAACATACTAATGGTAAAAGTTCTAGTGATTCAATGGAATCATTACATTTTAGATACTTTAAATATAAAGAAAACATTTGTACTGTGTCCATATTGGTTGATCCCAATGATCCAAGGCATTTGCTTAAAAGAGTAGATGTGCAAGCATGATTTGTCACTTTAAAAAAAAAAAAAAAAATCCAGTTTTAAGTAACTTCTCCCCAAAACACAGTTTAAGCTAAACACGTACACTATCAGAACTATAAAAAAAAATAATTTTGGGGGGTACCACTATTACATTTGTTAGCTTCAGGCCAGCCTTTTAAAAATCCACAGATAAAACCAATTTAGGAAGATCCAAGTATTCTTCGTGCTTTTGCAACCTAGAAATTACTATATGCCTGAAACTGGAGCTCTAATTTAGAGCATGGCCCAGAATGAAAAGCAGAATTAAAGAGAAAGCCTTGTAATTCTGCAATTACTTCATATCTGAACAAGCGTTGTTTTCTGTATTTTTAAATCAATTCTAGAAACTATTCTCCCCTAAAAAAGCAACCTATTATGCTAGCAGTTTCTACATATTTACAAATAATCCCCCCAAAACAGGGGATGATGGCATAAATTCTGATACATTAAGAAAACGATATATAACACTGCATTAATAGTTAATGCAATTTACAACAATTTCACTGTGTTTTATCGACAGAATATGCCACTTTAGATCAATGTCTTCATTAATTAAGCCTGCTTTATAGTTGAAATTACACAATTTAAACCAAAGGTAACATGCATCACCTCAGTTTAATAATCCAGTATATTACAAAAAAAACAAACAATGCAAAGAGCATCATGTAGCATAATAGCTTTGTCTGGCTTCCTCTGGAGAGTGTTCTCAGTCTGCCCATAGTTGCACCTAGAAGTCCACCCGCAGAGTCAAAATCATTATCCTACATTTAAAAACAAACAAACAAACAAAACAACAAAAAAGATGTTACTCTGAGGAAAAAAGATTATCCCTAAAGCTTGCTAAGTGTAGTTTTTCCTGTGTTTTCAAATTTTCCAAAACTAAAATTACTTCAGAGGCAGTTTCTGAAAATTAACCAGGAAAAACTTTCACCCATTTATCCAGATGGATGCAAGCAAAAAAGGCATTTCTGACTTCCTTATTTTTTGCTTCCCTCTTCTATTCTTAAATACATTTAAATGTAGAACTGTCTTTTTAATAATACTATACATTTGCTAATTGAAAACAAATAGTCATAACCAAAGTATAAAAACCTTGGTTGTGCCTTGGAAGTAATGCATTTGCACATCTGTCTTTTTGAACAGAAATATTGCTGCTAATTAGTCACATTTTACAGTCAGCAATAAGCTGTCAACATTTTAATAGAAATGTTCATACTGAAAGAAGGAATGCTTTACATTACTAACTTACTAATCCTGCCCCATATTTAAAGAAAGTTAGTGACTAAACACTTACCATTTCTGATAACATTTTATTTTGGTTTTTAACTTCTGTTCCAATTTCAATGGAAAGCTATTAAAAAAACCAAAAAATATTAAATATAAGTAATCAGTTATACGTAGATTAGATATCCAGTCTAAAATACGTGACATGACTAGCATTTCCCTGGGTAAAATGTGAAAACAGTACCTGGTATTTTGAAAAAACGAAGTAACATGCACAGTATTCTGTCAATAACCTTTAGGAAAGTAAATATTTATCATTTGACTAGATTAGTCTAGAGAGTCACAGAAAGTACTCAATGCTCCTCCTCCCCTCTTCTCCTTCAACAGAGAATTCCTTATTGGAATTATTGCATGGACTTTCAAAAATTCAAGATCTAGTCAAGTCTACAAAGCAATTATCCATTTCCTGGAACAACTGTTAAAGCTACTGGCACACAGCACAGACGACCATGAGCCCTCTTTTTGACTCAGTGTTGCTGGAGTTGACACCTGCAACCTGCTAGCGCATCTCTTTTGACAAGTTGTTTCTATACTATAAATGGGAATTTCTTTTGTGAACTTGTCTATTCCTTCTCTGCTTTGTGTCATTAAACAGCAAGGGTGCAGCAGGGCAAGGAGGCAAGTTGAGTATGCAAGTGAGAGTCAGTCCAGAGATAGTAACCAGGGTCAGCAACAGCCTGGTGATCACCCAGCGCATCCACAGCTATGAGACTTTCAAGGTCAAGCCAGAAAGTCAAGTCTGCAGGTTAGGGTTGGAATCAGGGAGGTAAGAGACCAGGCACAGACAGAGCAGCAACACAGAATCACTAAGGTGGGAAAAGACCTGTAAGATCATCAAGTCCAACCATCAACTAATACCACCATGCCCATTAAACCATGTCCCACAATGCCTCGTCCACACATTCCTTGAACACCTCCAGGGATGGTGACTCCACCACTTCCCTGGGCAGCTTATTCCAGTGTCTCACCACTCTCTCAGTAAAGATGTTTTTCCTAATATCCAGCCTAAAACTCCCCTGGCACAACTTGAGGCCATTTCCTCTTGTCCTGTCACTCATCACTTGGGAGAAGAGGCCAACACCCACCTCTCTGCAACCTCCTTTCAGGTAATTGTAGAGAGCGATGAGGTCTCCCCTCAGCCTCCTCTTCTCCAGACTGAACAACCCCAGTTCCCTCAGCCGCTCCTCATAAGACTTGTGCTCCAGACCCCTCACCAGCTTCGTCACCCTTCTCTGGACACGCTCCAGCACCTCGATGTCCTTCTTGTAGTGAGGGGCCCAAAACTGAACACAGGATTTGAGGTGCGGCCTTACCAGAGCCGAGTACAGGGGCACGATCACCTCCCTACTCCTGCTGGCCACACCATTTCTGATACAGGCCAGGATGCCGTTGGCCTTCTTGGCCACCTGGGCACACTGCTGGCTCATATTCAGCCGGCTGTCAATCAACACCCCAGGTCCTTTTCTGTGGGGCAGCTTTCCAGCCACTCTTCCCCAAGCCTGTAGCGTTGCATGGGGTTGTTGTGACCAAAGTGCAGGAGCCGGCACTTGGCCTTGTTGAACCTCATACAATTGGCCTCGGCCCATGGATCCAGCCTGTCCAGATCCCTCTGCAGAGCCTTCCGACCCTCAAGCAGATCAACACTCCCACCCAACTGCAATGTAGCAAAGGCAGGGGCCAGCCAGGAGAATCTCGGCTTAAAAGCAGCTCCCAAGTGAAATAGGGGAGAACTCCCAATGAGGCTTCTTAGCAGCTCTTCCTCCATAATAGCTCTTAGCAGCACACTGGCCTTGAACAACCAGCCTAACTCCTAGACAGGAGGGAAATGTGCTCCAGGCCCCGATGCTTTGGATTAGCCAAAAACCATATATTTTTTGTGACACAACCTACATCGCATTATTTCTTACTGCTGCATTTCACCACAATCTATCATCAAGTCAAGAGTGAAACATGAGGCTTCTAGGAAGATTATGTGAAGATTATTCCATACTCCAAGATCATTACATTGCACTAAAAGATGCAACTGCAGAAAGAGCACACATGCTACTCCACAGGGCACTACCAACCACACTGTAGACATACCCTGGGACGCTGATTTGACATACAACATACCAGAGAAGGAGACAAGAAATGGAATTCTGTAACAAAGGTCAAAGCTTTTCTTTTTACCTCCTTAACTTTTTGTAAATTATTTAGGTGGATAATTTCTTAACTTAAACCTAAGGTTTTATTTTCTATTTGAGACTAAACAAATTACTTTTAAGCAACAGGGTATTATTAGCAATAGGAATTTGAATGAGTTTAGGCCTAGGAATTCATTGGCTTGTACTACATACATAGAAACAGCACCTATTGCTAAGAATGTATTTTAAAAAAATCTTAAGTTGTTAAGAAGAAAAACCCCCCACAATTTTAATTACAGAGCTGTCTTTCAGTTAGACTTGCTTGAAAGAAGTCCTCAATCTCTGGAAGGAATCAGAATCATTAAAACAACAAATTTCTCTGTCAGAGTATATTAGCATGCTATTTCTAACAGCTGTTTTTACATTACAGATTTATCAGCGGATACAGCAGAAGCTGATGAGCCACAATGATAACACCAAAAACAAGTAGTCCATTTTCTTAAATGAACCTGAGCCAGTTTACTGACCTAAACTCAAATTTTCTAGTTTCTGCAGGGACAGTAAGTCATTCTATAGGACAGTAAGCTGTAAATACCACCACTGCTGTCCTCAAGATTAGCAAAAAAGGACACCTCTAGCTAAAAATCTAAAGGAAGAATCAGTTATACAAATAAATGATTGTGCATTTTGGTTGGCAATAATTCTTTCTTGTATTAAATTCATGTTTTAAACTAAGTCTATTGCTTCACTGGTCCATATAATTTAATTCAATAAAAGTGATGATACCACTAGAATTAAATACTTACTGATTTAATGGCACTGACTTTTGTACGTAGACTTTCTGTTAACCTTTCATTTTCTTCTTCATAAACACTGTATCCACTATTGGTATAGCCATAGTTACCAGCAGGTGCTCCATCGCCTATAAACACAAGAGTCAGTAGTTAGACAGAAAATACCACTGGAGCAAGTGCTCTTCACATGTGGAAAAGCACTCTTTTCATCTAAAAATACATTTCTTTCATGTCACCCTTGGCAATCAGGAAGAGGTGCCGCATCTTTCTAAGACAGATACTCAACCTTTTTCAAATGTGTAAGTTATCTTTCAAGATGCAAATCAAAGATGGAAAACTGAGGAATGGTTGTAGTTTAATACTACAAAATTTTTCCCCACATAGTGTTTTCAGATTACTTCTATAGAAATCAACCTAGGCATTACATGGAGATGTGAAGGGAGCATTGAGGCCACTACACAGAGCACTAAGCCTAACTCAGAATAGGAAAGTTGAGATCATTTTCTTACAAAGACAAATACCATGTGACCCGCATTTAAAGGATAGAGCTTACTCCGATTCTTACATGTACTTCTCTACAAACAAGACCTCAGATGAGAAACCAGGCCTCTGAGCAGAACACTGCCATTTCTGTCACCGTTCTGCAGTCCTATTCCCACTCCTGCCTTTGCTTTTTGGGTGATAGAGCTTCAGGACTGTTATCCAGACAACAGACTCAGCAAAGTAAGCAGAGCAGAAGGGAATGAAAGCTCCTCAGCTCCACACATGCCCTTCCTCCAGCCTCTAATAAAGATCTCCTACGGGCAACAGCTGGACAGCAGCATGGGCACAGGAGAGTTAAAGCCGTGTCCTGTCTAGACACATCAGTCTTAGGCCTCAAATCAAAGATTTGAAACCAAAGAAGAGAGACCAAGACTGAGAAAGGCAAACAGAAAGGAACTATTATAAAGCTTTATCATAAATATCCTACTAGATTAATTCAAATAGCAATCCAGCTATAACATTAATCAATATTTATATGGCTAGTCAGAATGCCACACTAAAATTGTCTGAATGCCTTTGGTTGATTCCTCTTCAATGCAATTTAAAGATTTTTGTGTTTGGGTGCCTTTTTTCTTTTTGAGGAAAAAGCGAGAGAAGAGAGACACCAACCACATTCACAGATAAAGCTCCGTCTCAAACAGTTCCACTGTGTGCTTGGCATACATAATATTAAGATTTTAAAAGAGAGAATTATAATGCTACTTTCATAATAGGTATAATTTTATATTATTAACCCACAAAGCTGTTCTTTAAGTGTAAGTAATGACAAATTTTTAGTTTGTACTTGCAAACTGTTTTAATGTTATTCTATAAATTAAGCTAACGACAAATTCTCAACAAGACTGGGTAAAATGTACGTTTCCATTTCATCACAGTGAGAGTCAAGAAGTTCCCCCTCTCCCCAATCAAAAGTACCAAGTATAGAAAGATGACTAAAATGACATCATTTAGAGAGTCAGCATTGTTCCCTTTGTCTTGTTTTACAAATGCATCTAAGTACAAGTACGCTTCCTACCAAGTGACGCACAATTTTGAATATGTTTATAAGTTAATATACCATATAGCTTCAGGCCAAAGTACCATAACTATGATTATTACATAGACTGTGTCATAACAGACGTGAACATCTGTCCCAAAGCTTTTAAACAGGCACAGCCACTTCTATATATGTAATAGAAAGCCCTATGTAGAAGCCTGGCTACTACTGCTTACAGAAAGGATAGAAACGTCAGCATGGCAGTTCTATGGGCTGTCTTGCAACACTGTTCATGGACAGGACATGTAAGATGGACATGACCATAACATAACGGCAGGTTAAAAAAGAGGTACCAGGTAGCTGGTGCCCACAGCAGAAGTACTGGTGCCCAGCTTCTATTTCCAGCCTACTAAATAAAAAGGAATTCTAGACTGACAGTTGAAAAGTCAAGGGAAAACGGCAAATTCTACTGCAGCTGGTAACAGTCATAATAGACATTTAAGTCTTCTGCTTGACCTTCCAGCAGATTTTTTCAGTAGTTTCAGGATGTTCCTTAAGGCATTGTTTGTCAGAGACATGCTAAAAGAAGGCATGCTCTTTCCCCTGCGCTCCTTCCATAAACATCCATCACTTCACTGTTTCAGAAGCAGCATACTGAGCTGGACAGCCTTCAGCCTAACCCCTCTCAGTTCATACCCAAAAGCAAGCTGTTAGTCTGACAAAGAAAAGGATTGAAGACCTAAGCATTATCAAGTGCCCACCTTTTTATGATAAACATCCCATCACCTCTCTTGATCTAGTAAGAAGCGTATCCAAGACTTGTGTCGTGTAACAGTTATTTTCACAAGATAAAACAAATCGGAAGTGTAGAAATAAATCTAGGGTGGTGTTACAAACACACCCGGTTTAGCCATATGGCATTTAGCAGCCCCTAAATATTCACTTACTAGAAAGAAGTACCAGAACTCAGTCACAAACTTCTGAGGCATAAACATTACCTAAGCTTTACAGTGAGGTCACAGCACCTACGTGGTTCTAGAACATGACATGGGAGTTCAAAGTTTCTTTACAGCCATCAACGTGGCTGCTAGGGCCTAAGCTTCTCAAAACACTCAGCAGGAATTCTGCAGAGATTTCTGCCTTGGCATCAGATTGTATTTGTAATGAATTGACAACAGTTGGGGTTTTTTTTCTCCAAACATAGCAAGAAAATATATGTAAGTGCTAAAATTAAAAAACAAGTGAGAATTTGGAAAGCACTTGACTGAAGAGTGACAAATTTGGCCATCCATGGAAACATGGCTCAAACTAGCACTGCGTTAGAACCATTCATGAACACAAATACAAATCCCAGTCCTTCTCCATCAGTCCAGCTGAGCTAAAAAGAGAAGAGAGACGGAAGCACGCGTAACGGCTCTTTCCCACCCGAAGCTCCCGAGCTCTGCTGCAAGCCTACACCCATCGGCACAGCCCCTCTCACGCAGAGACAACCCCCCCCCGCGAAGCCTCTACCCGGGGCCGGGTCGGGCCGGGTCGGGTCGGGTCAGGCCCTGCCCTGCCGGCTCCTGCAGCGGCTCCCACAGACCCGGACACAGCGCGGCCCACACAAGAGCACGGGCTGCCGCGGCCCGCCCGGCCGATCTTTTCACCCCCTCTCCATTTAACCCTCCAGCACCAGCCGCGGGTGCGCCAGGCAGCCGCTGCCCACGGCCGCTGCCCCGCCAGGCCGGGCGGGTGTCGCGGTGCGGCCCGGCCCGCAGGAGGGCTGCAGGCCCCGCGCCGAGGACCGCCGCGCTTACCCAGCCCCGCGCGCCTCATCGCGGTGCCCGGAGCTGCCGAGGGAGGAGGAGGATGGGAGCGGCTCCCGCGCCCACAGCGCCTGAGGGAAACGGGGCTCGGCGGGGCGGCGGCGGCCCAGCTCCGGCTCGGCCGCCCGGCTCATTCACCCGGCGAGCGCCACGACAGCGCTCCGCACCGCGCCGCGCGGCCCGCTGGGTACAGCGGGCCTTGGGCAGGGCAGGGCCGGGCCGGGCCGGGCTGCGGGGGCTGATGGGTGCTGTAGTTCCGCGCCAACAGCGGGGCGGCGGCAGCGCTGCCGCTGCGGAGACGGGGCCCGGCCCGGCCCCGGCCCGGCGCCTCTGTGCGGCGGGCGGGCTGGGGACGGGTCCCTGACAGAGGCGTTTCCGTCCAGAGGCGGTCCCGCCCAGAGCCTCCGCTCTCCTCCAGCCCGGGGGGCACGGTGCCCCGCGGCCGGAGCACGGTGCCTGCAGGGCTCCGCTGCAGCACCCCAGGGCATTGAGCCAGCGTGGCCTTTCTCAGGGGACAGTGTGGCAGACCGCTCGGCCCACGCACTGTCCGTGTGCCCAACAGGCCCCGAAAATGGCGTGATTTACTGAAGTGTACATTTCAGGGGGCTGAGAGTGAGGCAGTGGTTTCAGGGGGCAGAAGAAGGTGGCAGGGTAGCATCGCTGCGGAGCCCGGCCACCAGCTGGAGCGGACGCTGGCGGAGCAGAGCCTCCGTGTGCGGCCACCTCTCCGCAGCATCAGGAGAAGAGCAAATTCTATTAGATACAACCAGACATTAATTTACTGAATACATTACCTATTTCAGCTTGCATTATACTTTTAAGAATTGATCCTGAAAGGAAAAATAAATCTCGACCTTCGTTTCAGGAGGCCATCAGTACATTATCATCTTATTGTTTGGAAAGGGAGGGTTCTCAGTGGTTGTCCTGCAACAGAGAGTGAAAACATTAAAATGCAGTGCTGAGTAGAGCTTTACCATCTTCCCCCCCACAGTTTATTTGGAAGCAACAGACGCTACTGCAGCATACAGTGACTCGAACTGGAAACCTGCACATTTCATTATTACTGAAGCTTAAGCTCTGCTCTTTCATTTGCAAGGGTAATTTCTCCTTCATTCTTTAACTCCTTGCAATGATTTATCAGAAATGGGTTTTACCTGCTTTTATTAAAGATGTGACTCACTCTGTATAGCAGTGGATTGAATTTATTTCCCAGGATGATACCAGAATGATTTATCAGTACTCCAGCGTAAAGCAAACAACATCATGGAGCCCATTCAGAGTTCGCTATTTCAGGTGTGGTATCCACTGGACTAAAGAAGCTGCATTGGCTTTTCCAATTACAACATGCTGCCATATCATTAATTGCTTTGGTATTTGTGTTCTGGTAGCAACTAAGACACACAGTATTGGACCAAGACCTACTTGTATCGTACAAGCTGTATAAATGCAGACCAAAGCTCCTGCTTCAATGAGCTTGCTGTATAACAGGAGTCTTCATCTAGGCAGGTAAAGTTGTAGAAGGAAGAATAAAATAACTCTTGTCAGTAAGAAGGCCTGTGTTCTCCTGCTGACATCCTGTGTAATTGCTGTAAGACACCCCATGTATCTTTTTGCAGTGCATAAAAACACAAATTGCAGCATTTCTTTTCTCTCCACTTGTTAAAGTTCAATTGAGACATTAGTCTTGTATCAGCCCAACTTCAGAACAGACATTGAGAAGCTTCTGTTCATTTATTTACTTCTCAGTCACATCTGGGTGCCCACATCTCAAACAGCATTATAAAGAGTAAAATGAGTATATGTAGAAACTGGCCCTTTAGGTTTTTTGGTATTTGATAATTTAAGCAATTTATCCAAAATTTCAACTAAGGCGTTTGTTGCACATACAAAACAGAAGGCCAAGGAGAAAAAATGAACTGCAGAACTGTCATCCATACTGTACACCGTAAAGCTAATCTCCATGGGATTTTGTCTGGAACTCAGCAGTTCTTACAGGAGTTTGCAAGCTGCCATCACTGATGACTTGAGACTTGATTTCACAGAATCACTACGGTTACATCAGTTCAGGGAAATACATCAGTTGTTTCAAAGAAGGGAAAAGTACTATCATGAAATTAAAGATGCTGTTCATGCTAAAACCATCTGAAGTTCACAGCTGGGCCCATTTCTTACCTTGCCAGGACAAAGGATTACACACTTAAATTGGCAAAATTTAGGTGTTGTAAAATTTACAGAAAATGAAGAGATTCCGAAAAACCTACTTCATGAGTGCTTTGGATTTGAATTAGGGCTCTGTTAGGAGTAATGTCGTCATCAAACACCATTTTTGAAGAAGGGTTAGGGTGACAGTCTATGCAGTAGCTAAATACCCAGAGAGTAAAACTGAGGCTCCAGGAGGCAGTAGGAAAATGTCTTTTAATAACAGCTGGGACGAGTCTCTCATTGTTATGTATAATTTTATTTACATTTTTTTCTTCATACGCCGTCCAAGAAAATGATTACATTTGGTGGCATTGCTATATGAAAAGATTTTTCTTTACAGTATTTGCATATTCTATGTCACCTTTCTTTTTTCCTCACCATGACTCTTCTTCCATTTTTCAATAAATATTGATTTATACATAACTAGTTAAAAAAAATTACATCTCCCCACTAGGATTGTAGTTATAAATCATTGTTAAGGGGCTCATTTTTCATTTTTACTTAAATTTTCTGTAAAATAAAATCCCAATTAGCCACATGTAAGGCGTTCACAACTCATAGTGTTTATATCTGTAATCTGCTTATGATGTTTTGAAATAACATATTGAGTCCATATGCAATTTATAAACAGCGCATTTAATTCTTCACCGCTCCTTACAGCAAAGCATGGAAATGATACTGACATGATTAATGTTTCAAATCCATTTTTATCATATTGAATTTATGTTTTTTTCATACACGGGAAGTGCCTCGTTGAAAAGATAATTTTATAGTTCTCCTGACATTACAATAATGAAATCACTTTTCCATCTCACAACAGAGGCTGGACATAGAGGTCAACTGGGTATCATTAATATTCACTATGTTTATCTTCTTTTTCCATTGATTGTTTTTATTCATATTAATCATTTCACAGAATGAATCTGTGAAACAAATATAATTTTTCTGTTGACATGATTAGTTGTAGACCTGTTGGCTTTCTGGCCCGTTCCCTAGCAGCTCTCCCACACAGAGGCCATGCCCTTATAGACTCCCGGGCTTTGTGAACCAGCTGTGCGTGGTTAGCAGGTGTGGCTGCAGCTGTTCCTTAGCATCGGCAGTTCTTCCTGCCAGGAAGCCTAAATGAGTGAGTAGTCAGCAAGTGGTTTTAAGTGACTGACTCATCAATGTTTTATTTATCAGTGACAACATATAGGAAGAAAAAGCACTTAAAAAACCTATGTATGCAGTCTGCATGCTTATCTATCTTCACTGTATTTTTATAATCTTTTAATAGTAGCCTACACAGGTGTGTCATTGTCAGACACCTTTCTTAGGCAATAAGTACGTCAGTCTCCTTTTCCCAAAATATTAATGAACAATTACTCCTTCTTTAAAAAAAAAAAAAAAGAGATCTTTTATAAAAGGGGTGTTCCACATGTCCTACCAACTGTCCTACCACTGCTACCATTTTTTGGTTCTTTTTACTGTCTCCAATTAAACTACATGAATACATTTACATAGCAAACAGCCTGTATATTTTATTAGTAGATTTCTCCATGACTCCATCACAAAAGCCATAAAAAGAAACAAATAGAACAAGGAAGCTGTCTGAAAAGATCCCGTATAATCAAACTTCCAATACACAACTGAAATCCCAGGAATCTTATGATAATGACACGATTATCATTGAATTATTCAATAAGTAACCAGCATGTCAGTGTTCTTACATGTTTGATAAACAGGTTTTCACAATTGTCATGATTAACTTGCTACTTTCAGCAATTATAGTCTGTGAAAACAACCTAACAAGTCACAGGCATCATTAGAGTTGAAAAGCTGATATTGCATGATACTATGTTAGTATCAAATATTTCAATCACTGTTTTGTTAAGCAGTAAGCTTCAATTACTAAAACAAAATGTTTGCTAGTTACAGCTTGATCCATTGTGCAATTAAGTAACAGCTGACAAGACATTTCTAAATAAAACTAATACATTAACCACATAGAAGCAGAGCCAGATCACAGAATATTTCTAATTAGGATTCGCTATCTTCAAAAAGGAGTACTGTCAGCATCTTTCATCGGTATACTTAATATCCTGGTTTGTTCTAATGCTCTTTAGCAAATGAGAGCCCTCAAAATGCTTCTATTAAAACAAACTCAGGCAGATCACTCAGGTGTTTCCTCCCATATTCTGAAAGCTGACAAAACTGACACTGGACTTAGGATATCATCCGCCTTGTTCTTCCTGGTTGTATTCTCCATATGGTGCCATCATGAAAAACAGAAGATGCCACGTAAAACCACACCTTCCATAAGACTTTAAATGGCTGAAAGGGGCTGATCACAGCTGCTGCTCGTTGCCACCTAGATTGTCAACCAAAGAATTAATCATGCAAGTCACAAGTAGAATAGTATGTGCAGTCGTTATTCAAGTTCTTTAATGATGTGAATATATGTAAATCACTGCAAGTACTGGCAAACCTACCCGTTTCACTCATCGCAATGATTCAAAACTTTATTAAATACTGTCAAAGAGAACCATGGCTGTTTCTGGTCTTAATGCACTTCCATCATAGATGGCAACTTCTTTCTGGGATAAGGTTTGGAGTCACCTCATCTCATTACGTTTTCAAACTATGTAATTTTTTTACGGTGTTCTTTTTATAAAACCCTTACCAAGTATGTGCCAAAATAGCTTTTTATTGGTTTTAGAAGATAACCAAGAAGATACTTGGACAAGATTCTGGGAACTCCTGTTATGTTTGATCAAACCATGTTGCTGGAAACCAGGGGAGCTTCCTTGGACATACGGAATTGTACTCATGCATGCCTAGTCGTCCTAGGCCTTCCCATACACAGGTTCAAAGGATCATTAACACTTTGTACCTATGAAGACTTCCTATCTGATAGCTTTGCATATGTATATGATTACATGTTGAAAAACCATCTAAACTCAGAATAAGATTTTACAACTCAGTAACTATGCTTAAAACAAAATCTACAGTGTGTATTTATGTAAAGTTGTGGCTGTAATGCATTCTGTGTTATTTTCTTGTTCCTGATTTCAGTATCATCTCAGTTTTTCCAGTCATAGTGAATGTTATCCTGAGGGAGGCCTCAGGAAGCTTGGTTGGTCAGACGCACGTCAGCAGCGAAGGACCAGCTGAGGGAAGGAGAAGCAATAAGTATGGCTGCAACAGCAGAAAGTATCTAGTAAGAAAGTACAGTTTTTTTCAACTTTACAACACTTTTTTAAATTTATTAACAGTGAAGGCATCGTTCTCTTCACTTTGATATAAGCTATGTTTCGGAAGTATTGAGCTTTATATTAGCTCATGGATAATATACTTTAAATATAATAATTATTTACTTAATTGTTTTTGCTAAATACTGTGGTTCTGCTTATTCTTTCCTTTAGTTACTTTTTAGCAGCATAAGCTGCTCCATCTCTTGTTTGATTCTGCAGGGAACACACCCAGAAATCTCTGCTGTATTTTTATAGATTTCTTGTCAGTGCTGTTAAATTACATCAAAATAGAGAAGGAAGGCTATGGACAAACTGCTGGTCTCCCTCCTAAATTTCATTACGTAGGGCTAGAATAAAAATTTACTGAAGTCATGGAGAATTTTTGTATTGACTTTGGATCAGGCTATAAATTTTTATTAAAAAACCAGCTCTGGTGATTCTTTGTCTTCCAAGTAGTGTATGCTGTGTAATCTATGAATAATTCCAGTCATGATTTCTTTCTCTAATATTAAGGTACCATTTCTGATGTCAGCTTTGACTGGGTAATAATATCAGCTGAATGAGTGATAAGAATTCAGAGCTATTGCAGCAGCCTGAGCATTAATAACTGTAATGTCTAAAGAGGAGGACTAATACATTTAAAATAAAAAGTGGAAGTCAAAGTAATTTTTCATTTTAGTAAAACGAATGTGTGGGATGAATGGAGCATACAGTTCCAATGCTTCATAAGATGCAATTAAACAGTAATTTGATGATTTACGTTCTGTTTATTTTGACCTTTCAGACATGTGGGAAAGGCTTGCACCAGCCAAAATAGAGAGTTCAAGAAAAACAGAAACTTTAAGCACAATGAATTTCAGTGAGGAGAGAGCTATTTTGCAGACCTGTATCTAGGCAGAGCGTTTTCCTACAGCGCATTTCTCAAGACAAATGGGACAGACATCATCCTTGTTTCCTTGTCTAGCAAGGCAAAACTGAGAATGTCAATCAAGATTCCTGGATGCTGGAGCTAGCTTCATGCTAGCTTTGTGCTTGGCCACTGCAAAGTTACTTTAAAAAACCCCAAAACCATCATGTGCTTCTTTAATTCTCTTTAGTTTTCTCATAGGTCAACAAATCATGCACAAAACAATTTGTTTGATGACTAATTAGAGAAGCTAATGCCTGAACACAAATCTGCAAAAGCTCTTGCAGCAGCGGGGCTAATTACCTGTACTGGCACATGGTGCTAATGGGATGACATGGCTTCCTGTACTGTGGCGGCTCACTCAGAATTTACTTGTCTGTTTCTATATAGCACTACATTATGCCACAAGAATATATATTTAATTTCTGTATTCTTATTATTTGCCAGATGCAGTGTAGCAACTGGGAAGAAAGTGTAACATTGTTCTCCAAAAAGATGCATCAATGCACTTTTGAGAAAAAGCTCTTATAACTTACTGAAAATCTGAGCAGCTTATATAGCCTTTAATGAAGTCAGTAACAAAATTTCATCAATTTTTATGGCATGGGATCAAAGACTGAAGTAATTGTAGTGTGGAAACGATCATTAATTATAGTGCAGAAAGGATCATTATATTTCAGAATTGAAAGTTGTAGGTTCTTTTCATGGTTTTTTGTAAACGTAGATAAAGCTAACTTACGTTTATGTTCTATGGTATACCATGAAGAAAGATTTCATCTCCTACAGCCCATTCACCAACAGAAGTAATCTTCACTTGAAAATAACACGAAAAGTCATTGTCACGTGTATGGTCAAAAAGGACATGATATATCAGTTAGAATTAAATGACAGTCTACACATTTATGTCACCACATGCAAACACCTACTATGTGGATACAAGCCATACTAGTAAACCCATAATTGGACAGTAACTGTCCCTTTAGAGATCGTGTTAGGCAAAAGGTCCAGAGAACTGCCTACACGATAAAAAAGGTTTCTACCCCATTTAGCCCCAGTTCAAGTCCACCAAACCTGCATCCTGTTGTGGATGCCTTGAGGTCCACCAGCCTGTGTCCAGTGGCGGGTTGCTCCTTCGTTCAAGGTCTACCAGCTAGTGCTTTGTTGTGGTTTGGATCCTGGCTTACAGTTCAAAGTCTGCCAGACTGCTCTTCTGTCTGTTATCTGTAAGTGCTGGCCTTGGCCCCCACTGTTTGACTTGTGACAAATTAAGCAGCTACCTTACCCAACACATTTGCCTTCCCTTTTATGCTTTGCTAAGGAGGCCTTATTCAGCTTATCCATCTAGAAAACACCATTTTATGTCCCTGCTGCTCAGATGACCACCATCTCCTTGAATAATTGCTATCTTTAGTTCTACATAGCCGAGTAGAGATGGGTTGGTATTTTTGAATCCTTTTACCCAGGAAATCCAATTATTCAACTGAATCCTCTTATCCAAATCTCTTTTCTGAGATCCTGAATGAGGGGAAAGGGTCAGGTTGATGGTTTCTAGAGAGTAACTTTCCCCAGAAGGGTTTGGGAAGGATGGAAAGGACACTATACACAAGCAAACTACTCAGAGTGGTGCTCCTGTGTTGAATCCATATGCTACATGATCATTCTAATTAATTACACTTCAGTTGGAAACTCAAAATACAAATGTTAGTTTACTACAGCAATGCTGAGTGTCCCTATACCCCACTGACGTAAAATAAAATGTAGACAGCATACCTGAATTTCATATTCATGAATCTTCATTTATAAAGATATTTTTTCTTTAAATGAGATTATTAGGATAACCTCATTTATTAAAAATAAAAACTGTTATTCAATAAGACTGTCTTTTAAATGTGTGTTCCATATATATTTAAAGGCTACGCTTTAGTAATTGCTAAATGAAGTATTCTCCTAGTGCCCCACTCAGCATCCCTATTTCCTGATGAGATACATGGTCATGGATCTGGTTTCAAGAGTTCCTCGAATGGCTTTCTGCTGAACAGTGTAGACCAACAGTAGAGTCAGCGATATAAACTTTAGACCGCATTCCTCCTTCATGGATCAGCATTGACCGCAGTAAAGATAGGGATGATTCTGGCCACATGATTCTGTTTTAGGAAATGCAGTTTTCTGTATTTGGACAAATCATGGCAACTACAATGTGACTGACTGCGTATTGCTTTGGGCTTTTTCTAGATATTCTAGTTCTTAAGAAAATAATAATAGAAAAAAGTCTGGAAAGGAGAGCAAAACCAGATAGCAACCAAGGTAGGTCTCAGGCACCTGACTCTGGTGCCTGGCATTTGCTTGGCACATGCAGATCAGCTCGTCCTGTGCCAAAGCTCAGACTGGAGAGGCCCTGGAGCCACTGCTGGAGTGCAGTTGATCTGATGTAGGTCTAAAGTATCCAGCATGTGCCGTGTGTGTGCAAGTTCAACATGCTTGTGTACATGACACTGGATCTACCACTCTTGGATCTGACTCATGATCTTTATGAATCACAGGAAACATAAAAGATCCTGGGCCAAGTCCCAGGGAAAAATCTTGGTGACCTGCCAGGAGAGCAGGTCTAGCTCTAATTCTAGGTTTGTGCCTCCTAACATGGTGGCACATGAGAGGTGAGATTCAGTGTAGGCTCACACACTGCTGCCTGAAGAAAGCGCAGTGTTTCCCCATATCTCCTGCAGCACACAGTATAGGTGCTGGCTCGGAAAGTGTGGCTAGAAAGTGATACACAGGATGGAGAGTGAGGTTAATTGGATTCTAAACTTGCAAAATAAATTCTGAGATGGACCAAATCTTTAACATCTCTGTTCCTCTGTTTCGTTGTCACTAAAACGTTAATTTCTTGCCAAGGATGCTAACAAGCTTATTTAATAATTTTTACTAATATCCTCTAACGCCTTGAAATGTGGCTTAGGAAAGAAAAGTATTATTTAAAGTCAATGGAAGAAGAATGTCCACTATTTGCATTACAGCAGAATCAAATGACCCAATCCATCATGTAGATTATATAGGAAGACACATGTCAATTATATAGGAACAAGTGGTGTTGCCCAGGGGTCAGTACTGGGTCCAGTCCAGTTCAATCAATGACCTGGATGAAGGGATGGAGTGTGCCCTCAGCAGGTTTGCAGATGACACAAAACTGGGAGGAGTGGCTGACACACCGGAAGGCTGCGCTGCCATTCAGCGTGACCTGGACAGGCTGGAGAGTTGGGCAGAGAGGAACTTTATGAAATTCAACAATGGCAAGTGCAGGGTACTGCACCTGGGGTGGAATAACCTCATGCATCAGTACAGGTTAGGGGCTGACCTGCTGGAGGGCAGCTCTGTGGAAAGGGACCTGGGAGTCCTGGTGGACAACAGGATGACCATGAGCCAGCAATGTGCCCTTGGGGCCAAGAAGGCCAATGGCATCCTGGGGTCCATCAAGAAGAGTGTGGCTAGCAGGTCGAGGGAGGTTATCTCCCCCTCTACTCTGCCCTGGTGAGGCCGCATCTGGAGTAGTGTGTCCGGTTCTAGGCTTCCCGGTTCAAGAAGGACAGGGAGCTGCTGGAGAGGGTACAGCCAAGGGCTACAAAGATGATTAGGGGACTGGAAAATCTTTCTTATGAGGAAAGGCTGAGGAACTTGGGTCTTTTTAGTCTGGAGAAGAGCAGACTGAGGGGGGATCTTATCAATGCTTACAAATACTTAAGGGGTGGGTGCCAGGAGAATGGGGCCAGTCTTTTCTCAGTGGTGGCCAGTGACAGGACGAGAGGTAACGGGCACAAACTTGGTCATAGGAAGTTCCATCTAAACATGAGGAGGAACTTCTTTCCTTTGAGGGTGGCAGAGCACTGGAACAGGCTGCCCAGAGAGGTTGTGGAGTCTCCTTCTCTGGAGATATTCAAAACTCGCCTGGACGCATTCCTGTGCAACCTGCTCTGGGTGAACCTGCTCTGGCGAGGGGGGTTGGACTAGATGATCTCCAGAAGTCCCTTCCAACCCTTATCATTCTGTGGTTCTGTGATTCTGTGAAGACATGATTACTCCCTCAGAGTCAGTGGGAGAGGGATGATAATTTTTTGCATTACAATAGAATGAGATGATACGGTCCATCTTGTAAGTTATGTACAAAGGCACGACACCTCTCCCAGATACCTTAAAACACTTATGACTCTTGTAGTATCTATTACGTTATTGAGAGTGTTACATTTTCTGTCACATTTTAGTGATGAAAAAGCCATTTGAAGGAAAAATAAATAGGAGCACAAACTTAATAACAATATGTTAATATAATACATAAAATATATTAACATATTTAATCTTTTAGAATAAAGTGGAAAACCTTTTTGTTAGAAATAATGTACATTTTGGTAAAGGAAGCTATATTTTTTGATGGTGCCGCACTGGATTTTCCAGTTTTCTGAAAAAAATACAGAATGTGCAGACAAGTTTGCAAAATCATGTTCACTCATATCACCAAACAGCTATATATAAAGAGCTTTCATGTGAGGCTGTTCAAGGTCATGATTTATTATGGACTAAATACAAGCTCTGTGTGTACACTTACACTGCTGGTAATGAGAATCTATTCTAGGAATCACATATTTATGGAGCAAAAGTCCATTTTAAGAATTACCAAGAAATACTCGATACCTATCACCCTTTAACAGATTCGTAATAAGAATTTTTTAAAATTCCGACAAAGACAGTTTGGATTAAAAATAGGCAGATGTGCTGTATTGTATCCTACCAATCGATTTCATCAAAGTGTTCTCCTGACCTTGCCGGCGTCTCCCAAACACAGAGGTTGTCAGAAAGGGGAAATTCTTCTCTCCCCGACAGCCCGGAGTGTCTGGGCTTTCAGCGGGGAATGAAGCAGCCGGTGACATTCAGAAGGATCCCTGCACCCCGAAATGGCAGCTGGTGGGGGGGTTTCTACGGGTGGAGGGCTGAGGGCAGAGGAGCGGCACGTCTCGCCGCTGCCTCAGGCGGACCTTCTCCCGCACCAGCCTGGGCCGCTCCCGCCCGCCGCTCCTCGGGTGCCCCGCGCAAAGCGCCGGGCCCGGCACCTGCGCGCCCACTGCCCCCTGTTGGCCAGATCAGCGGGCAGCCGTGGTGCTGGTGCCCGGAGAAACCAGGAGCGGGGAGGGAAGGAAGGGGCAAGGAAGGACCTGGAGAGCTGCCCGGCGTGTGGTCAGCTCCGAGCTTTACCGTGAGCGATGAAGGTAATGAAGCCTTTCTCCTCTGTTTTTCCTCTGTTGCCTAAAAAGCTTAAGAACTTGCATAACAGCTTTCCCTCCACCGGCGTGTTATTAGGGGTTTTTTTTACTAGTCAGGTATTTTCAGGGCACTTTTGGGAATTTAACATCTTTAAGGCCATAACCCCTCTCAAATTCAATAGCCAGTGCTTGTGTTCAAATGGATTCAGGGGACGGAAGGCAGTCTGACTGGGAGGCAGATGCCCTCCCAATAGCTGGGCAAGACTCCTCTGCTGGGGAAGTGAGGGGAAAAAAGGGAGAGAGACCTGCTTAGGCTGGAAGAAAATATGTGAGGACGCAGAAATTACTTAAAGCCTCGTGTATGGTCAGTACAGTCACAAAAGCAGGGAGGTTATGCCGTGTAGGAGGTGTCCTAAGGGAGCTGAGATATTCAACCGTCCCTACCTGGCAGCGTTCTCAGAAGACATCGAATCCTTGCTGGACACTCACATGTGGCATAAGGGATGTGAATATCATAGGCACCTGAAAATGAGAATATGATCCTTTGTGGTTCACTTTTGCCACCTATTAGCTAAGAGGTTAATTAGATGAGTTGTTACAGCTTAATTGAACTGTATTGTGTAAAACTGGTTTTCAGGAATATCCCATGTGAACTTTGATAGCAATAAATTCTAGTGAAGATTTAAAAAATAGTCCAACTGGTCATCTTCAATCTTTTAAGAGCTTATTTTTCCTAAAACCCTGGAGAATATAAACTTAAAGTCAAATAAAATTGTTTACATATACTGTGAATCATCAGCGAAACAATTGAAACTCTTACTCGGAGACCATAACACACTGACGTTTAAGATTTTATTTCATGGAATACTAATGAGGATTTTAAATAACATTTAAGAAGATAATATGAAAAGATTTTTTTCTTTCCAGGGCTGAATTATTAGTAGGTTTGTACTGAGTTGCAGGATATCATTGTTATTTTTACATCAGTAATGCCTTTCTAACCTCAATTAGCAGGAGACCAGAAGCCATGCTATGAGTCTTTCACTGAAATGCAGTTGTCAGCTATGTAAATGAGTCCTGAATGTGTCCTGAAAATGCAAATGGTTTATGTAAATTAACCTGAACCACAGTGTGCAAGATGAGAAGTGTAAGAAATGATGGAATTCACTCAGTGGTGTTGGGAAGCATCATTGGACTCCACCAGAACGGAAAAGCATCACTTGGAGAATCAGCTGAGTTCCACCAGAGAGGGGGAAGGACAGCTAGCTAACGTTTTCAGAAGTGCTAGGGTAGGTGGAAGGCATCTCTCCCGCTGACCCCTTTCCAGTGTAAAAGTATTTTTTCATTCTTAGAGTGTATCCTGTCATGTAAAAAGAAGCATAATTTTAAACACACGCTGACCACCTGGAAAAACCCTACTACAAACGGAAATAGATTTAAAATTAAGAGATTAATGTTTCACCCTCCTTACTGGTAGCTGGCTCTTAAAAAGGCTTGGAAAGAACTATAAGAATCCTTGGAACAATTCACTTTGAATTATTTGAGAGCTGGCAGCCTGACAAAAAGAAATATAAATCAGTTTCCTTCTTTCACAAGTCCCAAATATTTGCTAATATTAGGTATTTTATCCATTATATTAAAGACTCATCGTGAGCTCCTGCTCTGAATTTGCTTTAGTCATTGATTATTAATGTCTCACATACTGTCATGTGAGACATTATTACTCAATGTCTTTAGTAGGTTTAACTCAGTAAAATCTGCAATTGCTGCTCCTTGCACAGTCTTTATTTTGCCTGTGTTCATACAACTCAGGTTGAATTTCTGACCCAAGAGGTATTAAGGGAAGTGTCAGTATTGACCTTAAAGAAGGCAGAATTTCAATCCTGATATCAGAATGAATAGCTGAAAGAGGACCAGAAAGCTGTCTGACGTGAAACAGATTCAGGTGTTAGGTTTTAGCTTGTACATATATAATAGTATAGATTAAAAAATACACCTCCCTCAATTCTAACAGCCATATTTTTCTTCTGTAAAAAATAGTGACCCTGTCCTAGATGCTTTCATGAGGGTTTTACTGATTCTTTTAAATTTATTGATTCAAAAATGCTGATAACCTTTTGTTAAATGAATTATTGTTTCTGTCAAGATAAATGAAAATAGCAAACTATGGTGATTTTAGAAGTTGGCAATTACAATGGCTTCCCCAAGAAAATGTAAGGCCAGTGCCACTTAATAAGCTATTATTATTTGTACAAATATGTTTCTTTTCTAACTTTATTCTTTGCAATTTAATTAAATTGACAGCTTGTTGTTACAAATATATCATGTTGATGCATTCTTTATCTTCAACCTTGAAAGCTCGCAGATAAAGTGAGATATTGCATCAAGTACCACACTAGAAGCTTCTGAGGTAGCTGTTTTCCATATCCGGGGATGATCCTGAGCAGAATTGAGACAACAGAAAATGTAACGTTTCTATTTGTGTTTCATGCTTTATGGCAATGGCTATCCTGTTCTACATTGCTGGAGACCAGAAACAACTAATGATTTTAACTACGGGGAAATCATTCCACTGTAGTAAGGGATGTGCCAGCTGTGTTTCAGACTGTGGTCTACATTTACTTTCTGGGAAAAGATTTTAGAGATTGGTAGGCCTTTAGCAGATGTGGCAAATAGCAGACTGGAAACTGAAGCTATACCCGTGTAAACTAGACGAGGTACAACTGTTAGGGGAAAGGACATTCAATACCACAACTTACTGAGCAGCACAGATTAAGTTGTTGAGACTTGAAGGTCAGAATTAGATGGCTTTACCTGACAGTTTAAATCGAAGTTAGGGCCTTAATGAAATAGCTACTGTAGCTTCGGTGCAATGACCATTTAATTCCCTTTGTGCTTGCCTTTATGAATCTGAAAAAATAGACTGTTTTGTAGAGCTGTTAAAAGTGCATCAGTTCATCTTGAACTTCTAAGTTCATTATAAAAATTATTCAGAGAATCACAGAAGGGTTGAGGTTGGGAGGGACCTCTGGAGATCAACTGGTCCAGCCCCCTGCTCAAGCTGATAGTGAGCACCGTCAGGCTGCCCCAGACAGTGTCCAGACGGCTTTTGAATATCTCCAAGGATAGAGATTGTGAATTGACTACCTTCTGTCTCTCATTGTTTCTCAAAAATATTCTGAAGCAGGCTTAGCGCTTTTGAGAAAGCCCCCAAGACAATTTTGACTACTTCAGAGCTGTGAAATACACGATGATTACACCGCTCGCTATACAGAGGGGTTACCTGAGGGTCTGGGTTGAGATTCGTGATTTCCTGAACACAGGGGAATGGTCCAGTTATGTCTTAATTTTAATATTTGCCTCCTGCCGTGTTTCATTTGTGTCACTGGGAGAAATCTGCTGAGGAGTTTCATCATTAGTTATAGGTTTTTATGAGCTTTCAAATTATATTTCCAGTCCAGCCTCTTTATCAAACACACAACAGTTTGCTGACACCATTCACTGCTTCATTTCAAACACTCCACTTATCACTTGGTTTCTGCTGGATGCTTTCCCTGCCTTTTACAAAAAGTTTAATCTGAGATACCAAGCAGCTTTCTTAGTACTGAGTGTATATTAGTCAATATGGTGACAAATAAAAAGCTTGCACACATCTATTACACCAGACAAATCTGCAAATGAAAAACTTATTTAGCAGTGGTTTCTTATAGCATCCAGAAATAACACTGATTTTAGGGAAGAGGATATCTTTGAAGTGGATAAATAAATAACCCTTAATATACAATTCTATTGTATACAGTTAATTCTATTTTATGCTTTTATTAAACTATATCAGTTTGGTTTATCATTGAATAATGGCACATTAATAGGGAAAATCAGACTGTTAGCCTGTTCATTTGTTATACAGCACAAAATTAGAGCACCTTTTCTTTCAGTTGACAGATTTGGACCTTTTATACTATCTATAGGATCCTAGCAGGGGTGTGTCTTTTTATACCTCACGTAAACGATTGTTTAATTGCTATTTGCTAACTGCAAAGATCCATGTGGTCAGTGGAAGTGTTAGGAGTGAAAAACATGCTGAAAACTAACAATCACATTTTTTTGTGTGCCTTCTATTAAATAAACTGGCAAAACTGCTGCACTACCCCAGACCAAAGTTCAAGGGATGAGGTGGAGTATCCAGTGGTTGTGTTGGCACTGACCATCTAATCACATTCAGTAAGGGCTACATTCTCAGTAAGTTATGAGTATGCAGGTCTTTGAATTTGCACAAGTATAATGCTGTGTTCCCTTGTACTATCACACACAATTAGAGATTGATAGCTGAGTGCTGCAGTCTGACTTACAGAAAGTAGAAGATAGTAATACTGGACCCAGCATCAGCAGTGGGAATGCAACAACTTCACAGTTACTGCAAAAGAGGCTCTGGGAGCAATTTCTGTGCATAGAATAATAGGGCTGCTTATATTCCCATACCTATGCCCTATACATTCAGCAGTATACAAGCCAGCATATGCATGGCTTTATGTCCAGCAATTTGAAAGTATTTCTGAGGCTATTGTCAGGTCACTCACAACGAGCTAACGGATATAATTTAGTTCTGCAATTACATTTAAAGAAAGGAAAAAAACCCAAACTGGTAGTTGCATAACTAGTAATTAGATTCTATTACCAATATTCTGCTGTAGTTTTATAAATGATTAAGAGAGAATTAACAAAAACTATGAAAAATCTTTTTGAGGGCAGTATTCTGTAAGAACAAGGCAATATTAATTGTATTTATGAAATTGAGCCAGTCAAAGAAGTTATGTTTGCCTATGGAGACAAATCCAAACTGGACAGTTGAAAGGATGTGGAACTACAAAAATACTACGGAGTGCTAAAAAACTACAGACAGAAGTAATTAGAAACTTAGATGGAAGAAGCAGCCTAGGCAGAGGAAAGAAAAAGTTAATCTCTCCATCTATAAAAAAATAAAGATATTTTTTACTGCTACTTGATCAAAAAGCAAAGATATAATTTTCTCTGTTAATGTTTAATATCATACTCTTGTACATATCAGAGATATGAATAGATGCGTTATTAGAGTTAGCTAAATATTGGTTTTCTGTGTTCATTTCCCTTGTCTGCCTTTTAAATGTTCATTCAGTGTCTGTCCAGTAGATTCAGGAATCATAGCTGATTTATTACTTGTTTCTGCTTAAGGCCCAGGCTGCAAATCTCTCTCCTGTAGTTTACAGTCATTGCATTATGCTTCTTAGTGTCAGTCTTCCACATGCAAGGGCAATTAATCTGTTCTGAGACAATCTAGAAGAAAATACGTATTTCATATATATTTGGATATCTAAATAAGTGTTTAGGAATTATTTTGTCAGAAAGACCACTGCTTTTCTCAAGAGAAAATGTAAATTATATCTTATTTCTCTAGGGTTCACCACTTTTGAGGCCTTTTTCAACTATTTTATAAAGTGTTAAATATCTGTTCAGAGTGATCATCAAGTTTATTCCACACAGGATTGCTTATATATTATCACGCATTAAGTGAGTGTCCAAGTCTTCAGATGCTTGGAAGGCTGGAGCTGCTATGGGGTGAATCGGTTTATCTTTAGTACTTGCGTAGGCCAGGTTGCAGCTGTGTCTGGATCATCTTGCAGTCCTTAACCTTTTCATTCACAGTGTCTGAGTGATGCAAGAAACACTGGTATCTCTGCTTTGTGGGTGGAAAATAAAAAACTTAAAGTTTCATTAGGGGCATTTAAAAAAAAAGGTATGTGTATCTCTGAAAGAGGGCTTTAGGCAATATTTAGCCTCCAAGTCCCAAACTGTAATCCCAAGAATCTCTCCACAGCTGCCATCCCATAATGCGCACACCTACACTCATAAGCCCCTCAGTCCTCCAGACTCTTCAGTCCTCCTACACATACCGAGAAGCATTTCTGCTTGGACAAGGCTGACCAGCTCAGCATCTTTCAATTTAAAGATCAGATACGTAAGACTTTTGGTGCATGCAGATATACAGCCCTGCCTAGGCTGTGCACAAAGACTGTAGACCAGCGCAGAAGCAGTGCTTCTTTCTTATAAGTAAGTGGTTTGGTTTGGGTTTTTTTTTAATAAGATCCAACTCTTATCAAATAAAACCAGAGAAAAATGTGGCTGGGTGTCGCGTTAAAGGGCTGAGCAATTTGACAGAAAATAAACCCCCTTGCATTCCAGCTTGTCCTCAGATATCAGAGAGGCTGGGGGCGGCTAGGCTTAGATTCTGAGTGATGCTCAATTTTCTGTCTATAAGTCCGATCATGTTCAAGATATACATAAATATACACATACATATGTATATACTCAATCCCAACAATTATGGGTGCACTTGTAACTCCATACACTTTCAGTCTAGCCACGTTGCATGAACTAGCACGGCCACCCTTAAGGGATTTGGTCGCATTCAATGAGAACTCTCATGGCTAGATTAATGAATAGTGTAGTTTATTAAAGCAACAGATGCACAAGTTCTTGTGGATTGCCGGTGATAGAACTACTGCCCACAAAGCATGTGCAAATACCAAGAATATGAGTAATATAGCTTGGCTACAAATGCGTTAAATCAGAAAGCAACTCTATAGAGGTTTCTAAATCTCCCGGGGGAACACTTGGTATAACCAAGTGTTCGAATCTTACCCAAAGGTGTCCCTACTGGGGGGGAAGAGAGGTTCAGCCTGTCGACTGATCCCAGGTGTCAGAGCAGGTCTGCAATGGTATCTTCCCTAACATCCCTCCTCTCTTAAGCCTTTTTATACTATTTTTACTTTACAGGTGGAGCTTGAGTGACTCTAGTCACATATTTCTTTGTTGTAATTGGTATAAAGCTTTGTTTTTAAAGGTATAGACCAAGAAAAATACAGGGTGCAGGCTCAGTGAGGGGTGGTCACACCTTGGAGGTGGGTAGCTTTGGGATGGAGGTGTGTTTTTTAGTATTATAATGAGATTATAATGAGTATTTTGTCAAAAGGTGACAGACTGTGGGCCCATTCCCAGGTACTCCACTACACACTGTAACACGCACTGAATAGGTTATTGTATCTTTGTACAGTAGTGTTGTCTTTGAACAGGTATGTATCCTAATTATCAGGGTGAGTCTCCATCTCATTGTTCCATAGTACCTTCCAGTTCCCGTCTCATCACAGAGCCTGGCCACAGTGTCTCCACTCCGCTCCACCCTCCGTACAGTTTCTCTTAGAGTCAGCACACCAAGCTCCCCTGGCATTGCCAACATCTAAAGTTGCCTAGGGAACTTCTGTGGGATGGAACCCTTGCATGACCGCCATACTCCACCCTGAAAGTTTCTTCAGTGCTGTACCTTTCCTAAAAATGTGAATATAGATTTAATTTCTAAGTCACCTCCAGCAATAATTCCACACTGGGATAATACGGCTGGTATAAATTTCACTGGCCTGGCTTTGCAGTTCTGGACTCTTCTTTCCATATCCACTTTGGACAAATCAGCACTGCTGTGGCCAGCATAAGTTTTAAGCATACGTTTTCTGATACTTTTTCAAGCTTCAGGAGGTTAACTCAAACGAAACTGAACTTCTGGTGCCTCACTATCATTAATTCTCCATTGGTCTATGACCATGAAAAAAATGGAGCAAAAAAGCACATCCATTTATGGGCCATGAGATTTGTGTGCAGGAGCTGAACGTGAGTTAGCACGTGTGTGTGCATTGATGGCTGATACATACTAAGGCCTGCAAAATCCTGACTTTTGAAAGACAGAAAGGACACTGAATAATTAATTTGGTTCTTCCTTCCTTCAGTGAAGCAGCGGAATGAGCTCAATTATTTGGTAGACTCCCGTTAACTGTCGTTGCACAATGGGATTTTTTTTTTTAATGTTTCATACTTGTTTTCCTATTTATGCTGATGACTAGCAGCCAATACCCCGACCTGGCTAGTTGTGTTGATTGCTGTATGGAATACTTAATCTCATATTGCCACTCATACCTTTTATAGCAAATCTGATTTAATTACTGACTTTTTTCCCTCCTTTGTGTGTTTTTTGCCTTGGAGTGATTTCTGGAGATGTTTACCAGTAACTGTGATTTCTTTACTAAAATATCATTGCTTCTTCAATAGTTTGAAAATTTTAGCTAATATATGAGCTTGCGAAAAGACTCCTTCCTCCCACTTTGTTTTAAGCAATTCTTGCTGATATGTACAAAGCTTTTGCTCATGGACTAGAGGCATAATTTTTGGTAATCTGACTCTCAATGAGCTGGATAAAAAAATCAGGTGCAATCTTTATGGAGACAGCAGATTTCAGTGATGAATAACTGAGTTGCTAGAAGGGTGAAATCTTAGTTACACTGAAGAAGTCCCCTAGATGTAGAAGTCCTCTCATGTATAGACTTCATTCCAATTTGGGGTATACACTGTGATAAAAAATTGGGCTTTCTGTCTTGAATGTCTAAGGGCTTGAGAGCTCATTTTTTCAAAAAATAGATGCTATGAAGTGTATACATAATGATACCCCAAAGTTTTAATGAAAAAAAGAAATTCCTAATTAGAATCAAGGACTATATATCTTCTCACAAAGTCAGAAATATTAGACCCCACAAAATTAATATATATTTCTGTCAGACACTAAAGAAGAGCAATGTTTCACTAATTTGGCTGAATCTGTCCATTTTCCAGTTCTTTCCACTTCCTTCTAACCAAATAATTAATTTCAAATTTGACAGCTTTCTATATTATGATCTTGAACACCCTCCAAAAATCTGTTGGCAGATAATAAATTTTAAGTCAAGTCTTACTCAGAAGTTTTTTCTCTCTGATAAATGTTTGTGTCTCTGGGTAAGAGAGTTTCTGAAGGTATGACATTTGTGAAGAAAAAATAGGGAAAATAGCTACTAAAAATCATTCTTCATGGCTATTTACAGTAGCTATATGTTAAAAATATCTGCTTTTTAGGCTACCATATGGGTAGCCTTCATTTTCAGAACAGATGTCTTTAAGTTTCAGAAACAGAGAAGAAAAGGTATTGGAAAACCTTTTAGAGTTTTTGTGCTTTTGTTTTCTGACAGATGACTGACTCTAAGTGGATGATACTATTACGGAAACATCCTCCTGTAGATCTAAAATGTTGTAGAAATACCAGGTGGGAAAATGAGCTGATTTTTATCTTTAAAGGAAAAAATGTTTTTTCATGTAATTCAAATGAGAAACCATTAAAATATATTCTAGCTGTTGGGAATTTGGGATTTGTGTGTGTGTCTGTTTTTTGAATCTATAAAATAGCCTGTGCTTTTCCTTTGAGTATTATGGTCCATGTTTATGATTACTGAGCTTATTTACTTTCTAATCAATGTGCTAATCACTTCCAAGGTGGGGGCTATTAGCAAGTCATTATGAGCTAGCAGCAAGTAAATTAAATAGATGTAAAGAGCCCCATGGTTCCTCATTTGCTTAGAATAATAGCTCTTCAGGGGAAAGGTGCAAGGCTTGAAGAAGCACTAACAAGAAGTAGTTTTGTGTAATGCTGGAAGTACTAAGTCTGCTATGTTGCTAAACTTCTGTTTGGCTTCCTCAACAGCCCTGAATAGTGATGTATCATAGGTAGCTATGTTGTGGTTATCTGGTGACGGCGCTATGATTGTGTTTCTTTTGCAACAGGAACACGTGTGAAGGTAAGTGGTTAGTCTCCAGACCATTTCCTAGTGTCTAGGACTGATACAGCTCGTTGTAGATAGGGGTTTTCAGGGCTGAGGAGAAGGCCATACACAGCTTTTTTTTTTCCGCCCCTTCTTTCTGCCCCCCCTTTTTTTTTTCTCCTGGGAGAACTGCTTCCCTCTGTACTAGCAGAAAACAGTGTAGGTCAAATGAGTTATTGCTAAATTTCATAACTTGCAGTCTGGACTAGATTCAGCTGAATACTAGCTGTGGTCAGTTTTGGCTTTAGAGGCCATTGTAAACAAAAGTCATACAAAATCTGGACCCATGTTTTTAGTGCTCACAAAGTTCTGTTGTAGCCTGAACTGAAGGGTTGGTTTATGGCTTCATAGCCTGATTAATGTCTACAGTATGTCCAAGTAGTGTGTTGGTGGGTTATTATTGGCAGTACCTGGTATGTGTTCTGTTATGTTCTAAGGCACATAATCTTCAAATTACTTGTTCAGGCCCATTTAAAAATATCACAGAGAAAAATAGAATCAATTCCAGAAATACTAAGTCCCATCTTTTATCAAATAAATTAAATCCTCTGTGATTAAGGAAGAAAGAGGACCCTCAAAACAGACATGTTTTTTCTGGATTACTTGAGCATTATGTGTGCTGTCATTAATTAAAATGAAAGATGTGTGTGCCTTCATACCTTAAGATTTCAGTAAAAATAGTGGAGGTGAATACTGAATATGGGGTGAGCAGTTCAACTGAAAGCTTGCTAATGAAGCTTAATTACCTGGCTTTTCCCAAAGTCTTCCTCTGTTCTTGTCACCACTTAACTGAGAGTCTTCCTTTAACATCCTTGACTAGATGTTGATAAAAAATAAAATGTGGCTTAGAAATATACACCCCATGAAATTTCAAGAGTGCAGAGGCATGCTTGCAGTCAGACATGCTTTCAGCAAGTGAGGAGTTACCCTTGAAGAGATCTGATTTCATTTGCTCTGACCAACAATAGCTGTGAATCCACTGTGGTTTGGGGCCTAATTAGGTGATTGTTAATTGCTTAATGTGTTAAGGAAAAGTTAGTGATATGTAAGAGAAGCTTCTGTTGCTGATCTCAAAAACCATGAGTAATCCTCAAGATCATCAGTGGGACTGCGGCTGACTCAGTTCTATGGAAGATCTTAGCAAAGCAAGAAGCTGATGAATTATTCCGGGGAAAACTCAAGGGGAAAGTGATTTCCTCTGTCATTAGTCAAGACAGAGCAATAAATGTGGTCTTACTTTGATTTGGTGTCCCTGGTAGACTGCAGGTTTTTCACTGACCTCTATCATCTTCTCCTTCAACACCTGCTCTGTGCTTGCCCTGCCAGCCAGCCGTGAGCTAGAAAACGCATAGGCTCTGACTCTTGTTAAAGCCAAGAGCAGTTATAATGCATTGGATAATTTGGCAAGGCAGAAGGAACTAAATCAAAGGTAACTTAAGGCTAGGGGAAGTCCAGCAGGTGTGGTAGAAGCTTGTTTTGACTGGGAGCCTGGGTGGAGGAAGGGATGGGTTAGGAGAGCGGAACCACTGCTTGGGGCAGAAAATGGTTCTTAAACTGTCCTTCAATACAGACCAGCATAGGGTAAGCATTCCCACCGTGACATTTAAGGAAGCAGAACATAGCTCATCATCAAGAGGGACGTTTTTAATCCCTTTTCTCATTTTGGGGGCAGAGATGCATAAGTCTTTCCAGAACTGAGAAGCAGGAAAAAAGAATTGGGAATAAACAACTGTTACCTTATGTAATGCTTGACCTTTCTACCTTGTTTCTAAGTAGCCATTAAGTTGTAATTATAGTCTGACTTATAAACAAAGAACTCTTTGAAACAGAAAGGAGCTGAATTTTGAGGTTTGGAAATGTCAAAAATTATATGTTTGATGGCCTCAAAACCTTTTCTTCAATGTTTTTGTTATTTTACTGGAATCAAATACTTTCTGCAAAGTGCATCAGCTTTGATGGATAAATTTTCCACTATAAAAATACTTTAAATTAGAAATAAATAGAGTTTTTTAAAATATGTCTAAGTATGTCCTTTGCGTGTTTCACATGTGAAGGACCATGTGCCTTTTTTTGCTATAGAGTTAAAAGGAACATATTTGTGTTCTGTTATTTAAATCAAGAGTATGTATACAGATGATAGTGTTCAAATCGCACTACTTGAAACCAGCATGCATTTAGATCAGCTGACTTATGTACTCTGCTGAAAATTAACTGTGTTCTAGCATCCTCACTATAATTTTTTTGAAGGTATAAAGCTGGTTTGTGTACCAGTATTGGACTGCATGGCCTGTCGATGGCTTTGCGGAGCTGGTACCTGGAATGTTTTTATTTGACTGAAGAATGGTATGTACTAGCCTACTGTGTTCATATAAAGGAAGCAATTTTCTGTGTCTCCATAGCCAGTCTTTAGTGGTATTTATCTCAATTGTAAATGCAAAAGATTTTGTTGTTTCTTCTGTTGTAACTTCTTCTCAGCAAGCATCAACTGAAAGTGATAATTTAAGACTTCCTATTGCAAAAGGTATTAATTTTCATAATATTCGGTGTTCTGTCAAAAATGGAAAAGTCTCACCATGAAGACTTTTACAATTAAGACAGTTATATCTGCAATTTACAGTTCAGTCCAGCCACTGTCAGATAAATAATAACATATTCAGATATCAATTTCAATGCTATATTAATGCAATACAAACTGCTCAGCATAAAGAAATGTTTTCCTTGCACTAGAAACAAACTGAAGAGAAACGCCTTTATCTTCAAAGGTAAGGCTTTTTTGCTCTGAAGCTCTGGAAGTGACGCACAATTGCAGCGTGAACTGTGTAGGCACGGCCCTTTCAGGGTGAGCTCTGATGTCTCTTCAGAAGCGAAGCTCTAACTTGGCCACCCTGCCTGGGACTGGTTTGGTGGCTCGGGCTGGTGGACTTTGTGGAACATGCTTCAGGTATATACATGTGTTAAGTCTGTGACAACTTCTTTTTTTTTAACCTGAGCCCATCTTCTAGAAAGTGAACCCATTTGTATTTAATGTCTGTAAGTAATTTCAGTGTATTTTTGGCACTGCTAGTCATGCATTATTTCCAGTCTAATCTTGTTTGGATTTGGTGTACAGTCTCTAGAGCACATCTGTATCTCTTAAAGATACATCTACTTTTCTACATTTGTCCAGGTTACCTTTGCTTAAATGAAATTACCTTCACAGCATAGCTTCATGACTGTTAAGCCATCATTACTGCTTCCCCCTCCCCACTGTTTCAAACTAGTTATGCCAGCTCTCAGCCTGTTACTGCTTTCTTAGTGATACTACATAACTTTGTGTTGGCTGTGCAATGAACCTGGCAGGCAAATGGATCTAAGTTAAAACCGTCTTCCTTCTGATTTTAGCTATTGTGTTTTAACTAGCCTGCTTAAAAAGTGCCTCACACTGAAAACTTGTGCTGGGCCAGAAATGATTGTTCAGCACCAGGCAGGAGGGCTTCTTTCAGATGCAGTACCAGCTCAAAACAATGGGGAAGTTTCAGCACTAGTTTGCTGCTAGAAGGCATGCTTTTTGGGCATCGAAGATAGCGGGTTTTTTTCTGAATGTAAGTTGGACAGATCAAAAAACAACCTACAAATCCAAATTCAAGACTTCCCACGGGCTCATGTGAGAACAGAGCTTCAGTGGTTTGTACTTATCTACTCTTTATTACCTCTAGTGGAGATAACCCTCTATTTGGGCAAAAAACTTCTTGCTTGGTTATCAGCATGGGTTGTGATCTAATCTGTTTTTTCCTACCCTTTTTCCTACCCTTTCCCCTTCTATTCTGAAGCATGGATTGCTGTAAGTCATCATCTGGGTTTTCTAGCTTTCTGAAGATGCCTTGCTCGAAACCTGCCTGAAGGAAAGATTTTTCATTGTGCTTACTATTCTGTGTTTTGTGTAATTCAACCTAAAGCGTTGGGTTGATTGTGCTCTCAGCAGCTGTTTCATCTGAACTGCACTTTCCCAGAGATTGCTCTCAGGTTGATTCTAGCAGCTGTGAGATAAAGAAGAGAGAAGTTCAAGCAATGAAGTAGTTCAAATGTCAAAACATATGTTTGAAAAGCAATTAAAACTGATTATTTGCAGAGTTCATGATCACACTGTGGCCAGCACTGTAAAAAAGCTACTGAGGTTAATAGTTTCCTCTGTACTGTACGAGATAAGGAATTTGAATGTCCCTGGGAAACAGTCCTTTGTGGCAGTCTGTTTTAATGAGCTTTCAAAACAATTGCCCAAGTCTCTATTTCAGAAGCCAGAAAATCTTCAACTTTACTGCCAATTGAGGAAAATCCAATAACATCAGGTTAAAGCACCCTTGAGATTCTTTGCTGGCTGACAAAGCTGTTAATGTCGAGTTAGAGTACAAACACCTGGGCTGATCTTTTTTTAAAATGCAAAGCACTGAAAGTGTAACTAAAAGAGCTGGGTGCTCAGCATCTTGGCAAGCCAGGCCCACCAAAAGTGTACAGAATCATTAATGGCTTATTTTGAGTCACCAAACACCATTTTATAGTGAAATGACTTTTTGAAGTAAACATTAACTAATGTAAATATGTTCTATTGTGGTTGCAAAGTATGGGACTTGAAGAGGTGGTCCTGGTAGTCACAAAACTTGATTCTTCAAAAACATTAAAAAACTCCAAGTCTAGTAAATCAATCAAAAGATGAAAAGGGGATGGGCAACAGGGAAGATCAGTGCAGTCATGCAGGAAGACAAACACCCCATAAAGAGGATTCATACTGCAGACCTGTGTGTACAAAAGCAGTGCTGTTTCCTCACCAAATTCTTTAACTGTATGTGTTAACTGCCCACAAAAGTCATTACAGTATTTCTTTCTAATTCTGCAATTGCTTTATATGGATGTTAGCAAGGTAAGCAAGGCTGGCAGAGGCCATTTAACGAGAGTGGTCTTTTTCTGTAGCTGCTATAAACATAAATACACACCAATTCCCACCATCATGTGAGGAAGAGCAGCATGAGCTGTGGACCTTATACAAATGCAGTGGGTTCTCTTGTGAGTGGGTGGGACCTTCATCCTCATCAGGAACTAGAAATATATCCATTGTCATTCAGCTAGCAGCTAAAAAACACGTCTAAGTCCCACCTTGCTTTACTGGTTCAACTTGTTCTTGTACTTGAACAACTGTTTTCTTCTAGCTGCACTGTGAAACAACGAAATAGTTGTGATGCCAACTTTAAAGACTAACTAAAGTAGTTTGTTTATACTGGAGCGCTACCATATTTGTAAATTCAACAGAACACATTAAATAGACAGCTGTAGTCCAAGATCCTGTATACTCTTTCAGTTAAATTCTGGAGAAGTTGTTTCTTGACTGAGAAGTTAATCATAAAGTCTTGCTCATTCAGCTCTTCAGTTATGTGCTACAGGTGGCAGGATAGTGGATTTTTGTGATCTTGTTTGATGCTTTCTGACATATACCAACTGAGGCATCTCAGAAATTATAAGCCAAAAAAGAAAATTCAGTGTCTTAAGGGAAATCAACCATTCAAAAGCAAATTGGTATTTTAATCTTCCACTTCTTACAAAATAATGAATGTTTATTTAAAGATTCCTCACAGAAATTTAAGCAAATAAATAACTGAAATGCTCCACAAATGAGAGCAGAGATTACAGGATTTCGGCTGCACGTAAGCAAATGATTTCCATGCATGTAATGATTGCCTAAACAAATAGGCACTTGAGCATACAAGTGATAACAAGACATTACCATATATAATTCTTATCTACCAAATCATGTATCTTGCATGCGTAAGTGCTTTTTGTGTAGGAACGTATTTGTGTAACCTCTGCCTAGGGCCTTTTTCCCCTGTCTTCTCTCAGCTCATGGGAGAAGGCTAATTCAGCTCATGTCATCGCATGCTCGGTGCCCTCTGCAGCTTTTGCCCTTTTGATTCAATTCGCCTGTTCTTGAAAAACTAGATTTTCAACAGCATTTTCTGAAGTTCCCATTTTTAATACTTTCTGTAGCAGTTTTTTTAAAGAGGCTAATTTCCCATTTTATTAGGAACTAGAATAAACAGAGAAGGAAGAATCAGAGGTGCAGGTCCTACAAAGCACTGAGGAGTCAGGTCTCTCTGTAAGGACCTACTGTCTCCACTCAGAACAGCATTACCATCCCAGGTCTGCATCTACATTGTATTAGTGCTTTATTAAATACCCTTCTCCAGCCTACCTATTGTTTCTGGGCAATGAGAACTTCAATGTATATTTTGCTTGAGGAGCTCTTGCTCTAGCATTACATTACACATGGACTGCCTAGTTGTTCTGGAAAATACTAGTCCATGCAGTGTCTTTCTTGCACACAATAAAATGCTGTTAGCCATGAAACAGATCAAAAGTTGATCTGTACTGCGGTTTTTCTCATTTGAAGAAAAAACCTTTAATAATGTTAATTTTAATGTTTCTCAACACATATAGTTTCAAATGAAATGAAGTCCAGTAACAAGCCTTCAAATATGTAGTAACACATGCAGAGCAGGAGAAAAGTGAGGAGTGACGGGTATAGTGGTGACTGCTGTTCATTCAGTAAAGGAACATCTAATGGTGAGCAGTAGGTGCTAATTTCCACCCTTTTAAACCTCTTCTTTCATAATGGTACAAAGCCATAACCTTCATTCAAAGAGTAGAATTAACTGACTTCTTAGGTAGTTGTACTGTAACAGGTAATGGACTCTTCCATCCTTAGGGGAAAGTCTGCTGTAGTTTGAAAACTGCATCTCACCTTGAACTATTACAAATTAATGAAGGATCTAATTTTAGACATAAACAAGCCAGGTAGGTCCTGAGACTCTTCAGTAGTCTATCTTGGTTTTTTACCTCTATAGAGGTAATCTCTCTCTCCCTCTTTCCCTCCCCTAGCTCTCTCTTGTCTTAGTGATATTATCACCATTCTTAATGTGTTATTTTTAGAAGTCTTTGTTAAACCCTGTGCTTATAAGCTTTCTAAAAAAGCTCTGAACCCAGTGTGCCTTCTGGTCATGTATTGCTATGTTCTCGCAACACTTCCCGTGGTTCAGCATAACTTCTAGGAAGACAGCATTATAAAGCATGTATACAAGAGCTTTTATTCAGAAATTACACTGGAGTATTAATGTTTCCAAATCCATCTTGAATCACAATGCTTCTGTAGAAGTTGAACTGAAGGAAATGAGTCTGCATAAAAGGGATTCTTCTATCTCTTTAATTTGAATGTTGACTGTGGCTTAGTGCCAGTACCTTAAGCTGTGTTGCAACGCAATGAAGTATAAAATACGGCCTTAGCTGTATGAAATTGCTCTGGCTTCTTCCTCCCACTGCATTGTTCTAAGAAAACTGAATGTGGCAGGAAACTAATTAGTATGAAGAAATGTTGGAGGTTGGCTTCTCTGGTCTGTTAGAGCATTTCAGGATGTGCTTCCCCAAGTAAGGGACAGCTGCTTCCACTGCAGGGACCACTTCCTTCCAGCTGACGTCTGCAGAGAAGGGTAACCAAGGCCACGCACCTGGCTCTGATGCAATGTATCTTCCCACGTGCTTCATAGTACAGCCAGCAGCGTGGACAGCCTCAGAATAAAGAATACTTTACAACATCTATCATTTTAGCTATCCAGAGAAACCTCACGGTGGTATTCATGTTGTACATGTTTAACTGGAGCAGTTACATCTTTATGTTCTCAGGAATATTTTTAGGAGTATTTATCCAAAAGAACTGCTACATTGAGTGATTAATTATGTAATGCCTACAAATGTAATTGCCAGCTACATTTTAATTAGGCATCTCTTAACTTCATGTTTCAAAATGAGTGTAGTAATCATTAAATTACAGGTTTTTCCCTTTACGTTAGAGGCTAGGTAGCATCTTACAGCCTCGATTGAAAACCTACTTCCTGTAACAGCCAACAACTTGGCATTTGTAGGCATGTAGGAGATCCAGGTTTAATTCTGTATCTGAAAGGCCTTGGTGACTTGAATCAGTCCTAGGTAAGTGACCCAATTTCTGGGCTATTTAGGAGGTACATGGAAAGGTTGTTTTGGGGGCCTGAGGAATATTTTATGTCACTTTGCATGGGGGAGAGGAGGAACACTCTGAAAGGAGCTCCTGTTTGCTCTGAAGTGGAATAACTTCCGACACATACCTGCCTTTCACAGGACAGATTCTTCTTTTGCCTAATTTACCTAATGTTTTCAAAATTCTGGGATCTCTGAAATGCAATTTTTTTCCATTCACAATGATAAGAAAACTACTACTAGATCCTGGTAGCAGTTATTTACATAAAGACTTGGGGTAAGTGAAAGTTTTCTTTGCCTTTGAGATACTATTTCTGACAGCTTACAATAAATCCCAGAGAAATGAATGCTTATGTTCCCACAGAGGTCTCATACTATTCATCTTAGGAAGCTTGAGTTTGTCATTTTGAACTGTATAGCTTCTGCTTTACCCAGCCACATTCTGTGCAGCTCTAGGGAATACAAAAATGTTGGCCTTTCTACAATGCCAAGATGTAAAAGTGACAAAGTGAGGAGATGAAATAACATGGATTTAATGGAGAAAAATATCTGAGATAAACTTGTCCGTATTTTAGACACTGCACTTCATTTGTTACTGTCACTTATTTTAAACGTTTCCTAAGTGATGTTTGCATTTGCTAGTGAAGTTTATTCAGCCTTAAATGAAGTTAACAGCACAAAAAATTCTAAGCATCGTTTTTAATCTTTATGTTAATGTTTCATTGCTGCCAGATGAAAGCCGCCATCCAGTGGAAAACATTTGCTTATAACAATTCAAGATCAAATCCTAAATCATTACAGCAAGCCTAGAATCAGTGCACAGCTGGAATGTGAGCATCACTGCCATATGCTGAAATGTACGGAGGTGGAAGAGCAACCCAGGAGGCTGTTGCTGGCTTCTCAGCAGCCCACTTTGTATCAGTGCGATCTAGGCACACCAGAAACCTGGGGCCTGCTCTCTGAATTTTCTGCTTGCAAATGTATGAGCACTTGAGACGAAGTAATTAATGGGAGACTAGAATCCCTCTCTCTCTCAAACACTCAACTTCAATGCACCACATTAGTACTACTTCAGTCCTGGAGACAGGCACTTCGTTTTTTGCATCCTAGTAAAATGAATTGTTCCTGTGCTTGATTTAATTTTCTTGATTCCTTACCTCTAAGCAGCAAAAGAAAAAAATGATAGTGCTTTCCGCATAGGGGGGAGAAAGGGGCTTTATGTGGGCTGAGAAAGCCTTGAAATGAGCCACTGTTGCCACTGTTTCAACAGAACACAAAAAAAAACATTTTGACATACCGCATCAGCACCTTTCAAAAAAATTCAAAATTTCAAAAAAATTTGATAGTTTAAGAAATACTTACAAATACTGTGTTAAAATAAGTTTGTTGTAACAATAGTAAAATATATCTTGAATAGTAGACTCTTTATTAATTTCCTTGAACGTTCATTGAGTTGAACCATCACAAACAAGCCAGTACCAACTTCCCCACCCCAATATAACTTCGTTCTACCTTGCTACATTCCTTGTTTCATTTTATTAAAGAAAGAATTAGCTGGAGAAAGGGAGGAGGCACACTGAAATCTGTCTTCTAATATTTTGGCCAGGGATACATCTGCTACAGATATAATTTGGACACAGTTGAATTTAGGAATTTTTCTATAATGTTGAGGAAAAACAAATAAATTCCATTGAACCTTGCACTATGTAATAAAATGTATAGTAAATAACTGTGCTGTTTTTCTGGTTGTTTTTTATCTTTTTTCCTCCACTCCTCAGTTTTGTTTGAGTACTTGGTTTCATTTGAAATAGGATTCTACTACTGAAAACCTTGACTGCAAGGAAAACCTCCCACTTAGGCCTTTGCAAAGTGTGACTGATGACATCAGCTTTTATTTAAAGTTTAACTGAGGAGAATGATCTACTTCGTAATGAAAACTGAAGGTAGCATCTGATTTTTCCTTTCTGTTAATAGCACCACATACTGTGTTAGTTTAGTCTTTATATAGCAAAGTTTTGACTTTTCCAGTAGCTGGCAGATGCTTTCATCTTCGAGTCATCTGTTTAACCTCAGAGCTTTCTTAAACTAGGCAAATGACATTGCAAAAATCTTTCTGTAATGAGAATTGGAATACTAGCTGCTACAACAGCAATCTATTACCTAATTGTTATTACATGCCAACATGCTGTGGTGACACCTTGTTAGATGTGATGCAATGTTGTACACAGCAATTAACTAGCTCTCCACTTTTTTACCAGCTGGGACCCAGCTAGGAATATAAGTTTTGCTACTGTTTTCCCAGCAAGAGAGTTACCATCTTGCCATCAACCTGGCTTTCTCTGATCTCCTCTCAGGCACTTGAGGGTAGAAAGAGTTGCCTGCTACTGTCAGTCTAAGTGAGAGAAAGCAACTTCTTACTGTAACTGCTGACCCGGGAGATTGTGACTCAAAATTGATAAATAGCTAGACCTAATTCTGTCAGCTTTGAATCTGGTCATACAACATCAATCAGCTTGTCCTTTACATAGCTTATAAATGCATGTTTTAAGAATAATTTCTGGGGTATGCTTGCGGAAACTCAATCAGTGGTGAATTAAGCTCCTACCCCAGACCAATCAGCCACATGAAGAGCAGCTCCCCTCACAAACAGCACCACCCCTTCTACACTGAAACAAAACAGATGTAAACCAGCTGCAAAGTAAATTCAAGGTCAATAACATGGAGTAACTCAATTCAGTACCCAGCTGATCAGCAGTGTATGCCTGTTCCAGCTAGAAGTGGTTAAATAGAGAATCTCCCCAACAAAGCACTGGGGGTGGGGAAAAATCCCAGCTTTGTCATTCTCAAGGCTGTAGGCTGAGATGCCAGCAAGTCCAGAGAGGAAGTAGTCCATGCAAGGAGATCGCCCTGCTCTTTTTCTTCTTTCTCTTATTAGTAAAATGCTTTCTCCATGTGTTCAGGCTGCCCGCAAACACTGCCCTTTGGATCTTGGCCTATATTGTCAAATATTGCCTTGTTGTAGTATTGAAAATATGGGTGTTGTGTACGGAGTTATCCAAGATACAATGATTTAGCAGGTACCATTGCCTCTCAGGTGGTAGGTTTGGATGTAATATGGCTAGATGGTGGTTTTGCCTTGAATCTTACTGCATTCAGTACTGGCGCTATACTCCCTGCCCCATGATGCAGTCTTGCCTTTCGGGTTTAAAATGCAATAATCCGATTATGAGTATTGTTTCCAACCTTAATTGGTTTAATTTAATTAGTTTATCATTATCTCTGGATCAGGACCTTGCTGCAGTACTCTCTCTGCTATGCTTCATTTAATTATATTTAATGCAATCTCTTTGCTTCCCTAGAGGCTAAATAAGCTTGCTGCCAAAGACTCAAAATCAATACAGAGGGCTATTCTCAGACCCTGTGTTTTCAGGTAGGTCTAGAAGAACCAGGCTTAAAACATGCATTGCATCTACAGTTTGGTTCCCCATCTCTCCATAGTACTGTATGACCCCCTAACCTAGCAGCCAGAAACCAACCCAGTTTAATATGAAGAAATGGTTCTTTCTCTCTGTACAGCTGACAGCCTGGTCTGGTACCTCATTTTGCTGGTTTACCTTCCTTTGCACCATTTCTTCCTACCTGGTCTTTCTACATTCAAATGATTATTTTAACTGAAGACTTCAGTTTTATTTGAAACATCTGCAGGAGACATGCGTGGTACTGAGCACCTCCGCAGAGCATGTGGGTGTTCAGTTAAGTCTCATTTCCACATTTATGTGCTGTAATTGTTAGTTTCCTAACAATAGTTACTAGAAGTGTCCAATTTGTCAGTTTTCTTTCCATTCTCCAGCACAAGTGGAATTCTGCCATTGCCAATGAGTTCCTATGTTTACCACCATGCTGTGGCTCCATTTCCCACGCAAGAAAAGGTAGTTTTCATGCCCTGGGGACTCTCCTGCTGTTTCCTAGGATACTTTTCACAGAAGCCCAGAGTTGCCTCTTTCAGGAAAAGAAGTGTTGCTGATTGCCTACAGGTAGGGTGCAAAGGGCAGAGAGCAACTTTTTTGAGCTGAAGACAAGGGAAAACAGTGCGAGGAACAAAATTGACAGAATCTGATACCGTGGAAATTTGCACCCATCTCTCTTTCCAAATCTGCTTTTTTAGAGCAGCACTAGCTCCTATTGCCTATTTTTACTGCCTCCCCACACCCCCCTGCAACAAGAGAGTCCTGAATAGCAAAGTATGTCTTCAGGTTTCACTGCTGGGCATGTTGCAGGAGAAGGGGATCACTATGAATGAAACTCCTCAGGAACAAAGCAATTATTAAGAGTGAACAAATTAGCATTTCCTCACCTCTACAAGCACGAAAGGTGTGAAGACTAACTGGGGATGTTACTGGAGGTGAAGGGAGAATATAGATCTTCTGTTCTTGCTGGGGCAGATGCTCTGAGGAGGGCTGAATTCCCTCTGCTTTGGGGAGAACCTGGGTTCCTAATATGTCTCACGTGTCACTGTCCTCTATTTTTGCAGTGGGTTTGGTTCAGTAATAAAAGCCACCAAGGGATTAGGTAAGAGCCTGGTTAAAACCTCTCTCATACAGAAGAATTACATGTTCCTCTGGATGTTTCTTTAGCGGTACCAGGATCTTTTGCCCAAGCTTCAATTAGAATAACCCTGTAATAGCACATTTCACCTAGAAATACCAAAGGTTGTCATAAAATTAGCTCTATGGTCTTGCTATGATGTACGCTAGTGAGTTATTGTAATTAAAGCTGATTAAAAATATTCCAATGGAATTATTTTCTATTGGATTATGTACACTCTGCAACGTTAAAATGTTTCCTCTTATTTCGCCCCAGGAGCCCAGGGAGCATTGAGGGAGAAGGCCGCCACATGGTGTGGAGCCAACCTTAAGCATTTGAGACAGCCCTTCTCCAAAGCAGAAAGTCTTAAATGGCAGCTCAAGAAGACTTGAACAAGACTGCCAAGGCTGAAAGTGTTCTTGGCTGCGTGGAAGGAAACCTGAAGGCAGTCTCTAGGAAAAAGAGATTGCTGACATTTTGAAAGGCTGAAATAAATCTTTTGCAATTCTCATTCTGTGATGACAGATTGCAACAGTCTTTCTGATGAAGAACAACTCTTCTTTTTTTCTTCTTCTGAAATTTCAGACTTGTTTATTCCAGCCTACCCTTCTCCTCTCCTCATACACAGAGGAGTGGAGGCATTACCAATGTCTTTAGCTTTTCCAAAATCTCCTGGGAAACATAGGATGTAGCTAGTAATAAAGACCAGAGCAGCTGCTATCACTGCTTTTTGTTACGATAAGAATACAACCCCTGACATTCTCAAGGCTACCTCCCTTCTGTGATGTGCTTAGAAATCTTCTTTTAATAAATGGATAAGATTAGCCAGTAATGATTCTTGAACTGAATTGCCTTTGGACTAGCAAACCACTTACTCTTTCCTGCTGGGCTTTATTGTAGAAATGGGGACTTTTAATTTGCTAATAGGTGACTAAAAATGTGGTTTTTTTAGAACTCCAGAGCCTGGGTGTATGGAATCATGCTATGCTCCTTCTTCAAAGAGACATCATGAAATTCTTGCTTTCTTCAGCTTCAGTAGGGTCATTCATGACCTTACATCAACTCTCAGGGTATGTTGTACTACTCTGCTGTAACTAATAGCATTAGTACTAATTATGACCCATAAACTCATTATTTTCTACTAGAAGCAAGGAACATTCATGCATTTGAAAGCCACTGTGCTTGGACATACTTTAATTATGTTCTGTATTAATATTTTTCAACATCAGCATCTCACTAATGTGTCAGTTTAATAATACTAATAATCATACTTTTATTTAAGACCTACAGCAAACCAAAGTTATAGTTGACTATTTTCAGGTGTTTGGGAGCAGCTCCAATAATTATAAAGAACCAGAGCAGCAAGTCCTATTTATAGACATAAATTCAAAATAAATAGAGAATAAGAAAGAATTCTGACTTTGAGAACTGCTGCTTTTAAAACTAGCTATGGAAGCATAACCTACTGCTGAAATGATAAGGTAGACTCATAAATGTATTGCATGCTATAAGGCTGACCTAAAGTCAGTACTTGGAAATAATTATTTTTTTAAAAAATGCTGCTTTTGGAAAGAGAAGTTGCCTGAACAATCTTTAAAACAGGCAACATATTTTCTTTAATTCTTTTATAACTTAGGAACCAAAATTTTTGTGACTGAATTCTCTTTTTCATTGTCTTTTCTTTAAAGACTTTTATGCTATCATAAGAAAACTTTTACTGTCTTGTATCTGAGAAAAGATTTGCAAAAAAATTGAAAGGACTTTACAAGTGTGGGCAGTATGATATAGAAGTATAGAGGCAATAGTCAAAGTAACCCCAGTGTAGCAATCATGCTTAAATATATGCTGAATTTTAAGCAGCTAGATTAATCGGATCAGGATGAAAAGTGGTGCATAGAGTGAGTTTGGAATGAACAAAGGAATTCCGAACTTCTTCATACTGTTTGTACTGTAAGAGAAAGTCATAGTCCAATTCTCCAAAAACCAGACATGGAAAAGGAAACACTGGTGGAACTTTCTGCTTCAAGTATTACATGGCACAAAATGTTAGAAGTCCTCCACCAGTAGGGATATGGAATACCCATTTGTTTCAGGTTTCCACAGAGCTCTGGAAACTGCTCAAGAAGTTGCAGTGGAAGCAAAGCATGGTGAATAAAAGAAATCATAAGAGGAAAGCATGCTTAGCAGCATAAATAATTTAAAAAAGGTGTTGGAGTATATCATCATGCATTTTGTGAACAGGTTTTCTTATTAAAATATACTTTGCAGTAATGACTGCAGCATTGCTACAGGAATATATTAGCATTAGACTGATGATTTAAAGGTGAAATGAACTTAAAAAAATATGATTGGCTGCTAAAGAGCAAGATACATAAGAGGAAGGAGTAGTAAATTACCAGAATGACATTCTCAGTCATCTTAAATGGAAGCTTATGCAGAGACACTTATAAAATGCAACAAGGTAAATTGCAGTTTATTCACTGAGAAGCTTTCAGGAGGGAATTTTTTTGCGTAATAGTTTATTCAGTTTAGATGTTTGGAAGACATCGCTTTATCAGGCTGTAGGGTCTTTGATACTTTCTTTTGTTTGTGCAACGTGTAGAGCTGCAAAGTTGTGGGTTTGTTCTTACAACTGAAAGCACCTCCTCGTCTATTTTGCTTTTAACGTTTCTAATAGCTGTTAGAACCATCCAAGGTTTTTTTTCTGCTTCTTGAGCCACTGAGATCAGAATTTTCACCCTGTCTTGTCTTTGGTTGTTTTTTATTATGAAAGGTAACCAGAGTAGTTTGGATGCTCGGGTAGAGTTAAGGATCTCCTCTCAGTAAACAATGTGACTGTGCACAGCTGTAGAGAAGAGGAAGGCACATGAGCTTGAATCAAACAGTATTGTCTTAAGCATAGGATCAGCCGCCAAGCTCCTTGAGCTCTGAAACTAGCAGTGGCTTTTGTCTTGCTTAACTTCAGATACGGCACTTGCCATCTAAGCTAGTCGTGCTAAGCTCAGTTTATAGCCAAGGAAGACAATTGGGCACAACTGGGCCATGTTTCAGCTGAAATCTTTTGGCACCTACTGTGAGATGAGAAAAGTTGAGCCTTCCACTCTAGTGAGGAGGTTGCACTCTGTACTCCACCTCCTGATGTCTGTTGGCTGTTTGGCTCAGATGCATCTAGTCTGATGAATCACACCCTCAGTTGTGCCACCAAGTACAGTTAGGCCTGTCCCCATGTCCAAGTTAAAGCCCTAATTAGTGAGTCATTGAAATAGCTGACTCTCCTGTCTCAGGCCAGTGCCCTCTGTAGTCCTGTAAGACTATGCCTGAAAATCTTGGTCTCCTGAGGACAGGATATCAGCAAACAGCCTACCCTGCTGCGAGAGGGGTGATGAGGGAGAGGGACAGTCTGGATCTCCCTGGTGTTTGCCGTGAGACTGATGAGCTACACACAAATAGCACTCTGCCAGCTTTCTGAGACGTATATGCAGGTCGTAGTCTGAGCACATCAACAGGATGTCAGGAGGTTCATTGGACCAAGGATGAAGGCCCTAACAACAGTCAAATGCATGCTATAAGTGTACTTCTGTGCCCTTGGCTGAAATGTTTAAGCTCTGAAACGCTGTCTTCCACCTTCCCTGAGACATCTTAGGCAGTTTTGACACACGTTGATTATTATTTAATTCAGTTTTATTTTACTTTGCTGCCTATTAAGGCCTTAGTTTATTACATAGCTGTTCTTTGTGTATTGTTGTGGTTCCTTTGTCATCACCTGTATCTGATAAGAACTTCTGCTTCAGCTACTTTTCATTAGGAGGACAGTTTTTGCTCGTTTTAAATACACAAGTGTTGGGCATTCGATGAGACAATGAAGAAAACTTGGAATAGAACGTGATGAGGTGCACAATGGTCTTTATTTTGTCTGGCAATCTTGGTATGTCACTTTAAAGCTTTGCTTTATTATAAGATCACAGCAGAACACTGCGACCTTCTGTGTAACGTCAGTCATAGGACTGATCAGTGTTAACTCCTTATTATACTGGCACCTCTGCTGGACAAGTATCTGACAGAATTGATCTCGTTTAAGATTGAATGATGTTCCCAGGCAACTGGGGACCATTACAGACTTTTATTTCCATTCTCTATCAAAATAAAAACATGAATAATTAGTTGAGAAGAAAAAAGAAAAATGAATGTTTGTCCCTCGAGAAGAGAATGGAAAGGCAAACACCTGATATAGGCTAATTTAAGTACTGCAGGATGTCAAGACATATTGATGTGAGTGCATAAGAAACTATATGTAATGCAAAATAAGTAATATTTTTGTTTATCAGGGGCTAAATTTTGTTACTTGAAAGAGAAAACCCCTGTAAGGATTAAGGAAGGATAGGATGGCAATGCCACTCTCGTTACCTTATGTCAAAGAACTTAAAGGATGCGAAGATGACAGCTTTTAAAAATGGTTTCAAGAGGCTTTTTAAGCTCCATTTAGGAACAAGCTAAGAGAAGTACCTGCCATACTTTATCAGATTAGTAGCCTAACTCACTTCTCATCTTCAGAGAGTACAGTTTCTGGGTTATTGATAACAGTGAGTTTAAGGTATGCTTCTGTCAAAAACAGGACATATTTCCAGAATTTCTATTGTATGTGTCAGTGCTTGCTGGGCAGAAAAAATTCTGTTCAGGAAAATGGTGGGCAGGCTTATTGCAAAGATTTGAATTAAAAGACAAAGTAAATAGGGAAGCAAGTGCTATGTGTCCTCAGATTACCAACCATTCACTCTCTGATTGCTGGAGAGAACCACACCTTTAGTTCTGTAAACTCTACTTTGAAGGCAAAAGTCACAGATGATAACTTTTCAGTTTAATCAAACAGTTGGAAGTCATGAAGTGCCTTGGCAGTCTGGAAGCAGGTTTGTCTGACTGCAGTGACAAATACCTTTTGGTTCCTATTGTGTCATATTCACAATTGAATGTAGTTTGATTTCTCACTGTAAATTCCCATAGCACATTTTTTTTGTATACATTTGTCACTGTCAGTGCTTGGGCTAATTATATTGCAGTCCAAGACAAGTATATTCTCCATCTTGGAGATCTAATTCTTCCCTTGATGGACAGTTCTGATAACTGGGGATGCCTTGGGAAGAATTGATGGTTTTCTCTTCCATTTATTTCCATCTCTGTTAGCACTGACATTGGTCTCCTGCTTATTATTCTTCTATTTCTCTGGAGAAAAAAGACGTCTTATGTATTCCACCTTGAATAGTACGCTTTTCTCAAATAAACCCACATTCATTGCTAGTCTTTGCAATTGTCCCCTTGCCAATGTGTTGAGTAGTCTTTTCCCTTGCATTTTCCTTCTTGCTGCTTTCGTCTTCTGCTGGGAATTTTTAAATGGCTTATCACTAGTATTCTCTTGATTGCCTGAAATTTGGATTTGTGTCTTGAGTGTCTTGAAAATAGTCTCATCTTCTAGAATTGATACTATATAAGAACTCTAAATGGGGATTTTCCCAGCTGTAGCAGATTTGTGTTTTCCTGACTGCTGCTCCACCTGTTCATTTTTTATTATGGAAAAAAAAAAAAAAATCAGTATCCCTCTAGGTAATTTCTTTCGCTTTCTTTAATAATTAAACCTTATGTTGAAAATGATGCGATTCCTCCATCAGGCTGCTAGCTTTACGATGAAGCCCAAGAAGTGAGAAATGGTGACATAACACATTACATTTCACATTCACTGCATCACTTGAACGTGTGAAGTGTCTCTTGCAGACAGCTCAACTTCCGCAATTTTGCAGTAACGCTTTTAATGCCAGACTGGATTTTCTCTTTCGGCTTTTCTAGGAAGTCTTTCCATTCTGAAGTTGTACTCCTTGCTTTATTTTTTCTGACATCTGATTTTAAGCTGAATGCTGCTTTGTGCTCTAGCTGTGACTGCAGCTCTCTAGCTGTCTGCTTCTCATTCCCTCACTTCTTCATGGATAGTTTCAGGCACAGTAGTCTTGCAGGTCAGTAACTTTACTTCTTACTGCAAGAATCCTGAATGTCAGATTGTTCCTCAAATAATAAATAGCAGCTGGTCCCTAGTGCCTGCTTCAGGCCAGTTAATTTTATATTTCCCAGTTCTCTTCCTGTTTGTCTCCATTTGAGCTGAGAGGCCTCTGTTCAGAGCAAGCTAAAACAGCCTCTTAGGTGAGATTTTGAGAATCAGTTTTAAAAACCTTTTAATTTGAGAGCCGCTCTTCATTAACACAGTGCTCTGTTTGGTTTTGGTTTTTTTTTTCCTGTGGAGTGTCATAGGGTCAGAGCTAATGGGCTTTTGCTGTCTCTTCAGAGCTCAGTTGTAAATACCCATCTTAGTCCATGACTCTACAGTTCCCTGCAGTGGCAGAATCCAGAAGGGATATTACATACATGAGGACGTTCATATATTTTATGCATTCCATTATCTTGACTTTTTAATGGCAAATTACTGATGGAGTGAGGACGCATGTCACGTGCCTGTTCTTTAGGGTGTTATTCATACCTATAATACCTATTACAGGTAATTTACATATATTGTAGGTAATATAAATATAGGTAATACCTAGAGCATTATTGATACCTGATACCTATTACTGAACCCTTTAAGCATGATTGCTAAAGAAAAAGGGCAGTCTGTGAGGCTGTAGAAAGGGAATGGGCGGTGGGACTAGACCCCTTCCCTTTCCCTGCTCACAAGCTTCCTTGGCCCACAGTGCAGTGGCACAGAGCACGCATATGGTACCTGATCACTGCACTGGGTCAAGTCCAAGGTACGACAAGGCATCCTCTTTTCACTGCATCTGACAAGTCTCTGTCCAGCCTAAAGTAAACAACGTACGGCAGATAGCTGCTCATTGTGTACATGTTATACTGCTTCCTTCCCTGCAGATGAGTCCATGGGCAGATGCAGTGCTGTTCTGACTGGGGGACAGTACTGCCCACGGTAGTACTAGCCTGGGAGGAGAGAAAGGTCTCCTTAGCAGGTGTCCTTTCCAGTAACACACCTGGGGGCACACAAACAAGATTTATTGACAGCATCATAGCCCTTATAAGATCTCACGAATACAAAGCACTCTAGGACAGGATTGGTAGTCTTTACTACTTGCTGAACACAGTGGGGCCATGATTTTACAGCTCATAGGTGTTACCTTAATGTAAGCTATAAATCAACCATTTTCTTTTTTTCTATGATGTTATCATTCAGCAGCTTCTCATTACAGAAGGTTTACAGCGCTATTTGCACAAGTTGTCATCACTAATCTTTGCCTCTGTGTGATGATTCATTGTCTAGTATTTTTTTGTCTTTTGTCAGTAAATAAATTCTAGGCATGGGTGAAAATTCAGTGATGAATTAAAAAAAAAGGCTAATTATACAACGGTTCCCAAAAAGCAGGTAAAAAGCATTCATAAAGTACCTTACAGAATTCTCAGATTATCTTGTAAAGACTTCTTTTACCCTTAGGAAAGTCCTTTAAATCACCTATGTAGAACATTTGGGTTCCTTAGCATGGAGAAATGTTACATTCTCTTTCTCCTTGAGCCCACTGATTTTTTATTGCTGTTCTTTAGAGCAGATTAGACAGAACAGAGAGAAATTTGATTATAGTCTTGCCCTAAGCTCAGTCTGCTTCTGTAGTATTCATAAAAACACATGATTTATGCATAAATGTGCATGAACATTCAGATTTAAAAAAAAAAAAAAACTATCCTAGAAATTTGATGAACTTTGGATTTTCATCTGATGATAAGTCATAAACAGACTGTAGAAAATCCTTTATATTCCCATTTAGGCAATAGCTATCCTCCAGCTTATTAACGTTTATAGCTCTGTCAGGGGAAAAACTATGCCATGCTCATAGAAATAATAGGTGGCTGAGGTTCAAGAGCCACCCAGTGGTTTAAATTGCCTGCATGTACCATTCAGAGACCTGTGACAGGTTGGGAAAAATCTGGATCTATCCATCAATGGGAAAAGGACCAAAAATCAGCGTATAAAATATCCATAGCTAATAATTAATTAGACCCGACTCTTAATAACTTGAGTAAAAATGATACTTTACTTGGTTCTTAGTTGAAATGCAAGAAGCAAGTCTATTTTTCATGCAAAAACACATAATGTATTAAGATGCCACGTCAAGGATCTACCTACATACACAGTTTTGGGCTTGTTGTTTTCGGCTGGTTTTTTTACTCTGTTTTATCTGTGGGTGGCTGACTACAGCCATCCTTCAAATAAGTTTTATAATTTTTATGGCTGTCAAGCTGTTTGTGAGGCAAGTGGCAGGGCTGCTGCGAGTTCTTGTAGGGAATTCCTGTTACTGAGGATTTTTCTTCTCTTCCCAGCAATCCCTTTCTCCTCAGCTTCCTCTAAGGTGCTCAGACTGGCAGAAGGAAATAGACCCAAAAACGTTTCAATAGGTGAGACAGAACAATTAAGCTGTAACTGTATAGCGAGACATCAAAAAGCCCATCAATCATTTCTCCTAGTGAGATAACACTAAAGAGTATTAATCATGGTGCAAGGGCAATATGGTTAATTGGTCACTCTTAAATACAAGAGATTTCTAACCAAAATAAATTATGACAAATTTGTTAATATTCAAAATTTTTAAGTGTTTTGTCAAGCTCTTATTTTCTGTGGTTTTTATTTTGCTCAGACATCACAATTGATAACCATACATTATAGAACCTCTTGATCCTGCTATGATGTTGTTTTCATTTTTACCCTTAAATGAACAGTATTCCACTGTACCACTAAGCTAAATCAGTGTCCCTAGAAAAGCTTTTCTCCCTCCTCCTAAAACTAGGGTGTGAGGGAGAAGTAGATTGACTCTCCACTCAGTTTCTTATAATCTCTTGTGTTAGTCATGCAAACATGAATATTCTGAATATTTCAATAGTCAAAATTGATATCTATCTTTCCATGGAAAGACTTCATTCTTTAATAAATCAATGGGTTTTTTCCCTTAAAAAAAAAAGAAGAAAAACTATGACAGGGTAATTCTAGGACCAACTGAAACCCTTTAAAAAAAAAAAAAGAATTTTTTTGTAGTCATCAGATTTTTCTTCCTTGTTCTTTATGCAGTTTTATGAACATCATTCAACTTTTATATCTGTTGCAGAAATTGTCTGAAGAGATCACAACTATCTCCATGAACTCAGTAAATTTTGAGGAGGACACTAAAACCTCAGGTGTTCTGGAAATATTGAAGTTCTATTAAATGCAAAAAAACGTAATTTCTTTTGCATCTATGATTCCAAGCAAGTACCAGTTTATCTTAGCAAGCTGCACTTTCTTATTCACTCAATGATAGAAATATCCAAATAATTAAGGAATTAAAAAAATGGGGGGTGGCAAGAGGAGGAGTAAAATTAAGCCCAGAGAAAAGAATAGGCAAGGATAATAATTCAAAATGTGTATTTATGTTAAAAATTGACACAGTGGTCTCTCACTATAAACTAGTCAAGGAGTTTGTCCTTGTCATGGTTTAACCCCAGCCAGCAACTAAGCACCACACAGCTGCTCACTCACTCCCCCCAGGTAGGATGGAGGAGAGAATTGGAAGAGTAAAAGTGAGAAAACTCGTGGGTTGAGATAAACACAGTTTAATAGGTAAAGCAAAAGCCAAGCATGCAAGCAAAGCAAAACAAGGAATTCATTCGCCACTTCCCATCGGCAGGCAGGTGTTCCGCCATCCCCAGGAAAGCAGGGCTCCATCACACATAACGGTTACTTGGGAAGACCAACGCCATCACACTGAATGTCCCCCGCTTCTTTCTTCTTCCCCCAGCTTTATATGCTGAGCATGACATCATATGGTATGGAATATCCCTTTGGTCAGTTGGGGTCAGCTGTCCCGGCTGTGTCCCCTCCCAGGTTCTTGTGCACCCCCAGCCTACTCGCTGGTGGGGTGGTGTGAGAAGCAGAAAAGGCCTTGACTCGGTGTAAGTGCTGCTTAGTAGTAACTAAAACATTTCTGTATTATCAACACTGTTTCCATCACAAATACAAAACACAGCCCCATACTAGGTACTGTGAAGAAAATTAACTCTGTCCCAGCCAAATCCAGCACAGTGCTGCTTCTAGGAAGAGCTGTCTTTTCATAGATGCAATAATAAGAAATACATTTTATTTTCACTTGAAGATGGTGAACATTTACAAATATCTTTTTTGCTCTTCCTGGTTATTTAAGTATTTTTAATAGAAGACCTTTAGTAACTGTACAGTGGCCCATTATTTGCAAGATTGGTTTACCAAAAGTTTCAAGTCCATGCAAAGCACTAAAACCTGGTTAATAAGAGGACCATACTACCAATGTAGGAAATAATGATCTATAGACACATGGAAAGTAGTCATTAGGAAAAGGCACTTCGGGGGTAAATAGGATAGTCATGTCAGATAAAATACACTTTGAGGTAGTCCAAAGGATCTCTGTGGGACAGTGAGGGCAAGGCAATAGCCAGCAGCTATGTGGACCCTTTATCCCATAGCAGGACCTTTTTGTCAAAGTTCACTTACAGCCCTGACTTGCTCCGAGACCTCTGAAGTAAGAAGAAATGTGTCTGGAAACGACTAGCTCCATAAGCACCAGAAGCCTGGTGGAGCCTGGCTATGGCTTGTCCCTTGATGTAAAATCCAGTGGGAACATTGGTCAGAGGCTCTCTGTTGAGCCCTGTATTCCTGTGGCATCTTCACCCAGAGCACAGGCTGCTGCAGTCACTAGAGACTGGCCGGCAGAATAACAGTATTAATACCTAAAAGGTGGTGGTGGAATCTGCAAATGTTCACACAATGACCTTTCCTCTGCTCCCTTTATAATCTTTGTAGGCACTTAATTATTGTTGAGATCTCTACCCTTCTGATTAAAACTGGCCAGCAAGCTCAATGAAATATTTATCTACTTTTTTAAAAGATGCTGGAGAATATTAAGATTCTGGCTTTTACACAGCTACAGTAAAATAAACCAGAACTAAATATGGTCTGTACTCTCTCTTCAGCTTCTGCATACCTGATAATGATAGATAGTCTTATCAGCATGTTCGCTGCATATTTGCCGGTCATGTTTCACTGGTGCCTGAAGGAAGTCTCGCTTCTGCATTGTAACAGGTTATGTAACTTCAATTTTCACTGGACATGCCCAAACATATTTCTCCTTTTCAGAATAAATAGTTCATTTCTTCCATAACAATGAGTGCAAATATGATTATAGAAGTGCTGATATGATCCTGAGAGCTACCAGGAGCAATAGCCTCCTATGATAGGAGTTATTTGCTGAATGACTAGATAAATGCTGGGTTTTGGATAGATAGGTAGCGATATATTAATCAATATAGGCATGTATCTATCTCTCCAGGAGCTAGGATGCAGTGCTCCCTTAAAATTCATTTTGCACACCACCTTGAATGTAAAACCGCACTTCTTTTTCTTTCTGCATCACAGGTTGCTCCTGGAGATAACATATATTCAGATCTGAGGTGAAAATAAATACCATTTGCACATATGACTTGCCCTGTCTGCTGGGGACAGTGGACTATATGGTTGTAGGCCTGTTGTCAGCACAGCAAAGTGGACAGTCTGGCAGACATCAGTGGGACTGACTGGCTCTCCAGCAGTGAGAGACACATTTGAATTGGGAGCTCTGCTGCTGATTAAACCTGTGGCTGTACTGCAAGGACAGAAAGGGAACACCCATCCTTCCGTACAAGGACTGGGAACAGCAAAGACTTCAGGTATGAATAACATCAACAAACAGTATTAAAAATGCTGGATTTTCTTTAATGTGTAATTGAATGAGAAGGACAAGAGACAAGATGCAGCAGAAAGTAAAATCACAGAATCACAGAATCATTATGGTTGGAAAAGACCTGTAAGATGATCAAGTCCAACCATCAACCAACACCACCATGCCCATTAAACCATGTCCCGCAATGCCTCGTCCACACGTTCCTTGAACACCTCCAGTGATGGTGACTCTACCACTTCCCTGGGCAGTTTATTCCAGTGTCTCACCACTCTCTCAGTAAAGAAATTTTTCCTAATATCCAGTCTAAAAAAGTCCAAAGTAAAGCTTTTGCCAAGAGAAGTCACTGTGACCATGATGACCAGGCTCTTTCAACACACTGATATGCCTGTAGAGCTAGCTGTCTTCCGACTCCTATTGTTCTGCTACCACTTGGTTTTGCTTTTTTTCTTTTAATGCAAGTGTTTATGCCTCTCTTAATCTCTTTTAGACTAAAAAGAAAAAAACACAGTATGTCAGTGGATTAAGAGAGGGTCCATATGACCACCAGCATGGATGGAAAAATTTTTATGAGAGTCTCAAGCGCTCTTAGGAAAGATGATTTTACTTCATTTTATTTAGATCAGGACAGACTCTTCACATCTGTTAGTCTGTAACAACAATTCTATTAATTTCCATGGGGCAAGATTAGTTCTTACCTGTGCTGAACAATAAAATACTTCGCCTCATTTTGCTTAGCGTCCTTCTTCCTTTGTATGCTACAGTATGTACGATCTCTCACACAGAAAACCATGCTAGTAATACTGCAACACAATTAAATTTGTCATCTGCCATCTCTGATTACTAGAGCTTAACAGTCAATCTGAGTTTTGGTTTTTTGGAAATAGGCTGCACAAGGTCAGATACCAGAAGCAATGAAAGTGCAGGGAAAAAAAAGCTGTTGTGATAAAACAGTTCCTGGGAATGCTTTTGTTGTAAATAAATATAGTCTCATACAAAAGTTAAGACCTAGGGACGTGATTTAATCTCCTGAAATGAACCCGAGATCCTGAAAGGATTTTGTGATGATATTACACAATCATGCACACTTCTGAACCTTTGATGGCAGGAAAACCTCACAGAATCTTTAAAAATATTTAATATCAAATTTCATATACATTGTCTGGATAAGAAATTCCTTTTAATGAAAAATGTCAAGATTTAAAACACACAAAACCGTACTCTCTTCACATTAGATTTCAAGTCAGAGCTTTTAGAAACTGCAAGAATTGAAGCAAGCCTATCCAAATCAGCAAAGGTCGGTGTGCTCATTTGGAAGAGACCCCATTTCAAATTGCTCATTTGGGCCAGAGTGTGTGTTGTGGGCAGAGCAGCCTCAACATCCTGCCTATATTTAGGTGCATGTATCTGGCTTATACCACAAACCTTATCCTAGAACTGAGAAAACTTTGTAAGGTAAATGTTAGCGAACTAAATCTAGTTATATAACAAAAAATTTGGTTACAAACAATTGTCATCTTCTGCCAAAATTCTCACAGGTCTAATTAATTTCATTTTCAGAAGAGCTGAGGGCAGTTCCCACTTATATTATCAATTAGTATTTCTGCCTTACAGCTTTCATTGTTCTGGCCTACCACATGCAGCCAGCTATCATCCCAGTGCAGTGAGTACACAGCCAGCCGGGCTTCTATGGAGCAGCAGTGAGTAACATAATTATTATTCTGAATGACAAAATAACTACCTTCCTATCTCTGTATTTAATGGCACAGCATTAGCTGTGGGCCCTTGTCACCCCTAAAGAGAGACAAATATAAGAAGTGCCTGTATTTCATAGATAAAATTATTTGAGACTTTCCAAAACTTCATTAACACTGACATATTGTCTATGTGGCATAACAGCATAGAGGTGCCTAATCTGCTTTTAAGTGAGACATCTTAAGTACTACAAGGAGTATGGTGCTGCGCTCAATATTTTGATAACATACATAGCTGAGTTGACTTCAATGGTTGTAGTACTCAAGCTGACAGCTCATTTAGGGGATGCCATGCAGTTCAGCACAACAGGTAGGCATACCTTTGCTGCAAACAGAAAATGAACATTCAACAAAAATCAGCAACATATGAAAGATGTTGTACCCACAGTTCTTTTTAGCAGGCACTGTATAAACAGTTGGAAAACTCTTTAGGGAAACTGTTTTAAAAACTCTGATATGATCTCCAACAATTAAAAGGTGCCCAGGATGGCAGATGTCATGTCTGTAGTATAAATCTGGTGAATGAATCAGTGGTGGTTGCGGCTCTGCCTGCTACAGACTTTGCCAAGTGCAGGCCTGGAGCCAAGAGCACGTGATGAAGCCATATGCCGTCCTGAACCCACAAGGAACTTCTGTCCCAGGTGTACCCAGCTCCTTCCCCCCATGGCTTCTGCCACCCCTAGCATAGAAGCAAACCCAAGAGATGGCAAAGCTGCTGCCACCTCTGTCTCCGCTCAGCTGGCTCCTTGCAGCACAGGAGGCAGCCTCTTGGTGCACTGCTGTGCCTACAGCTTGGTCCTTGCCTCTTCTGTCCAGACTCTGCACCATGGCACTTACTGGTTTTGCCTTTTAGAACTTAACTTTTCAAGCCTCAACACATTGCAGAGCTGAGTCTTGGAATGTGCCCAGACTTTCTTTTCTATGGATGATGCTATGCAGACAAGTTGGTCTTAGTGAAATACTGGAATACTCAGCTCATCTGGAAATGCAGCATCCGACAAAAGTTTCATACTCTTCATTCATATACGCTTTGCCAGCAGATTATGAATGGCACTCATACCTGTCAACAGCAGCTGAACAAGAAATGGGGCAGACAACCCCCGGTTGCTTCAGAGGGACCTGAATTTTGGAGGGGTGCATTGCAATTGTGCACAGGGTGACTGGGGAGAAGAAAGTGACAAAAATAATAAATACACATTTCTTTTCGTTCATTGATACCAATAGCACAATAATGTAGCTTTTAAACATCAGGTCTCAAATGCAAATGTTTTCTTAGTGTTTTGTTCAGGAGGCTGTGATGACAACTGATAAACAGGATGCTTTATTCAGCAGTGGAGAATTCCTCTTCTTGTCATATCAGATTATTTTTACTATTAAGAACAAGCTTTGTCACCATATGGATTCAATTTGGAGTAGAAATGGAGACTTATAATTTAGTTTTTCATTTGTGGAATTACAATTCCTTTGTTTTTGATAGCTTTCTCCCTATTCCATTTCTCCTATTTTTTCTAGTACCTTTAGCTTCTAAATCTAAAGCTAAAGTGAGTGAACTTCAAACAATTCCTTCTTGAACTTTTCCTTTTCTCATAGCCCCCTTGCTGGGTCACAACCCTTTAAGATCTAAGTCCAGCAAAAGAACTGCTCAGAGAAAGAAAAAGCATATTATAGTTTGTGTGAAGAAAAAAACAACTTTCCATTCCACATCTTCCTGTCATAACCAGGTCACCAGGTGACATTTGGTATAGTTAAGTTTCATTTCTGACCAGTTGCCTGGGGAGAAGCTACTAGTATTAGCTCACTTGTGACAGCCATCCAGCACAGGAGGGATCTCTCATTTAGCTTGTTTAAAATAAATAAACAAACAAATAAATGCTTTGGGGTTCAGTACACCTTAAAACAATCAAAATATAGATCTGCAGGGAGCAGGTTGGCTGCTGTAATGCCTGGCTGTGAGCTGCGGGGGGGGAGATAGCTCTTCCCAGGAACCTAACCAGCATGTTGGTTGTTGAAGCCCCAGCAGGAACAGTTAAAAGATCCTCAGCAAATGAGGCTTCAGGGAAACCGAGCTTTCCCACAGCAAAGAGTGCCACCTGCAACCTGCACCTTAGTGCCAAGAATGTGCTGTCAAGATGCTGAATATCACCATCCTTCTGGCAGTCTTTCCTTTCATTCAGCTCCAAGATTTTTTGGAGAAGCTTCTGGGGAAAATGCCAAAATGCAAATATTTGTACCCTTCCTTACTGCCCTTCAGTGCAACAGCTGCAAAGCACAGCATTTTCCAAGACATGCATGCTTGTTTGCTAAGCTATAATCCTACTGACTCTTTCTTCTTTTCCTCAGTCATCAGTTCAAGTTTAAAAATGCAACTCATTCTCGTTCACGTTAGTCTTCCTTCACTCACGTTCCAGACTTTGGATGGCACTTGCGAGGAGATGAGGACATAAAGTGGCATTAGCTGTGTGCCTGCAGCTGAATAATCCGAACCAGAAATCCTCCCTGTTATGCTCATCTGCCCCATCCTCACCCGCTGTCCCACTACAGCAATGGTAGATGTCACTTTCTTCAGCTTTGCTGTGTAGTTTTGCCTTACTGGAGATACTTTTGTCCCAAGATATTCCATGTGCTCTCCTAGCTTTATCCCTGCTTCCGTCATCTTCCTTAACTGGCTTCAGTTCAGACCATGGCTTTGCATACACGTCCCCGGTGTATGCATCCATTCCACGGGCGCACTGAGATAACCACTGCTAGCTCCAGGGGGTTTAGCTAGGCAGAAAATGGAGTGCGCTGGAAGAATTTGAGTGCTGGCTAAACACTTACAGTCTCACTGGTAGCTTCTAGATATTAGGAGTGAACAGGAAGAGATAGAAAGGGGAGCAAACATGAGCCAAGGTATCCCTAGAGAAAGGCCACGTGCCAGTCTCTAGCTTTGGGCATGGAGGAGGCTAAAGAGGTGAGAAGTGCCCTTGGTAGAGTCCCGAAGCCGAAGGACCCCACAAGGTGATCTGTAAGGGAGCATGGGAGCTGGGCCCAAACCCAGAGAGCCAGCCCAACCTACTGCTGAAACGTTTCTCTGGTACTGTAGTTGGATGCTATAGAACAGATTTGTTAGAGAACACTAATTTATGCCTCCTTTCACATTTTGATAAGTTTGTTGTCCTTTACTATCTCTGCTAATCCAGTTCATCTCATTTGGTCCTTACAATATCACCTGTGAATGTGTTTATATGCTGCCTCTATTTCATTCTCATTTATCACTAAAAATCCACCTCCTCTGTATTCAGTTCAGCCAACATGAATCACACCATATCCTCTGGCAGATATTATTGGGTCTGCTGTAGCAAAATAATGTTTTTGGAAGAATACAGAAGACTCAATTTATAAAGCATTTTTGTGGTGTATCTGCATTGAAACAAGATGACTGAAGACTCAGTGTAAGAAATTGCAGCAGTCACTTAACCTGAGAACACCTCTGCCTTCCCTCTACATTTAAAGTACCGATTTTTAGCTATACTGATATATTTTGACATCAGAGTTCCAGAAAAAGATCATTTTAAACAAAGAAAAAGAATAAAATAAATTCTCTAACATGCCTAACATGAATGATACTAAGTTTCAGAACAGCAGCACAAAAATTTGAACAAAAACATTGCAAAGGAGATGATAGCTTGCGAAATTCCTTGCCATCAAAGTAGGCAAAGCACTTTTTTAATAGTATAATGAAAATGGATCTCTGTGGCAGCTTAGATGTAGCCCCAAGAGAGGGCTGCTGTTATATGCAGCTGCCTTGTAAACACCATGCTAAGCCAGCCAGGAAATGTCCAGGCACTTAAACAATGACATGACAAGATACAGGGAATTAGACAGATACAGAGCATCAGGGCTGGGTTTTCTACATTTCCACCTGGGATCTTGGAGCAAGAATGGAAACCTTCCACAAGATGGCAACAATGCTGGTTAAATTTTAAGTGTTTCATCTCAAGAACAACTGAAAAGAGACTTCAGCACTGTTTTTTCATTTAGGTAACAAAATTGCCAGATTTTACGTATTCATGTAGTTATTAAAAAATATTTCTATTAACAAAGGACCTGGGAACACAATGAACATCATGACAATACAATGTGTATAGTTTTAAACCTGGCTTATTCTAAGTACTTTTCCACATGCATTGAGTTTTTCACTAGCTGCCTAGGTCTATAGACACAAGATGGAAAGAGCCTGTTTCAAAGTGACAAATAATGTTTAAAAGACTGCTAAAACACAGGCAGGATCCAGTCCTGGAATCAGACAGTCAGCATCTGAATGAGGCTCTTCAGCTCCTTCATAGGCTGTCTCATAAAAAATCAGTATACTGTAAATTTCTAAGAGATGGTGGTCTTAGTACACGCATCCTAACAGACAAATCAACATGTAGAAAAAACTTGAATAATACATTCATTATGAAGTGTATGCTGTTTTTAAAAAAAATCCTTTCTCCATATTCAGCTTTAGTGACAATGTGCATTGACATTTTAAAGAATAAGTTATTTTTAAGCAAGGTCATATTCATTAATGGTTACAATAGCTTTTGGGGTTCCCTTCATTATATGCGAGCTCATAACTTTTATCACATAGAGACAAGAATCTCTGGCTTTTCTGTATTACACAGATGTGGGTATGAAAAAACTGTGCCGAAACTTTTGAAATTCTTTTGGACTTCCAGTGCTGTAAATTAGAGAAGAATTCAGGAAAGAAAAAAATGAAAACCTTAAGCCTCTAAACTTTTGCACAGTGTATGGTTTGGCTATTGATCAAAGCAACACAGGTAAAAGGAGGAGCTGAGAGAGTGCGGGTGGGTGGGCTAGTGACTGCGCTTTCTGTTGTGCTCTGACTACTTTTATGCACTCTCTCTGAACACGCTTACCAGTATAACCTCCTGTCCGCAATATTTCTTAGGGATTCGACTGACAAGGTCTGTCTGGAGCGTATACAAGAAAAATGAGCTTCAAACCTATAAACATTCATACTGTAAACTTGACATACATCCAGAACAAAATAGAAGCTTGAATGGCTTGTATCTTAGACACAAACCAGCATTGTGGCTTTCTGATAGAGGCCCAGAATGTATACATTCATATCAACTACTGCATGACTGTTTTTGAAAGTGAATGCTTGAGAAAATTGCAGCCTACTACCTATTTGTATAGAAGGAGATTAAATTCTACAATAAATGACTTCTTGGGTATTATTCACCCAGATCTAAACAGTGGTTTGGAACTGCTTATAAAAGGAAATTCACATGAAAATACATAATCTATTGAGATCTCGTGAGAGCAGAGAAAGTTGCAGCTAATATTAATATTGTATCTTCATTAAATGGAAGAACAGGACTGACAGCCCTAGAGAGAGAGAGAGATTTGCAATTAATAATTCTTTCAGAATTAAATGTGCAAATTAGAGCAATTAAGCTATGAGCCACTCAGACACATTTCAAGGCTAACTGTTAACACCCTGTAGGAATAAGAACAGACTGGCTTGCTGAAAGTGCAATAAGTTTTACTTCAGAGTTTCTCAGTTTGTACATCACATAGGCTACAGCCTAAAACTGACTCTTCTATGTATAACATCCTCTCCCATGTGACTAGGTAGGAGTCTTTTCTTTATCCACCCCTGTTAAATCTATAGTAGTTCTACATAAGGCTAGATAACTTCAAGAGAGGACTAAGACATTTCTTAAAGCTAGATATGAAGAGATGTCATTTCCTTTTGTTCTTTCTGTCCTCATCATCCATCCTTATAGCCTATCAGATTACTCCCTATTGACCTAGATGTTCCTCAAAGTAATTCAGTCAGCCTTTGCCCTGCTTACTTGCTTTTCTGTCTGCCTTTGACACTCACCTCATAATTAGAGTCTCCACACTCTGGGGGCACTTCTTTTCCCTTACTGTCTATATAGCCGAAGTCATGAAGTGCAATAGTAATTAAGAGGGCTCCGTTTCCCAACTGCAGTGCTCAGATTGCTCACTGCAATGAAGAGCCTGATCTGCTGTGGAAGAAGCTGGAAATATGAAAAGATATATACCACCTAACTCCTTTTTCAAAAGCAAACACCAACAGCTTAAAAATGATGGGATGCATATTAAAACAGCAAAAAGGGGAAATGAAACTTATAGTGATGCTCACTCTGATATTTCTCTTTAACGAAGTCACGGTTGCTACTTAGCATCACTGGCTGAAACTTGCACTGAAACACAGGGTATTTAGATAAAAGTCATGATGGCCTCAGTCACCTAGAAATTAATTAAAAGGTTTAGTGGTACTAGCAACTATTAATTAGCATGAGTGGAATAATGAACTTTCTGACTTTCTGATTTTTCTGATTTTTACTTTCTGCTTTATATCTCTGTAGAGGGCAAGTAGAGCATAGCAATATGGAATAATGATTATGAATTTCTTTACACTTTTATAGATTACTCCATTACTCTTTGCTTGAAAAGAACGTACTGTGCTCTGTTCTGGCCCAGGAATGTAAGACTGCCAATGGTTTTCTGTTTTATCCTAGCAACTGTTTACCTGACCAATACAGCAATATGTAGCAAAATAAAACCCACCCACCCAACAAACAACTTCTATATTTACAAATGGAAAATTGCCAGGTAAATCTTAAGTTGAAGAACTAAGGGAAGAGGTGACTTCAAGAGAATCACAATTTTTAAAAGGGTTTTCCTAAAAATCAGAAGTTTTCCTGCCTACTTTTGTTCTGCATATTTCACTGCCAATATAAATAGCAAAAGTAGGCATAAATGTCAGTCAATATGCTGGGGAAGTTTCAGTGATATTTCGTTCTACACTTTTCTATTGCTTGACGAATTACAGGTGCTAAAACAAACAACAGGAGCCATTATAAATATTATGGTGCATTCCAGGACATAATTTTCATAAACTTTTTGAGTCAGATTAATAGAAAGACTAAGCAAACAGCCTATATGTCCTATTGGAATACTGTGACTTAAGTGGCCTTTGGATTAAAATAACACAAAGAGGTGGTTTTGGTTAAAACACATGAGATGGAGTTTTTTTCCTTCCAGGCCACATCCATGAGTCTGGAGATCCACTCATCCTCCACGGAGTTCAATAAAATGAGTCCCATCTACATCAGTGAGTTTTGACTCTATATTCCTTGCAGACCTGTTTTCTTTATTGTGAGCTTACAATTTTCAATATTCACATTTTCTCTGCCTTTTTTCCCATCCAGTCCTCTGCTTTTGAAATTGTACATGCCATCACTTCTCTGGCTCTACTAGAAAGCCCTTTCTTGATACATCCTAATATCATGTTTGCTTTTTTCATACCACATCACATTTATGACCATTGATTATCTTGTGATAAACTCATGTATCTTGATCTTTTTCTGTTTGCTGTTTCCAACTAACGAGCTTCTCCCACTTACAGAAAACATGTTTATTCTTAAACGCATAGCATTGCATGTAGCATTGTTAAATTTCATTTAATTTCTATTATTTTTGCCCTCTGGGTCATCTAGTTCTTGCAGCAGGAAACTCCTACGTATGTATGCTCTCTCCTGGTATGCTGTTAGACTTAATTCCTTGAGAAATGCTGACAGCTACTTCCTCCAGTCCACCAGCTGCATTTTCTTTTTGTGAGCAGAACTGGCCAGAAGGTACCAGAGTCTTGGTCAGGGTGCTTTACCAGAACTAGATATCACAGAAACAAAACTGAGAGTCTGATTTGGCTCTCACAAGTTCTGCACTTTTAATTCAAGTGAAAGAAAGTGTGTTTGTTCCTAACATACCTCGTTATTTGCCATCCCTTACTTTTGATGCTAAATGATACGAGCATTTTTTCTTTCTGACAGTCACAAGCACTGGCTTCATACAAAGATTGACCTTTACTTCATTACTGACAATAAGCAAGCTCTGAATGTGTATTTGCTTAGCTCATAGATACCCACAGGGACTTCATACAAAAATAGACTGTGGCTCTGGAAATTGCACAGGAAGATATGAAAAGTCTAACTCAAGGTGTTTTGATTTCACTTGCTAATCTCCAGGGGGAGGAACCCCTCTCATCTCTTCTGGATAAAGAATCAAAGACAATTCTTCACTTTGTATGTGAGAAGGTCATAAAAGCTGGTTAACCCAGCCTGAAAGCTCTAAAATATTCAGGAAAAAAAATAAGACTGGGTGGGAAACTTAACAAAGCACTTCAAAATGGAAAATAGAATAATGTTTTGAAACATGTCAGTTTTGACAAAATTAATTTCTTGTTGAAAAAAGAAAAAAATACTCTTGAAATGTTCTGGGGTTTACCATTCCAGAATGGAACATCTTAATCTTTCCACTTTGAAACAGCTTTAAATTTTTTTTTTAAAACATGTATATTGTAAAATATTTACTACTCCTTTTGACCGGTTTTACAGCTTATCTCAATTTAGGAAGAAGTGATTTATGACAGAGTCAGATTTCACTAACTGATCTTGTTTATCTATAGATATATACCAAATCTCTGTTTCTTGTGTACAGGAGGAACTGGTAAAAGTAGAGTCTTTTTTTCTGCTCACCCCAGCAAATGCCTTTTGGTCACCATTCCACCCAAAAGCCATTCTCTGAAGCATTTCTGAGGTCTGGACACCAAGGCTGGCTCAGGCAGTCACCTGAGGCTGGGGCTGGAGGTGGTTCTGGCTGCTACTGAGCTTTGGAGCCTGTGGTCTCCCACTGGCTTGTCGTCTGGTACCCAAGGAACCAGCTCTTCAGATCTCCTACTATAATTGTATCCATAAGCACTCCTAACCTGGTTTCACAAGAAGTGTTTGCTGGAGAGTGGCAGTAAAGTCAGAAAGGTCTGAATTTATGACAAAACTGAAGAGGGTTTAGCATGCACCTTTCCTTCTTGTAATGCAGTCCAGGCCCTGTTACTAAACAGCAATTGATAAAAGTATATACACAACTTCATCTGCTCTTTAGTATGAAGCTTCAGAGCTCTCAGTGGAAAGCACAAAGTCACTGCCTGATGCCACTGTGAACAGTGGAAATTGTGTACAGTCACACTTGGAGGAATTAAATTAAAAAATTGACATGCCACAACCTTCTATGCAGCCAGTAGAAAATAGGCTGTTAGCAGAATGGACAGGCTGGAGATGATAAAGTCAGTCAAAAGTAAAAGTAGTTTAAATGGAATTGAAGTGTAAGGGCATCAGAGTACCAGCATTCATAAAAGGCAGACACTTCTTTCTGGGTCTGGTGCTGCCATAAGGAGACACTTAATGAGAATTCACTGTCACGCTGAATTCAGTGCTGGTCCATTTTACTGCCTTGCTAGGAACATGCAACCTTTTGCTTACCCTGAATTTAAACAGGTATTTTATCTTAGTTATGTTTAAATGGTCCAAATTATTTAACAGAGATATTAAGATCTGGGACGCAAACTATTTTATGTTATCAGAAAAGGAAATTAGGGACTTGCAGTATTATATGTTTGTTTTCATTTTCCTTGAGGCCAAAACCTATATCTAAAAATATGCTTTTGTTGAAGCACAGTTTTGGAGTGAGGCATGAACTCCTTGTTGGATTTCTATAGCCTACAGCATGCAGGAAGTCAGATAAGATAATAAAAAAGGTCTCTTTTGAGCTGTAGGGAATCTTGAAACTCTCAGCATTGCTCTACAGTGCCACCTAATGACACAGAGAGGTTCACATGAGATCCATTCTCAAGACCGTAATAGTTGCATGCAGGTCTGCAATACAAAACAATCAATACTTTATGGATTCTACAGATATCTTTGAAATGTGTTTCTCCTCTAAAACATATGCAACCATGTACTTTTTATTCAAATGGTCTTGCATTGGTCAGCTCCTGTCACTACATCATTCTATTGTCTTTTTCATTTTCTGATTTGTGTGTGCTTCTTGACATGGCCTCCTTGCCTGGTCAGGGCTGTGGGCCAGTGCTCTTGCTGGACTCAGGGTGGCAGATTCTCTGGTACATGACAACCATGTTGGAGATCCCTGAACTAGCTACCAGAAAAGGGGTATATCTGCATCAGCAGCTGCTGTGAGGTCAGAACTGCCGTGTTACTGTGTGGCTCTGTATTGGGGCCACTTCAGAGCAGCTTATTCAGTAGTAGTTGGTCTAGTTCCAGCATGACCTGGGGGGCCCTTGTGTTTCAACCCATGCAGACAGTGATGTACTTATGATGGCATTTTTCTGGCATAATTAGATGCCACCTTGAAAACCTGTGAGAGCAAAATATTCTCTGCCAGCTAGTCATCTGATTAAATGGAATTGGTAAACAATGAAGTTACGAGCACTTAGAGGATAATAAGATGGTAAATCAAGAGCTTAATTGTGTTTGTCAAAAACAAACACTGTCAAACCAGTTTCTTTCTTTACAGGGTAAAGAAAGCTTAGCCAGAAAGGTGGCAGTAACAGACATTATACATTTGGACCAAAGAAGAGGTGCTGGTGATGCAGTAAAGGGGTCTGAATTGAACAGTTTTAAAACAGATGCACAGAGAACAGTTTGTAGCTGAATTTGATGTGAAACTGGAAGACTGTCTCATGAGAGGCTCTACAAAGGTCTAAACTGAAGTCACAACTTTTCATCAGCAACTTGAATAATGGAATGCAGAGTATGATTTACAAAGATTTTAGCTGACGCTAAGCCCTGAGAAAGGCTTGGAGAACAGGCCTAAAATTCACATGATAAAACATGGCTCAAAAGCAGCTAGATGAAATTCAATAAAGATATATGTAAAGTACTGCACTGAGAAACAAAATGCTAATGAAAAGCAGCAAATGTTAGAACCAGACACATGGATCTGTGCTGGTCCTCTGAAATCAGGAAAATTCTGCACTAGTAACCTGCTCAGCTGGCTACACAGATTGGCTAAGTGCTGGCCAGTGTTAAAAGAAGCTGATGCTTGAATTATTGGACACACATGTGTGTACAGCATTTGGTATACCTCCAGATGAAGGAAGCAATAGTAAAACACTCGATCTCTGTGAAGAATGAGGTCATAGCCTGTGTTTAGATATCCTTCCAATATTTTGTTAGTTCAGTTTTGACAGAATCTGTGGAGAATCTAAGTCAAACGTCTCATCTGGTGCTAATTTCTTTTTGCTATAGTTGTTGGAATGGCAATTCTTATTCACTTTATCAGCCTGATAATTGCTGCAAAGAAAAAAAAAAAAGAAGGACAAGAATTTAAAAAAAAAATTATTCACAATCCTTTTTCCAGTGATTTTTTCTATTGCTGTTCCTTCAGTTCAAGGTCTCATGAAAAGTGATTATGTAGATGCCAAAATTTGTTACTCAACGGATTTGATCATTAGTAAGTTCAAAGTTACTTCCTTCTTAGTCACTTCTTACAATGGTGAATGAGCAGAACTTGTTACTTCTTATATATCAACAGAAGTGTTTCCCAAGTGCCAAGCATTTCCATAGGCACAGTACCTACTGGGAGCATTAGGATTACACAAGCTCAACCACGTATAAGTAGAGTGGAAAGTTTCAGAGCCTGAATTAATCTCACCTTCTTTAGGGGCTTACCATGTGGGTACTTCTGGCTGAACTAGAAAAGAGATGAGAATTTGATTCATCTGACCTAATTTGGATATGCAGTCTAGGATGAGGAGCATTGTACACTTGATTCCAATGAGACCAGTTTGGTCTGTGTTGGCTTTACAGGGATTCCAAGGTGGGTAGTTCAGATGTAGATACTTGAGGCTGCGTGGAGATGAATCCTACCCAGGCAGACCTGGGATATCTGTGAAAGAATCAGAACTCAACTGGAATTTTCAGGATTAACCAGTAGAATATTTAGTCATAAATGGAGCAAGTTTTTAACGAAAATTATTTGGAATCATTAAATATGGTTCCTACACATAAACTTACAAGCTGACATAAACACATCACTATAAAGACACTATCAAGGAGCGCACTGCATCATTTTGGTAGGCAATATCTAAATCAACATTTTCATACATGCTGTGCTGGCTAGAATTGCTAGGAAACTCTAGTCTTTATTGCAGTAACATGGTATATATAACTATAGTGCAATTTCAAAATTTTAACACTTGCTACAGTTCTGTCACAGAGCTATTTGAAATAGTAATGCTCTGAGGGAGTGATTAAGTTTAGCATAACAAATCATTATACATGAAAGATCTGTTTGTTGTCAAGCATTCCCTTTTCAACAGTGAGTGCTTCTTTCTAGGTGTCCATTAAGATAATGGTGACTGTACTGGAAATGGTTCACGATAGTCTCAGACATTTAGTTAAATGTACTGATGACCTGTTAGAATGAAGTTGAATGAAAGGAATAAGTAGCTGGAAATAGAAAGATAAAGATATAGAAGTCAACACAGTGAAAGGGACAACATTTCCTCACTAAGATAATTATTGTGTTGTCCGTGTAAGTAGCCCTCTCCTAAAATCTGTATCAAATGCCAGAAGTTGCCTATCCATTGTAATTGATGACCCGTAGATGCATTGATTAAATGTGAACAGTCTTTCTAACATTTATTCTAGCCAAAATATCTTGAGTCACCACCTTGATTTATGAACACTGAAACTTTAAAAAGCCCTTAGTATTAGTAAACCGTAAGACTTAGAGGATATGATAGCTCCCAAAGCTTCAATATTCACTGGACAGAAAGTGACGGAAGGAAATATTTAATTTGATTTCACAGAAACTTTTAAAGCCCAGTAGTTTTTTATGACCTCTGGGATTCAGTGATCCTGTTAAGGAAACCCACCATATTTTGTATTAACCAATTCCCATTTTGTATGGTAAATTGCTACCTATCATGTTGATTTTTATTTTGACATAGCTGAGTTCCTTTGGTGCTGTAAGTTAATAATAGTTTTGTTGATTAACTAAAAGCTGGTGTAAGTGTTTTCCATTGTTTTGTCTCACCTTCTCCTCCTTCTGTGCTTGCTTCTTATCCCCTCATTCCTCATTTTTCTTTGAACAGCAGCCAGTCATCATGAAGATTGATACTATTTCATAAAATTGTCAGCGGTTATTAATTTGTACATGATTTGTAAGACAAGTGGAAAGGCCAGACAAGCTTCATTTTCTTTGGCATATTGTGTTTTTTCACTGACATATAAATGCTGCTAATCACCATTAAAAATTGTTCATGCTTTTCCATTCATCTGTAATTACCATTTTAAAAATTAGATGCTATATCAATAAGATGCAATAAAAGGTTATTGCAACCTTTTTGGTACATTAGAGGACCTAAACTCAAGGAGAGAGGAGTCTAGTGGGACTGTGTAATTTCATACATTAAAAGGGGCAAGGGCAATTTCTTTTAAGAACTTTTCTGGAAAAAGATCATTCTGAAAGGAATAAAAGTCTTGTCCTTCATATAAACAAACTGTTGTTTCAACCAAACCATCCAACATCCTTAGTATAAATACAGTGCAATAGAGTGGCATCTAATTAAACCAAGTAATCCCACCAAATTGTGTTCATTTTGGAAATTGTATTGCTGCAGCACAATTTTCTAATTCAAGTTACTTTAATTAATGGATTTATTTTTGGAAACATTCAAAGTGAGTGCTGAATCCTTTGAGATTTATGTCAGGTTACTTCATGAACTTCGGTTATTCAAAGCTCATTGAGCTCAAACTTTAGTTATTTGTAATTGCCTTTCTCATGTTCTGGAAGCTGTGGAAATGTTCACCATAATTACAGTGGGCTCAAAAGAGAAGAATAGAAGAATAAGATGAAGCTACCTTTGTCCTGGAAATGGTATTGAATTCTCAGTAGATGAAAGTTGTATTCTTGCCTGTAATCATTTGATGTAGGACCAGCTATTCTCCCACTCCCTTCTGGGTCATTTCATTACCAGCACCTTGAAATACTGAAACAAATTGCAAAGAGACATTTTAATGAGAAAGCAAGAGGTCTAAAATAATAGCAATAAGATCACCATTGTCACATACTTATGAATCAGGCTCCACGAAGCAAAAATAATTAAAATAATATTTCTTGGAGTCCTACCATTCGTGTTTCCTTCGGGTAAAGACAGGATGCAATATCAAGGCTCAAAAGCTTCTGCAATATTTTCATCTTCACCCAGAAGGTGTAAAAAGCTCATTATATGTTCAGAAATATAGGAAACGGATTAGCTAAAAAAAAAAAAAAATTGTGCACATCTTCACATATAGTAAACAGCTCTGGACTCTGCACTCTTTGCGAAGTTCAAAAAGAGTGAAAAAACAGCGGTAGAATTTCTCCAGCTACAAAGGGGACAATGAATGTAGACATCATTAAACAATTTTGTCTGCACAGTTTGAGACTGGGAGGAAGCCATCAGAAAGGTTATTTCTGTTGCTTTTCTGACACAGACAGAAACAGGGAAGATCTCTCAAGAAGTATACTTCCTGGATATTTCCCCTCAGCTTAGAGGAAAGAATGCAGTCTGATAAATGAATTATTTTTGGACTGTGAGTTGTCAGGCTTTTTTAGTCCAACTTCGTAAGTCTCTTTCATATCCTACTTTCTTTCTAATTTCAGATTGGTGAACAGGTTGTTGATTTGCATGCTTAAAGTTTATTCTCCACATAGCCATGTGCTTAGAGTACACATACATAAAATGGTACATTACCACAGCAACACAGGGTCATGGCTGTCCTTGCAGAACTTAAGCTCTATTATGAAAGCCACTTACATTACATAGTTTAAATTACAGCAGATAAGCCAGTTTCCTAGCTTTCCAGGAAGAAGGCGAAGTTGGCATCTATCTTGTAATGTACAGTGGTTGCTATGCTTACAGGGATGTCATGATTTTTCTGTGTGTTCAGACACTGTCTTCTTCTCACCCTCGGAACAGGAGGCTGTGGTCATCAAAACGCAGCAAACCCCTCTAGTAATGCAGCTCACCAGCAACAACCTCATAACACACAGAAGAAACAGGCAAAAGCCTCACTGAAGGCGACCTCACTCAGACATCAGGTCACATCATAGGGTCAGTCATTTCTGAGTTATGCAAGACTACAAAACATATATTTATTAGCTTTTTGCAATGTTTTCATATAACATGGGAAGGACTTAAACTTCATGAGTGTTTCAACATGTTTAAAGGCACTAAGTTTGGAAACAAGAAAATAAAAGCCATTTAAGATGTACATCCTGACCCAAAACTCTGCTGAAGATCTCTGGCACTTGGACAACTTCAAGAGCACCTCCCAGCCCCTTCTGCAGAAGAGTCCCAAAGACAAGCCCAAACAAGACCCAGTTTCGATAATGACAATCACCAAATGTGATTCAGACAGATGGAGTTAGGACAAGCTAGTGTGGAATGGTCATGGTAACAAATATGGAGTAGCCACCACATGCCAGCTACCTACCAAGGTCTGGAATTATCAAGGAACTGAAGTGAGATACCCACTTTTATTGCCCTAGGCTCATGTTATTATTGCCTATGGCTATATTAAAGCAAATAACCTTCTATAGTGATGGCTATTTCTCTTCACTGACAGATAAAGACAACCCAGTGTGACTAGTCTCTTATTTTAAATAATAATTATCCGAAGGTAGGCAGGATGAATTGGGGCCAAAATATCTTTTTTTTTTTTTTTCCCCCCAGGCATTTTGTTAGCAGTTGAAGGGGAGATTTAAAGGTAAAAAAATGAAGAGCACTCACAAAATTTTGTGGAAGAGTCCTCCGGTACATAAAAGACAACACAGAAAAAAGCTCAAAGTTTTCTGTGGTAAAACTTGAATCCAAGAAAACTAAGTTCAGAATCTTTGGCAAAATGAAGGTGGAAGTGGTTTGGAGAGGAGATTATTTGCTCAGTTTCTAAGAGATGACAGGCCAGATGGGACTAAGTCTCCAAGAGAGGAATGGAAAACAGGATACCACTGCAGGAAGTCAAAGAGGTAGCCATGTAATTCAAGCGATCAGTTTGAATTTTGCAGCAACAGTTTGAAAGTTTTCACATGAGAAAGAGTTGTTTTATGCCAAAGCCAAAAAGAAGATTGTGGGACTGCAATATTGAAGATACAGCTCTTTGGGCAAAAAAGAAGTGCCGGCCTTATGCTTTGAATAGGGAAAAAGATCTTTTGGATAGGACTGCATTTCTGAAAGATCTCTAAATGCTTTTTACATAGAAAAAGAAACAAGAAATTACCTGTAAGAAGCTTTCCACATGGATAGACAGCTAGACAGGTACTAGACAGCCTGACAGGTCTCAATTATAATCTTTTATTCAGAAAAGTCTTTATTATCTCTATCCCAGGATAAAAGCAGCAGTGGTTTCCAAGTGAGGACCAAGTACAGCAATAAAGATTACAACTTCTTAAGTCTACATAAGGCCTGGAACTAAGCTGAGGACAGCTTCCACAAAAGGTGTACAAGCAGTTTCCTGTAGTTGCAGAAGATGCTGGTGCCTCAGAGTGATTTTTCTGAAGTTCCACTCAGACAGCATTTTGATTTAGGGCTTTTGGACTTTCTAACACTGCTTATGGCAGGAGTCAGGGGAAGGACCTAACCCTTCTAAAATAAATCCAAAGGAAATATTTGCAGAAGCCTTCTACAAGGTGAGGCAATTGATCTCTAGACAGCCTTATTTAAAACACAGACAGCTTTTACTGACAGGTATCACCCACATTCATTACAGCAGCATTTCGAATTAAGTAGCTGAAGAAACTATCAGCTGCCATGGAAGAACTGTAGATAAGAGCAAGTTCAGGAGCCATATTAATGAGAAATAAACAGCTACTGTTGCATGTGTAAACATAGAAAGCAATATTGTCCTTCTGAACTTACTGGCAATATGACAGGTTGTGTACAAAATAACAGGCACTTTGTTGAAAGAACGAGTGATCACCACACCACTCTGTTTTTGAGGAATGCTGCAAAAACTACGGAGCAGATCAATAATACCAACAGGAAATAATTCTCTTTCTTTATGACTCCTCATATGTCCTTCATATGTTTGGAAATCTATTCCCAGAGGATATTCTCCATGTTCTTTCATGGGACTTAGGTGAGGTTGACTGGCCTGCAGTTCCACAGATCTCATTCTTGCCTTTTGTCTACCTTCTCCAGTCACCATGACTTGTCATGGATGATAGCTCCCTCACAGTCACATCAGCCAGTTCCTTGCATCCATGGGTATATTCCACCCAACCCCATGGATATGAACACATCTAACATTTCTAAGTGGCCCCAAAAATGCTGCACCCTACTGAAGGCTGTAGGATGTTCTTCTCAAGCCATGCTGCTATGTAGGGAGGTCTGGAAGCAAATTTCCCTTGGGAAAGCTGAGGTGAAAAGGCATTGAGTAATTCAGCCTTTTCTGTGTTGTCCACCAATATGTCATCTCCACCATTCATCCACAAATACACATTTTCTCTGAAATTCTTTTTGCTGCTGGCATATTTGTATAATTTGTAGAATCCTTTCTTGTTATTCTGTATGTCCCTACTCAGTTTTAGTTCCAGCGGGCTTTGGCTTTCCTGATTTCATCCCTAAGTGCATATTGGAGTGGTATTATTTTTCTTCTTTTTTGCCTGTCTTTGTTTGTATTTCTTGCATACTCTCTTTTGGCATTTTAGTTCATATAAAACTCCATACTTAACCAAGCAGGCCTTCTGCCAAAATTCCCATTCTTCCTGCAAAACCTTATGGTTAATTTCTGAGATCTCAGTAAGTTTTCTTTCAATGTATGGTATCTTTCTGAGTAGAAATGCTTATTACTGTATTTTAGTTTACTTGCCTATGATTTAAATCTCCTAGAACTAAATTCTGATATCTTTAAATAAGTACCATTCACATGAATAAATTCAATTACTTCACAAATGCTACATTTATAATGCTAGTAGGATCAAGTTCTTAATATGAAATGACACTTTAATATCCCTATAACTCTTTAAAGGTTCTTTTACAGTTTCCCACAGCAGCTTAATGCTTCTTACCTTGCAAAGGATTCATTATGTCAGTGGTGTATCACAGGTAAAATAAAACTATAAAAAGATCCCTGATACTGACTTTCTGTACTTATTTCTAATAAGAAAGCTTTGTTCTGTTCCGTTATATTTTTTATAGTAACCTATCAGAAAATATCATCATGGCAAAGATCAGATCAGCTAAAGCTCTGCAGGACACAAGAGATATGAACTGGATGGGAATAGATTTGTCCATTTGGTCAAGTGCCTCAAACAAATGTACAACTATTTCTGAAGAAGCAAATTTGTTCCTATTCCAATGTAAAAGATAAGAATATAGTGTTTTGATTTATAATGTGCAATCATTAATTATCTTCTGTCTTTCACTGATGTCAATGAAGATTAACCACATTATAAAATCGGTATCATTAAACGTGGAATTATTCAGAGTATATCTAGTAGTATTCTTTTTTGAAGACCCCATATCCCAAGCTAGAATCTCTTCTGGACAGATTTTTGAGGTCTGTTATGGAAAGTACTAGCATTTCCTGAATTAGTGCTATCCAGTCTGTCATAATCTTATGGCTTAGTGATCCTATAAATATTGGCTTCAGTATTAAAAGCAGTTTAGCCTTGTTTTTATGGCATCATGCCTGAATTATTTTTTCCAGAAAGACCTTTCTGGTTCTACCATGAACACATTCAAAATTAGATCATGTATCTGTGGCCTGTTCTGCAGCATAGACATGTGTCTTCACATCCTTGTGTCAAGACAAGAGATCTTCATCCACTTGTTTGAAAATTCACACAGAAAGACATATTTCTTCCCAAACAGAACATCTTAACATGCCTGCTGCCACATGTGGCTTAGTCTCTATTTAAAACAAAGATTTGATTCAATGTTAATTTAAAAGGAAGGTGTGAATTCACAATATACTGACTGACTGAATCACTGAATCTTGCTTTTGCTTCTTGAGATGATGCTAATAGGGAACTGCGGCCTCCCTAACCTCAGTGAATTCATGCTTGCGTACTCCAAAAAACAAAACCCCTGAACAAATCACTGATGTTTTCTTTCATTTATATCCAATGCAGAGATGTATAGTCATTATCCTAGTTTGCTAAGAAAGGAATAAAATGAAGAATGGCACAACCACAACATTAAAAACCTCCTAGGTATAATGTAAGGAGAAGTGTAGGCTTCACAAAGCGTATGAAATCAGTTCTATACGATCAAAGCAAACGTTTTCATGTGAGTAAGTGAATCAGAGGAAACTAATAGAGTCCCCTTCATCACTGTAAAGAAAAGAGGTAATTCTCACACTAGTATGGTATTAACCCCTTCCCACAATACTTTGTATTTCTGCTGACTTTCATTAGGTATGAAGTGCCAAGTGTTGTTTAAGTTCTGTCACATTTTAGAAGATCTGACATCTTCACAGTAATTTTATCCCCATCTGTCAAATTAATGACATTTCCAGGAAAGACTAGATTTGAGAGTGGTATTTACAGCAGAAGAGTCAGAAGTTAAATATTAACTATTAGTCATGAATATTTAATATAAGTGGGTTTTAAACAGTCTTTAATAATTGCATTTATTAAAGTGTGTGGATGGAAGACATTTTACTGATTGAAGGCCACAATTTAGCTATTGCCTTTTTTTTTCAGATCATGAAAGCATCGTCAACTGGCATAAATCTTTCCTGTATTCCACAGCTGGCTAGGATCAGAAGAAAGAAACTCAGAACAGTATAAGTGTCCGCTGCTTACCAAAGATTTGACATGGGTTTTTTCACCACTGTAAAGCAAAACCACCAACTAGTTAGTAAGGCTATTTCCAGAGGTACCTTCGAGGTTATGCTTCTGAAGACTGACTACCTCTGAATACGCTTATGCTAGAAGAACTAATGAAGAAGTATGCAAATAGTGGTTAAGCTTTAATTAAAACAGAATAAAAAGGAAAAGTAAAACTTTAATCATTGTTCTCATGGCACAGTAGCAAACAAAATTGATTATGTGAACTGTAAAGCAGTTGTTAAAAATTTCTTAATATTTAAAATGCTTTCCCAATTCTGTTTCAGTTAGAAAGCGAATGAATGTATTTTGGTCTGTTGGGAGTTTTTAAATACTGCTATTCTTCTTTTTTCAGTGGTCCAAAGTGTGAAAAAGCAGAATGTGAAAAAAGACCATGAAGGACATCATAGAAAGATTTTTTACCTAATTTTTCCTAATTTTTTTTTTCCATGGAAATGCATTTAAATAAAAAGTTTTGGTTTGTTTTGTTTGTTTTTTTTTCCCTTGGGAGAGGGGAATAGTTTCAGTTAGGAAACAGTTGTGAAAAGATTTGATTAGATGAAATAATGTTTTTTTCAAGTCCATGGATTTTTCTCTGTAAAGAGACATCATTGTAGGTCCATTGCTGTGCAAATACTTCATGAGTTTTGTGTTAATGAGCTACCTCAGAGATATTTAGCAGGCATATCTCTGCTTTGTGGGATACCTGGTAACTTTTAAAGTTTACCTTTTATACCCAGTGATACCAATGATGATTTAAAGTGTATATTGGAAGAGTAACTGAAGATTAACTGCATACTACATGGACTGCATAAGCAAGGCTGTAACAAGCAGGTCAAAGGAGTTGATTTTCCCATCTGTTCAGCACAAATGAGACCACATCTGGAGTGCTGTACCCAGTTTTGGGCTCCCCAATACAAGAGAGACATGAACATATTTTAGCAAGTCCAAGGGAGGGCCACCAAGTTTATTAGCTGGAGCATATGACATATGAGAAGAAACTGAGAGAACCAGTTTCCTTCAGCCTGAAAAGGAGAAGGTTACAGAGGATCTTACTGATGTCCTCAACATATATGTATACTGGGAGATAATAGAGAAGCTGAAGCCACGATCTCCTGGCAAGTGCCCAGCAGGAGAACAAGGGTTACATGTGTCACTGTGACTGGGCTTTGTGCTGAAGCTTGAATATGAAGTCTCAAAGGAGAAAGTCTAATGACTTTCATAAAGGCTGCTATACAAAAAGCAGAGCTGACTGCAAGGGGCAGGTAGGAAATCTGCATTGTCTAATCTCAGTTAGTCTCTTGAGGTCTCAGGAATCGCAAAGCGGTCACTAGAGGTTTTTTTCTTTTTAAACACTTCGGGTTTCCCCTTTTCCCAGTTTCTATCACACCAGGGGATTCTAAGCATTTTGCATCAGTGGATGGCTGTTAACCTTCCAAATTTCCTCACAAACCTCTAAGAACCCTTTTCAGCCCTTTTGACTGAAGTCACTACAGTGCAATGAGGATTTCACAATTCACCATTTACCATCGCTATGGTCTACCAGCAAGCCATGAACCAAAATATGCAAATGTCGAGCTACACAGTATTTAGGCAATAGGGCTCTACTCAGTCCCAGTTTGTCAAATTGATTGAATAATCAGAAAAAAAATCTACACCTATTTATTGAAACCAAAATGCAAATTTGCTTTTGCACTTCGAACTCTTTGTTCTCATTTTCAAAAGCATTTATACCACTGGATATCTATTTGCATAAATGTTTCCCAAATGGGTCATGAATATTCATGTGTGTATATGCCTCTATCTTGAAAGTTCTTGGGAGGCTGGAGGAAGACGAAAAATTATTCAGCCTGAGACAAAATAAAATCATGTGGCTCTGGTAATGAGTCACAAACTTACTGACTGCAAACAGCCAAAATGGTGGTGGGAGCTTGTTTGGGAAGCTGAAACTTCTCCTGCCCATCATTCATCAGCTTTGGAAAAGTGAAGTTTATCTGTAATCATAAACGAAGATAACAGCTAAGTTAAAGCAACAAGCTCCCACTTATGACAATTTTTATGCTCCTTTCTCTATTAATTGGAAGGAGAAGTGCTGAATACCTACAGCAGGTTTACAGCTGGCATTCCTCACCTGCAACTTTCAGCACGGCCACTCCAGAAGCCAAAGGAATATCCCTGCAATTGGTCACCAGTCTTGGGCCTATTCACATGCTCAGGCATGGACAGCCATGGGGCATGATCAAGTCTTGGTCTGGAAACATGTGGCCATATACATGTCAGACTGTGTCTGTGTGAGAAAGTCCATCTGAAAGACACAACTTAGTAGATGACTACAATCATGTGCAAACATGTCCAGCTAGCTTTGAGATCTGGGTCTGGCTGATTCTTAAGCATCTGGGCATGCAGGCAGAGCCAGGACATGACCATCTGTAGCAGATAGTCCCGAACTCCTATATCTGTAAACAATCATTTTTATAATAGAGGTTAATTTGCTAATGAGGTTATAGTATTCTGCTGCAATTGGTCAGGCTGAGCTGAACAAAGACGTATAAAGCATGTATATACTTAAAAGAAATATATGAAAAATACAGTGAGGAAATGGCTTGTTGTTGTTTATTGCTGCCACTGCTCTCCGAGTTTTGACTTTTTTGGTTCATCATCCTGGATAAAATTATGCCTGGAGCATTCAGTTCTACTCCCATTAAGTTGGCAGCAAATCTGCCGTTAAGTACAGAGCTGGATGAAAATCTTTAATGGAGAGAATTTTCCATGGGAAAAGTGTCACTCTGATGCAATCATTTTGCCATCTAAAAGCCCCTAGTAAGCCAGTTCCTTCCCATCTCCCATTTCTTGTACTAATACCTATATTCCCCAGTTTACCTAAGCTGTTCCGTCTGAACATCTTAGCAAAAACTTCCCTAGATAAGATGCCAATATGTATCTATAATGTAAGTTACCGTATCAGTTGCATCACTATCTTGGATTTTAATGCTTTTTCACTTTAACTCCATGTCTTCAATTAACCTTGCTTCCAAACTGTGTTTTAAAGCGATGTATGATTTTCTACCTAGATAAAGGTACCTAACTCACTTTATCTCTTCTTAAAAACAGCTACTGCATTTGTCCTTCACCAGATATGTGCTACAGCTCTGACTTGGTAGATTGCTTTAAAATCATTGTTGTCAAAGCTATGTTTTTACTGTAGTCTTCCAAATCCTAGGCTGGAGTTCATCCAGTCACACCAGCATAGGCACAGTGGATTCCAGGACTTGTTCCTTCATTCTGTAAGCGCTCATTCCCTTTCTTACTCCTAGCCTGTATCCCATCCTTTGCCCTTCTGCCCACTGAAACTGAGGCAAAGCATTCACTTACTCTGTGTTCATATTTAGACTACTGTTTATCCTACACCATCGTACACGCAGAGAATTGCTCTTTTCTTTCACTCCATTTTAATCTAGATTGCTAAAGAACCTCTTTCTACTTATTCTAATTCCATTCACAAATGTAGTATAGCTTGATGTTTGGCAGCTTTCCCTATATCCATATACTTCTATCAGTGTTTATTATCTTCCTCACTTAATAAAACACTGAACATTGACTCAGTAACTGAAAATGAAATCTCTTGGCTATAAAGTTCAGGATATATCTGGAACTTAGTGTTGTCACTACTACTTTTTTCTCCAATTTGTGTCTGAAACTTTAGAGCTTTCGATAATGAAATAATTTGCAGTGGCAGTTATCTTTCTATTAGCATTATAGCTGGATCTATCTATATTCAGAACCAGACATCTCATATGTCCCCAGGAGATCCTTTCTTAATAACCCTTCCCTAAATCGATTTTTGCACACAAAAAAACCTGTTTTATCTATGTAATACCTTTTTCTAAACATGGCCTGTCATAGCAGTAATATACAATGCTAATGCACCCTTACCTTTATTTTCTGAAGTTTGTTCCCTGTAATAACTATTCCTTTCGTGTCTCTTTTATCCTTTACAATATACATTTTCCTGTTCTTCAATCCTTCAGCTCTTATTTATTTTCTTCAAATTTATGTATTAATTTCTCAGCTGATTCTTACTGGTCTCATACAGCTTCCTGGCCAGATTGTGGCACAGTCCCATCTCTGTAAGTACAGTTTATCTGACTGTTTCTTCTGCTATTAGTTTCTTTCTCATCCTTTCATCTTGTAGAGTTCCTTTATCTATTTTTCCTTTACCTCCTTTCACTGGAGATTTTTTCTGTATTGTAAAAATGGGCTCAGAGATCATCTGTCTTTCACATTCCTTGCGTCCTAGTTTAAAACTCATTAGGTCAGTTGTGTCAGCCTTGAGTTCAGAAGAATATTCTTCCTAATCAGGTGGAGTGAGCCCACTGAGCTCTTCTTGTGAATGTCCCCGCTTGTGTGAATATCCACACATCTCTTACAGCACTAATTCATGAGCGGAGTGTCCTTAAGTATATTTGTGCCAAAACGCCTAATTACCCTTGATCTAATCAAGTGGGTGCCTAGTGGTTAGTGTCATTTGTCTTGATGTGTGTAACATTAGTTCACAATATTTAAGTCTTTTAGTTTGTGAATAATAGCACGCCATAGCTAGAACAGACTAGCATAGAGATTTCACGTTACGTTGTACTGGTACTTCTGACAGGTTGTAAGAATAGCTATACTATGAACAAGAAAACTGATAAAGTCCTTATGTCCCCTCTACTTTGTTGGAATAAATGTAGTTCTTCCCATGCGATGGCCCTTCGTGCCAGTCCCAGTGTTTCCCATATCTCTCTCTTCTGTACCTCTGCTTCTTCCCTAGTTCCCTCAGTTCTTTGGTCTATAGCACCTTCTGATGCTCCGGCTCCTTTTGTGTTCTCTAGTTGCCTTTTCTAGCCTGCTGGCTGGCCAAGAGCCAGTAGAGTCTGCAGCGAGTCTGGAAGTACCTTTGTACAGTTTGTATGTAGTAACTGACTGTGGGTTAGGGCCCGGCAGAAGGGATAACAGTGCATTCTTCTTCCTGGTCCCTCAGAGAGGGTGCCAACTAATTTTTCTTTACAGAGACACTGATTCCAGTGAAGCTTTTCAGATGTCATGGAAATTTTACATATTTGACAGCTGGGGAGTCAGACAGATGGGAAGTCCATATGATTGTACAAGCCTCACTTCCTTAGGAAGACAGACTAAAAATAATAAACCAAAAATCAGAAGAAAAGTAAAGAATGCAGAGTACACACAAGAACAATTTTGAAAATAAATGTTGAGTTTTTATAACTTTCAAATTGATGTTTTTAAAAATTCTTCAATTTTTTTTATTTATTTTTTCCAAATGCCAAAGAACTCATGGAGATGCAGTTCAGGGTTTAGTTCAGTTCCAGGCTCGAGCATGGTCTCCCATGTTCCTTGGGCATCAGCAGGCAGAATTTGAGATAATGGAAAGGAGAGAGACAGAGAGACAGATCACTTGTTTATACAAAGGGAGGGGCCTAGACATGTTGGAAATGCTCCCACCTGACCATCAGCTACTGCCCCTGAAAGTATCCTGTAAGTCCTCTCTCATATCTGCCGGCCCTGTGCTCATGTCTCAGATTCCCTGGAGTGCCTCAAAGTACGAAGTAGAATTCTCTACATTCAGGTGACCAAATAGAGGCATCATGTTCAGTAGACATTGAATATCACACCCCTGTATTGTAACCATGATTATTTTCCCTTTCCCTACTTCCTCTCAGAACCTCTACTCAGGCTCCAAATTGAAGGAAATATTAAGCTGTCATTGAATGAGCTGAGTTTTGTTGGGGTCACCTGAGTGCTCAAATACTACCCAATGAAGAACTATATAACTGTAATTAACTGACATTAATTAAGCTGAATGTTGACATTCTGGTTAGCTTCCTTATGAAAAATAACATTGACATTAGTTCTGCATGTGATACAGGTGCAGCCTGTTCATTTCTATGAAGAGTAGCAGTGGGGACAGGAAAAGTCTAATTTTCGACTTACTGTCTACGTACAGAAATGCCTTCGCAAATTGATCACTCTTCAGTATCTATTTCTGCTTCCTATTATTTAAACACCTCCTGAAAAAATAATCTGAACTGGCCCCTTTATATTGCTGTTCCACAGAAAGAATGATCACACCTGAGGCCACATAAATTACAGCCAATGGAGAATTTTACACAATTTTACAGTGAAGGGTTATAGCACATGAAGAAAGTAGTGTTACTTGTTATTTCATGTCAAATCTCTTGAACTGGTTTAGAAGACAGAAGACTTTTATCTTGAGCTTGTGATAAACTAGATTCTTAGAGGTCAGTAAATTATTGAAATACAGACGCTATCTTCAAAATAACAGCTTTTTGGAAATCTATGGGGGAGTGAGGACAGAATCACCAGGTGCCTATAATAATAAGATGATTTAAACATTTCTCCTCCATCTTCACTCTAATTCCATTCTGCAGCACTGGTATTTGGAGAGGTATTTTTACTTCCTACCATGACAGATAATGTTCCTGTATTCTTCACAAAGACCACGATTGCCTCCGATATTTTCATTTGTTTTGGTATTTGACTCAGTCAGTGTTAGAGCACAGCAGAAAGAAAGCAAGCTGATATAACATGTATTCAGTACAACAAGCTAAACTTCACTCTAAGGAAAGTCTCCTGATTTCTCTTGCATTTTGATGGTGGTATCAAAATTAATATCCAGCACCATTAAATAACTTCCTAAAAGGCAACTGGTTATTTTTTTGAGAAGTGTGTAGCATAAAATATCAATTAAACAAATATAGCTAAATTTCAACTGTCACTGCATGTTATATTGCTCCTAAATTTCCCACACAAAACAGATATTGCTCCTATTAAAAACAAATAGGTTTCCTATTAGAAGTGTCATTAAGGGAGATTTAAACATGTTGAAAACTGTGTTCACACTCAGGATTTTAGCATCCTGACAGAAAAAGAAGACATTTCAGGATTTGGCACATTAGAGATTTTTGTCACTGGGAAGTGGCATAAGTCCTCTGTTCACTCCTCTTGATATACTTTTAGGGATGTTACATGGCTGTTTTTGTAATTACAAGATCACTCTCCACTTCTATCTTTAAAAACAAAAAATCATCCCAAAGCTAATGTTCCTGTAGCATACCACTAGTTTCCAGAGTTAACAGATCCCTAAGGTAAACAGGAACTCTTAGAGTTGTTTCAGGCATTCTGTTTGCACGTTGACAAAGAAAAGACTGAATAAGTTTATCTTTGATTAAAATTGGGAAGCCTTAATTTTTAAACGCATTTGAGCTAATAATGGCCAAAGAACTATTGAAAATATGGAACAATAATTATCCCTCTACAGTTTATCAGGAACATATTAAAGCACTCTGTGTATGCTTCTAAGCCATATAATCTGTAAAGTAGATGAGTTTCAGTCCAATTCAATTTTCTTCACCAATTTATTTTCCACTAGATTAGTGAGAATGTTACAAAACTAAAGTTATAAATACAAAAAGGGCTGTTTTACCAACTGAATACTTCCATACTCTAATGTTTGCCTAGTAAACATATTAGAATTGGAAATAAGCAACTTCTGAAATAGACTATTTCCTTTCCTTGCCATGAATTAAAAAAAAAAAAAAAGAAAAAGGAGATTTACATATTAACATTTTCTCTTTTTTTAAAAATGAAGCTAAGTGTCGTAATATTTCCCTGCCTTCTCATCAGGAAAATCTAGAAGCTACTTCTACATAAACCTTTTCTCTAGGGAGAGTTTTGTACACTTTGAAGCTTATTAATCATAGATATCATGGGGGAAAGGAAAAAGGGATACAAGAGTCCTTCTTGCCTTAGCTGTGCTTGGCTTTCACCTGTTCACAAGCTGAGCCTCAAACTGAAAAAAGAAGGAAATTGAGTATAAAAATTTCATTTCACTTCTTCCCAAACAAACAGCTCTGAAGGGAAGGTTTCTGTCAACAAAGCCTCTCAGTTAGTTCATTCCTGAACATTTATTTGATCATAGGAGATAGTCTGCTATCAGCATTCATCCTTTGGATACAAGAGCCATCATATTCAAGAATATTTGGCTATATAGTCCCTTCTATTGCTTTGGGTATTTTTTTCCTCTTAATTTTCTTCACGATTGATTTGGAGAAACACAGCTGAGAATTTATCTTAATTCATCCTAAGTCATTCTTCTTTCCCTTTTCCAGCCTGATGAAAGAGAACACACTTTCTCTTTCTAAGCACATTTGTCTTAGTTTATAGCAGGGGTCCTGCTATGGTCCTGTGGGTTTTAGGGAGAGAAGAAAGAGGTTACCAAGAAGGGGCTGTAGGCAATGTTGGCATTTCACCATTTACTTTAGAAATAAAATTGGTCAACGACAACTTTGTTTCCTTCTTTTTATGTAAAAGGTAGTAGTATACTTTTCTCATTTCTCTGTATTTTACAGAGTGCAAAGGAAATGTCTCAATAGCTTCAAAGACTCCAGGAGTCTGGAAATACTTGAGGAGGAGAGAAAGTACTGTGTGGGGCTTGGCTAGGTGAAAATGTGCTCTGGAACTGCACATTTGAGATGCATGTGGCTTTCATTAGCCCATAAGCTGGATCCAGTATTTACTGAGATTTCAAAATGTGAGTTGAAAGAGGCAGAACTAAGCACAAGGGACTGAGCATCCTCTGTCCCCTGAGATTTAGAAGAACAGAGCAGCATGGGGTTATAATACTAATACTAAACTCTTACAAAGTGCTTCGTTTTTGCACAGCCTAATATGCTTTACAAATGAGGTTTGCAGAAGTATTCCATTTTTATATGGCAGAAATGAGATGCTGAAGTAGCAGGCCCTGGAACAGCACGCAGGTTTCCTGACTCCTAGCATTTTGATCCCAGCTTGTAATTAAGGGCTTAGAAAATGAAGCTAAAGCAGAGAAAAGCTGCTAAAATTGCCCAGATTTGCTGTAGATGAGCAAAATTTATGAACCTAACAAAGAAATCCCCATTTCTTCTATGGAACGCTAGAGAAAATGCCTATGACAGGATCCTTGGGGGCATGCTTACAGCTTATTTTTCTAAGGCTACCAAGTCTCGCACACCAACTGTTTTTTTCTCCACATGCATTTATATTTGTTCCTTTGAGTGTAGATGCCAGGGCTCCACATGGTCTGATGGCTCCATGGGCTAATGGCTCCATGGGGCCTCCCTGGGAGGGCAGGGAATGGCAGGGCCTCACAGGCAGACTCCATCCCTCTGCCCCAGCTGAGGAGCAGTGAGGCGGGAAGGCAGCTAGGGCTGCCAGAGCCCTGGGCATTGGGCACCACCCTGGAGACAGGCCGAGGTCAGGCTGGGGGATGTCAGCCAGCGGATGTGCCTGAGTCTGGCTTGGCGGGGCCCATGGCAGGCCCAGGCCTGACTGCGACATGGCGGGGCTGGAGCTCAGGGATGCCACCAATGGGGCCTCAGCTGAGAGCAGCCCCCATGGACCGGGGGTTGGCCCTGGCTGAAGCCTCCCCACCACACGTCCAGGAGCCTCTCCCCAGGTCACAGCAGGACAGGGCCACCCTGGGCTGCATCAGCTCTGGGCAGGCCCTGCACTGCAGCCAGCCCAGTGGGGCATGTGCTTGAGGCCCTGACAGCACATTGCCAAAACACTCCGTACAACAAGCTCACTTGGGACTCCAAAGAACAGTTTCGTAGCAAATGTGAGACACAGCTGAAATGCTCCAGGGCAGCGAGGGCCCTGAGAGCTGTCTGGCACCGACAGCTGGGCAGGGCAGGGAGACCCTGTGCCCCAAGAACAGGGCCCTCAACGCAGCAGAGCCAACCAGGCCCTTGGCTGTAGCCTGTAGAGAAAAACCTCATCTACCTTGGAAATACGTTACAAAACTATGAATTAAAACTGACAAAAATACAGCTCAGGCACTGCTTTTATAGGTGTCCCACCCTAGGTCACACTGAAATTACAAAAGCATGGTGACAGAAAAGCCTGCATATGATTAACTCAAGAAGACCTTCCTCCCAGAAACATTTGGTTAAGCATTTGCAATATATCATAGTCCCTACATTAGGGGACAGTACAAAATATAGCATTGATTTGTGTGAATTTTCACTGAACACAGTAAAAAAATAACTAAATTACTTGTCTTACAGATTCCTGTTGTGCCTTGGGGAGAGCATAGGAAGTTGTACACAAATGAAGTGGGGATCTCTGTGCTTGATGTAAGTCTGACACTTATACTTTCAGCAGCTTTAAAACATTGTGCTCATGGGTTAGAAGTCTGTAGATATCCAATGAAACTTGTTTCTGCATCAGTACAAATTAATAGCCAAGGCCCAGTCACTGCCTGAAAGGAGGAAGCTCACGAGGGCCATGCAATTATTCATGTTCCCTGTACAAGCTTCATCCTGAATTTTTTCCAGGATCGTACAAAACTTCTGTTGGTGGTATCATTGCAAGGGGCAGGATTTATGCCCACATGCACACAGAGGAAGCAACAGCCTGTTTTCTTCATACCCTACAGTCCTGCCAAGGCACCTGAGGAACGTGGTAAACAAAAAGCTAGCGGAAGAAAGACCGGATCCTTGCTTTGGCTCTGAGGTACCCTGCCATCTCCTTCTGTTTCCTGACAGCACATCTCCAATAAAGATCTGCTGCCAGAGTTTTCTTCAGTTTTGTGATTTCTGGTGTCCTTCTTCAGCTAGCTTCTGCAGTGCAGGTGGGCTTTTAAAGTTAACAGAACCTGAAGATGAGACCTTTACTGGAGATTTGCTTCTGGTTCATGAGGCCAGAAAAAGAGTAAGGACCTTAACCCTAGTTAGAGCACAAAGTCAAGAACTGAGAGGCTTAGATGTTTATCTGTGCTTTCAGGATCATTTTGAATTTTGTCCAAATATTTTTAAATCTGAAATCAGTGGTTTTGTAAGTTTTACAAGCTTGTACAACTAGTTGTTCACAAGGGCCATTTTCCCTTTGGAAGGCAGGTCTCTGACAATATATAGGGAATATTACAGTGGTTAATTATTTTAAAGACTGCAGTCCCTTGAGTAAACTGCATCAATAAGCAAAAGGAAGTAGTCTATTAGATGTGCTTGTGTTGCAGCATCTGGAAAATTCTGCTCATTTTCCAAGTAAAAAGTTAAGTGTAGGCATGCATTCATTGCCACACATGTAAACTAGCCACTTCTTGATCTCAGAAATACTTTGGGACTTAGCTTAATTAAATATTTTTTTCTTGTTTCTGCAGGCTGCTTAAATATAAACCATTGCTTTTAAAATATAAGTAATCATCAGTAGGAGTTGGTGATGCCCTATGGGTATATGAACACGAAGGGAAAAGATTTTGAGTCTCTACCACAGATACAATGTGTAGTCTTGTATAATGTTTTTTAATTTTCTGTCCTTAACACTGGGAAAATGCTTATCTCCACACAAGAATGTCATTTAGCAAAAATTAATTTATTTTGAAATGTTTATGCAATGTTAGGCTTGCTTTCAGACATTATGACTTGATAATGCTGTTCCATCAAAAATGTCTTTAAACCATTACAGTTAAAAAATCAATTTATTCTGGGTTTGTGGTGGGATAGCTGGGTAGCTAGCAAATAATGTAAGACAACAAAGCAATCCAGGCGAAACACTTTGAAAAAGATGAAAAATTCTATAGAAAATAATTAATTTTTAAATTTCAGTAGTACAGGGAGGGTTTTCTATTATAAATATCTATGGATACATCAGTGAAGATGCTAGTGCTTTTGGTAAGAATGTTACTGTGGTCAGGAACGAAAGCTGTTGTGTGTGTGTTGGATAAAGATTAAAGGAAAAGTGAGGCGCAGAAACCCAATCTCCCAGTTGAACAGCAAAAGCAGAACATACCAAAAGAAAGAAATAAGACTTCAAGCAAAGCCAACCAGGCCATATGGTGCACTAATTTAAAACAAAACTAAAAAGGGCAAAAACATTGTTTCAACAGTTATTTATAAAGGCAGAAAGAATCCACTGGCAGGACAACTATGGAAATACTGCTGGAAGTTTTTGGCTGTAGGAGAGCAGAGAGGAGATCAGCAAAGGGAAGAGCTTAGGGTGGAGCTACTCCTGGTTTGGTCGAGTCTGCTCAATATAAACAGTAGGCTAATTGCAACTGTCATTCCTAATTTAAATGAGCCTCTCTAAGCCTTATGACAGAAAAGTGATAACGGTATTCATGAGATAGACACAGGAGGGATCGATCAATAGAAGAACTGGCAGTAAAAGCAACAGAAAATCCTTATTTCCAGAATTTTTTCTTCAGTGCCTTCTAAATAACAACTCTGTATACCATTGCCCATTTTGTGGGTTGAGAACATTTGGCTATTCCAGAGAGAATTTATTTTACTTCTTATAAGTAATATGTGAAAAGGTCTGCAGATCCAAGTAACAATATTAGAAGGAGTTGCTGAAGATTTTGGATGTCTGATTTAATATCCATTTGAGACCATTAGATCAACCAACTAGTCTTGGTCCTGCAATTTAAGTATCAACTGTAGTTGAATTATTCAGTAATCATTAGAACAATCAGCTGCTATATTCTAAAAATATCACCACCTATTTCATTATAAACTTCAACATCAACTGCATCCTAAATTGGAAGAAAATGAAGCAGCTTAGCTCTCAAGATTTAATCATTATCTAACCTTACAGCTACCTAACCTAAAGCTTCCTCCTTGAAGCCAAATTTCAAAGTGAAGACTTTTAAAATTACTTCCCATCAAAACGTCTGTTTACATGTCTAGCTGGAGCTGTGCAGATGGTGAAAGGCTACAGCAGAGACATGTCCCATTCCAAAGAGCTCCTCTGGGTAAGCATACCATGTGAAGCCAACTAGCTGCTTCTGCTGTGTGGGTCTCTGCCACGACACGCAGCTTCAGAGTAATCCTGCCTGTAGACAAGTATCTCTTGTGCTCCATGTGATAACTCTCCTTTGGCCTCCAACAAAGCAATTAAGCCATGGATAGGAATGGAAAGCTCTTTTTAAATTTCTGCTTCTCAGTATTTATGAGCCAGGAACTGCAGGTGAATATCTAAGGATTGTCAGCATTCTAATATGAAATACAGAACAAAACATCTTCCTGGGTTGGAAGTAACACAAGATGATCACACATATTTTGGGGTAATCTGACCAATTATAAAAGACAGATTTTCTGCTGCTGAAGCTACCTTTACAACAATGTGCATAGCCTGACTTCTGATCTTTCCTCCCACACTTTCCATGTTGCAATCTTTCCATATTGCTCTTCCCTCCATGGATTTAATTATTTTTCTTTGTAGGACAGATTTTAGGTGCATTTAAAACTGAAGAGCATTTCCTTCAGGCACATTTCTTAGAGGAATTTTATAGATGTCTTTACAGAATCACATTATGTAGCATGTTCTAAAAATAAAAAAGTTGAGTAGTTTTCTGTTCAGTGCAATGGTTTTCCCAATCACATATTCTTTGGATGTAATGAGAGATTGATCAAAACTGGACTCATCTCTCTGTTGTTTTTATTTCTTCTTCTTGATGAGAGTTAGCTTGACAAATTCTAGAAGGGTTACTTCCCTTTAGATGGTTTGTTGAACACTTCTTACACTTATACTCTAGATTCATATAGTGTTTGCGGGCAGTTTTGCTGTGCTTTTCTTCCTTGCAAAGTCTTCAGTGAAACCAAAGTCTTTCTCAAAGGCATTCACCATGATCTGTTCATGGTCAAGGGTGCAAGTATCAATTTGGGAAATCTCTGTATAAATATTTTTTTTAAATTAAATTAATAAAGTTTATACTTTTTAAAGTTTATAAATATATAAGCTTAATACAGTTTTAAAATTTGCAGTGTTTTAGGTACTGCAGAGGCTGTGATGTATCAGTCCCAGATATTCCATACACCCAATCTGAACATATGGTAAAGGTCTGAAAGTCTTAAGCTGGCATTGTACCTCCAGCTGTGGAAAGTTCAAAATAAAACCACTGTAGCTATTTGGGGGGGGGGGCGGTGAAAAAGGAACAACATCAACCACTTGGCATTTTTTACTATTAAAACTAAAGATTAGGTTTTTTTCTCTGTTTCAGCATCTCCAGATATCTTGCCTTCTGGGAAATGAGGCAAGTACTGTGACATTTCTACTTTGGAATTGTGTCAGAATTTATCTTCCAAGGCCGTCAACTTGATTAGAGCCAGAAAGCAACCTCCTGGGAACACTTTTCCCTTGGGTTATGCTGAGATGCCCCATTCAAACTGTCAGCTGAGAGCTCAGCTGGTGGTGGCTGATCCAGGAGTTTCCCAGGGAAGGAGCATTTGGAGGCACCCACCATATGGATGCAGGAGGCTGAGGCCACAGAGATCTGTGTAGTGGTGGAGGAGAGCTATAGCTGAGAAAGATGCTTTCCCTCATTGCATGAAAAATGCCAAGAGGGAAAATTACTTCAAATAAGGGGTTTGGATGTGGAAGAGAAGATCTGAGTGGGATTATTTAGACAGAAAATTTGACAGCAAATTCAGAGTTCAGTGAAACATCCAAGAGTCAATGTAGCATCTGCTGTCTGTAGCTACTCTCCTCAGACAGAGAAAGAATTTGCAGGCCAGAAGGGTCACAGAATTGTAGAATCATAGAATGGTTTGGGTTGGAAGGGACCTTAGAGATCTAGTTCCAACCCCCCTGCCATGGGCAGGGACACCTTCCACTAGACCAGGTTACTCAAAGCCCCATCTAACCTGGCCTTGAACACTTCCAGGGTTGGGGTATCCACAGCTTGAGGCCTGACTCCGGGCACTTGGGTATCCATCGCACCTGTGTGCTTTGTTTCTGTCACATTGCAGCCTTCTTCCCTAACCTTTGCTGCTCACCTGTGAATGCACTTTGCTACCTGTGAGCTCAGTCTCACCTTCAGAGATTAAGTTCATTTTATGCCAGGGTATGAGGGACTGAAAAGATGCTTTCATGAATCATGTCAAGTTAATATGATCTAGAAGCCATCTCAAGGCCTGCAAACTGGTGCCTTCCAGATGGTTTGAATTGTTTGTATGGCCAAACAGATGGCTGAAAAGATATTTTAGACAGGATATTGTGGAAGGAACAACATTCAGGACTATTTTCTGCTACTTTAACACAGTGTCAGTCAGTAAAACTGAGGATCAAAGTTCAGAAGTTTTCACTTAAAAAAGGAAATCCAGATGCAGACACAAATGTGTAGATGTATATGGACATATTAATTTAGCAGCTTTACAAGTCTTTACTATTCTGAGGCAGGTATTAATTCTGGCAAAGCTATTTGACATTTTGAGGGCTCCTTTTTGCCTTTTTATCATTAAGACATGAAAATAACTGTCAGAAAATTCATTGGTTTATGGTAGCTAAAGTGTATAAAGTATAGAGAGTGTCGTTACAAATTGATAAACAGTAGTGTCAATAACTGTATTTTTCATAAAACAGTCCTTGTTTTCTTATGTCAACTTTAGGGATTCTGAATAATTTTATTATATTTTTTATTTTTTTTTATTAGAAAATTATGAAAGAACAATGTCAATATTTGTTTAAACCAAAAGAATAAGACATTGGAAGGATTTTTTAAATTTAAAATCTTACACCTGTATAGTAACTTGTTAGACAGCAGTACCAAATGCTTCATAATAGAAGCAGTTTCTGCTATGAAGACTGTATCCTTTTGGAGGCCATGCAACTGAATCAGGGGACCTAAGAACATTGCAGATCCATTCTGCTTTCTTCATAATCCAAATATAGAAAATAATTTCCAAATCTACCTTTGTGAAACTCTGTTTCATTTATACTAGAAATCACATACAAAATACTCGTACATCATAAAAATTAGGTAAAATATCTGCAAAGAAACTTCAAAAAAATTTTATCCATTATATTTGTTATATGATTACTTATATTCAGTAATTGCCTGTTACTGCAATGTTTACATTTAGATTCAACTGATACATTTAAAGAAGGTATTAGCATTGATATTTTTTAATTGCTTAGAAATATTTGCCAAGCAAATATGGTTATTTTGAATGTACTGTTGCGCTTGCTGCACAAGAGCAGCATCTCAGCATTGCTCTAACATTTCTTCAAAACTCTAATCAGAGTAATTTCCTGCAGACTCCTCAGCATGCTGAGCTTTCCTTGTAGCAAATTAGGCACAGAGGTTTTTAAGGTGTATAAATGGGAAATCAATGGAAGCTCCTGACCTAATTATCTTTTAAGATATGGACCTGAGAGTTTTCCAGTGGGTCCGTGACAGGATGTTCATTCTCAGTTGTCTCTGTTGTGGATGCCAGTTTGAGAGGCAACACTTCCATTTACAAACTGCAACTACTTCAGAATGGTGAGCTTTTATCCTTGTTTCATTCTTACCAGACTTTCCACCAATACCTTGTCTATCTCCCTCACCGTTTTTCTAACTTTTTTGCTGTGCTGTTGAAGTGCTTCCAACCTCAAAAAGTCATAACTATAACCTTACCCCAATAGGCCCAAGATAAGCTTTACAAAAAAATGTGTAAAGCAAAATTATTAAATTATTTTAAAAGTATCATCTAGGACTTACATATTTTTTACCTTGAAATTTGTTATTTTTATTTAAAATATGTGTTTTGGGTATTGATTCACTTGTTTAATGCTTGCTGTGACCCTCTTGAAACCTCTTCCAGGCTGCATGACCTTGCAGGGCAAGTGGAGCTAAGCCAACCACCACTATTGCTCCTACTGACCAAGCAAGCAGCTATTTGGAAAATGAGATAATTCCAGGTGTGTGGGACCATTGCAGGCACATTACACAGGTCTCCACAACAAATCTCTCTGGGACTGCAAAAGTATTACCCATGTGGCAGCATGCCATGGCCCATCCCAAACTCTATGTCACTACACCATTGGACCTTGTTGGAAACGATTGCTAAAGTAATAGTAATAGTAATAGTAATAGTAATAGTAATAGTAATAGTAATAGTAATAGTAATAGTAATAGTAATAGTAATAGTAATAGTAATAGTAATAGTAATACTAGGGCGCAAAGGAGAGATGGAGGCTGAGCATGCTGCAAAGCTATGGTGCTCATGTGAGGGAAGGAATGAGAGAATGCAAGGTGAGAATGTTACAAAATTAAACCCTAACCTCAAATAAACACAAGTCATTGTGTGCATATCTCTTCTGCTATGCTTTGTACATGCTTCTCAAGGACCTTGTCCACTTTGTCAAGCATTCCCCATAGGTTTACCTAAATTGAGTTCCCTTTATTCCTTTTTCTACCGTTCCTGTCCACAAACTATGAAGGAAGTACTAATAATGAATCAAAAACAAAATAAAGGAGGAAAGAGAGGAAAAGATCCTGAAAGGTCATCTCATGGAAGTTTTTTTCCAAATAAGAGACTCCTCTATCAAAAGTAAGTGGATTTTTGTGAAGAGATTTGATTATTCTCCAGTGAGGCTTTGGCTTACTTAGAGCGCTCTTACTCCATGACTACATGAGGATCCCAATGGATCCCAATTCATCAGGCTAATGAAAGGAACTATGTAAAAATAAAGAGACCTTTAAATATAGCAAAAGTATTACATTATATCAAATTAATGAAGTCCTCAGATTTATTTATCCTGGACAGTTTAACCAACTTTCTGTCAATTGACTCTTAAAGCTAATTTGCCTTCAAAAGCTTAAGAGAGGATATGTGCTTCCCATCTATGGCTATGTGCAGTACAATCTGGCATTCAGCCCTATGGAAATAAAAATGTGGCTCCTGAAATTTATTGCATTAAAAACAAACGACAGTGGGTAGACTAATGACAAGTTGTTAGTGATTAGGTCACCTTCAGAATAAATTGTTTGGACATGGAAGTGGTTTCTATACTGTTCTCTTGATGGGAGGCATATAACAGAAAATGTGACATAAAAATATATTTGGAGGACTAATTTCAGTAAAAATAATGGATACAGATAAAGCTAATTGGTAGTTTGCCTTGGCTTTAACTTCAGTCACCTATTAATGATAAATGATCTGGGTAGATGTTACAATCTGTGGTTTATAACAGAAGTCAAAAATTATCAGTGGGGAGAAAATCCAACTGTTCTTCCAAAGCTAACTCGTTCCATCTTGGTTGCTACAGCTTTGGACATCCGTGAAGAGGAAGCAGAGGGTAAAAGCCAATCCAGTTACTCATAGTTTATAAATGCCTCCTCAGCAGGTGCCTCACTAATTGTAATAAAAAATAATTTCTATACATAAGCATTTTAATTTCAAATATTACAGCCAGCAATAGTTGCCAAAAAGACACAGAAGCTCTAAAAGCATTGCTGCTCCTGATGTTCTTGCTTCCATGAGCATGTATTGAAGAACAAGTTCACATCCCGCACTAATATTGCAACACTGGGACAAAGCAGTAGGCAGTAGGCTGAGGACTAGAGCAACACAATTTTTTCCACTGATATCATGAATGGGAAACCAAGCTATTCCAGTTGGATGATGAAAAAAACTGCAAAAGACTACTTTAACATTTATTATCTATGGGAAATCCTGCTTAAATATGTGTGAAATACCTAGGAGATGTGGACACACTGGAATGCAAACAACCTGTCTATATAAGACATAGCAGTCCCTAGGTAGAAAAAAGATTAACCAACTGTTATGGAAATACATGGACAGACAATGGCCTTACATCATGGGAAGATGAAGGCATGCTTGAAAGTTGCTCTGTCATCAGACCTGAAAGCAGTAGGGTGGTGGGCATGACATTATCCCTGACCTCCAACTTCAGGCAAGTCTGAAACAGGCTCTGGCTTTGCTGCCTCTAGAGAAGGGACAGGAGGGCACCTTGAAATTAGTATAGTCTTGGGAATAGTACTTGCTCTCTGCAGTCCTAACAATTGTTTCAACGAAAAATGATAGAAAAATAAAATATATCTTCATTTTGGCAAAAAAAGCCAAGTATTTCCATTTAGAAATATGGCTACAGTGCCTTAGGAGTGCTGTATTTTGTGTATCTTGTGACCTCCTTCTCACATTTTACACTGTGGGTGAATATCTTCCCTGCAGAATTGTTCTAAAAAGGGTGAGAAATAACTGCATCTTACCATCCCATGTATTCACATTTTGTGAGCCTAGACTTCAAATCCAGTTGTATTTCATTCCTGTCCTTCAAACTGTAATATTTTGTTTTGGGTTGAAAGGAAAGATTTATTTCACAACATAGAGATAATTCTTGGCAAATTTTAGTATGGTGAGAGACCATTCAAACTTAGTTCAGGCTAAGCCAAAATTATTTTGATTTCAGCTGCTGTGAACTGAAAAAACAATTATTGGCTTAGTCCTGTTATAGATAGCTAATCTTTTAAGATCATACCATTAGAATCTTGCCATGATAAAATGACTCTATTGAAGAGTGAAGTAATAGTCCTTGACTTCAAATCTCCTTTTCAAGGAAAACTTCAATATATAATTATTCACGGAAAAATGTTTCTGTAAGTTTGCTTTTTTTGTCGTCGTATATCTTTTGTTGCTTCCTTGCACGTTTGTCATGTGTTGTAAGCAAAGGATTGCGATGTCACGAACTTGAAATGCCAGTATCTCTTGCAAAGTTACAACTCCTCTTTCAAGTATGTTGTTTCCATAGTGAATGAGAAATAAAGAGGCCCAAAGACAACAGCTGAAGAGAAGAATACAATTGGATATGATTTTAATTAAAAAATATTTGTGTATAAAATGTAAGTGGATGATGGCAAAAGTAGGTCTTTGCATGCTAAGCTCAGGCTATGTTCTGTTACTGTATCTGTTCAGTACAAGTCTCTCAGCACTCAGAAGGCATGTCTACAATAAAACATGGAAAGCAGAAATACCTGAGCTGACAGACCTGAGCTGATTTCTGAAATACTGGAAATAGCATGTCCATGCTTTTGTTTACTGCAGATATACCATGGCAGAGATGCTTGTTTCCTAAGGCAGGAGCTCTAGCACCTGGTTATGAGGGCAACCACCTAACTTAATCTAATAACACCGACAGGGTGAAATTAGCATGTAGGCACAAGGGAATGTTGTCACTGAGTTTGCATTTCACTTTGTCTTCTGAAGTTGACAGTGTTGATCACTACACCCAGAAAGGCACAGGAAGCAGGAAATACTTTGGCAGATTGTTAAGTGGCTTCTGAGGGAACTTTGGCGAGGGTGATTTTCATCAAGTATTACCATTTTCTGCCATCATGTTATGTCAGTCACACCAGTCTTCACTTAGAACTGTGTGTGTTACTACATACAGCCCATGAACATTCGTTTCTTCAGACCCTACATAGTCTTATTCCTGAACAGACCCTGCCAGGTGTGTTTTGGGGAGTCATCTTATTTTCCATTCTCTTTTCCTACCTTACCAATGTTTTTCTGCCTGTAGGCAGCTTTCAGATGAGCTACTGCTATGAACGCACTACTGTGACCTTCTTCCTGGCCAAATGCTAATCACATATTCTCAGTGACCATGAAGACACTGTGACATTGTTGCTGGAAAAGTTTACAGATGGTACAGATGGTAAATAATGCTGTGGATCATTTGGTAAACAGGGCACTGTCAAATGTGTTTTATTATAGTCAAAGTCATGCCACTACAATGAAATAATGCAGATTATACTTGCAGAGAGAAGTGGCTGTGAAAAGGGCATTGTGGTGATGGTGTACAAATGTATTCAGTGTAAGCAGTTTGCTTAGCACTGTGACTACTAAGAGTCACCAGGATGCACAAATGATTGAAATCTTAGAAGTGGTACTACTGACAAGAGCCCACAAAGTGCCATCTCTGTGAAATATAGCATATCCAGAGCACTGTTATTATCACCAACCACAAAAAAAGTTTGATGTGGGATCCTGTTCTCTAGCAGCTGGAGATTTGCAGAAGATTTTGCTATTTTGAATGCAGAAGAGTGAAGGTTGTTATGCAGTAGCATTGACTAAATGTTCAGCCTCTTTAAGGCACGTAACAGCAGCAGTTCAGAAATATACATGGTGCTAAAGAGTCTATCCTTTAGGTCACAGCTTAAATGGAGGTTAAGGCTAACACAGGTAGATAGCCATCCATAAAATGAGTTGGTGGCTTTATTTAACTTTAAAAACAAACTTTTTGCTACCTGACATATTGCCAGTTTGAACAGAGAGATTAAGGACTGTTTGATCATGATTGACTTTCAGAAGCTGTTGAAGCATCTTGTTTCACCAATTCCAAACTAAATTAATGAGATAAAATTGAAAAGTGCAGCAGAGATGGAAATGAATTGAAAACTACTATATTCCTAGAGTTTTGGTCTCATAAGTGATATCGATTACTTACAAAGTATCTCATTATGTGCATTAAATTTCCTACAGAATTTCATGGAAAATATCGAGTACACTGTTTACAAGCAACAATAAGTTTATTTTTGCTTGGGGATGGATGAAATCAAATGCTTAACTGAAGTGAAGTCTTTTAGTTCATAGTGATTAAACACAAAATATAAGAAAAGAACATTCTTGGAGAGCCGGGAACAAAGGGCAGTGACACCAGTAAAATGTTTTCTCATCTGAGTGGGCTTTCAGTCAGATTATCTATAGAATTTTGTGTGTGTGTGTATGTAGCCAAAACATGATACTTCATCTGGCAGAACTCCCATTGGCATTAGTGAGAGCTTGCTTGAAGAAAAACTGATGTATTTGCCACTTGGTATTTTGCCATGGAGTTAGAATCACTAGTCAAGCAGAAACCATCTGGCTCATTTCAGTGATATGGTTGTCTGGCCTCTGGTCTAGGAGGCAAAGAAATGCAAATCCTTGATTAATCATAACCATACTGTATAAAACAATTTGTTACTGGTTTGAGTAATTACCTCTTTTCCTGTAGGCAAATGCAGTTTGAACTGACTGTTTCACCAGAGTTCAGGAAAAACAAAGCTTTATCTGTTAGAAAAGGAAGCAGTTTTCATTGTTTCATTGTTGGTGTCCTTAAAGTGTTTAACATCACTGCATACAGGGTTGTTCTGATCTAAACTGCGTTAAAGAAGGGTTTTGCACCTGAAGCACTATATGGGTTCTTTGGAGACCTGGCTTTGCCAGAGACTTTTTGTGACCATAACAGACAAATGAGAGCCAAAGTCTGCTGAAGATGGACAGAGAAAAAGGTCCATTTCAATGAGCTAGGACATACAAAGACCTTCTAGCTTTTTTCTTTTACTGGGAGAATCTGATTGTCATGGTCTTAACTTCTAGTATTTTGGCACAGTTCTGTGAATTTCCTATAATATGGTTGATGAAAGAAAGCAGTACTATGACATATTGCTGTATTTCTGATTTATGTTTAATCCTGGAATAGCAACACAAGAAAAGATTTCTGTTCCTTTGTGATCCAGAAGGCCTGGTGACCATGAGACCTCCAGAGCACAAGCAAGTACTGGAGGTAAATAACTTTCTAACCCTTAATTATTGCATTTCAGTAAAGCTTGCAGCACAGACCTTAAAGCCAGTTAGCAGTGAAATCAGTAATAAACCATTTCAGTCATAACTCAAGAGATTCATGGGATAAGTGGACTGTCTTTGGTAAGTAGGCAGTAGAGGCATTTATCTCTGTTCTGACTAGGCCAAATGGCTGTCTCATGAAGGACAGAGTCTCTGACAGAAAATACTGTTCGTGAGAGACTGCAGAATTAAACAGTGCCAATTATTGGTAAAATTTCTCTGATAGATGGAAGGCAGATAGCTAAAACCCTAACAAGTAGATGGCAAAAGAAGAGAAACCTGGAGTAAAAACACTGTAGGGAGACAAGATAAAGATATTTATTTCAGGTACTGCCAAAGGGCACTTTATTATCTATTCGTTCTAAAAGGTAGCTTCATTCAGTCAAAAGAATTACCTTAAAATGCATTCCAGTGCCTAGAATGTAGTTTCAACTCATTTGGCAGAAATGGCCTGAAGCTTTCATTCACATAGCAGAGTGACAACCATTACCAACAGAGAAATTGAAATGGGATAACACAAATTATAGTAACATTATTTTCTCATTCCTCATGTTTTCTGCAATTATTTTTATTCCCAGCTTAATCAGCTATATATCACAGCAGTACCAGGTGTACAGTGACTTAGAACAGAAGTCTACCTTTATTCCTACTTCACCTGAAAGTAGCGAGGCTCAAATCACAGAACATATGCCTAAAGCCAGATTATAAGCAACATGTTTTCCACAGTTATGAGGAGCAAATATTAAGCACAGACCATGATGCAGTGTGTTTGCAGCACATGGTGATGTAACTACTTTGTTTTATGCCAGTGCTTAATAGTAATTCCAACCTCAGCACAGGAGCTGGGAGATGAACACCCTCAAAGCAAGGGAAGCTTCTGAAGTTGCTGTAGCAGCCTGTTAGGGTACTGATGGTGAACTCTTGGGGGGGGGGGGGGGGAACACTCTCATTATCCACTAATTTAAATGAAAAGACCACAGAATCGCACAACCACAGATTGGTTGAGGTTGGAAGGGACTTGTGGAGGTCATCTGGTCCAACCCCCTCCGCTCAAGCAGGCCACCTACAGCCAGTTGCCCAGGACCATGTCCGGATGGTTTTTGAGTCTCTCCAAGGATGGAGACTCCACAACCTCTCTGGGCAACCTGTGCCAGTGCTTGGTCACCCTCACAGGGGAAAACTGTTTCCTGATATTCAGACAGAACCTCCTGTGTTCCAGTTTGTGTCCACTGCCTATTGTCCTGTCACTGGGCACAACTCAAAAGAGCCTGACTCTGTCTTCTTTGCAACCTCCCTTCAGGCATTTATGTACATTAATAAGATCCCCCCTGAGCCTTCTCTTCTCTAGGCTAAACAGTCCCAACTCCCTCAGCCTTGCCTCATAGGACAGGTGCTTCAGTCCCGTAATCATCTTCATGGACCTTTGTTGGACTCTCGCCAGTATGTCCGTATCTCTCTTGTACTGGGGAGCCCAGAACAGGAACTACTACTCGAGGTGTGTCCTCACCAGTGCTAAGTAGAGAGGAGGGATCACCTCCCTCTACCTGCTGGCAAGAGCCCTCCTAACACAGCCCAGGATACCACTAGCCTTCCTTGCTACAAGGGCATATTGCTGGCTCATTTTCAACTTGGTATTCACCAAGACCCCTAGGTCCTCTTCTGCAAAGCCACTTTCCAGACAGGCATCCCCCAGCATATACTGGTGCATGGAGCTGTTTCTCCCCAGGTGCAAGACTTCGCATTTCCCTTTGCTGAACTTCTTAAGGTTCCTGTCCATCTATTTCTCCAGCCTGTTGAGGTCCCTCTGGATGGCAGCATGACCCTCTGGTGTATCAGCCACTCCTTCCAGATTTGTGTCATCCACAGACTTGCTAAGGGCACACTCTGCCCCTCGTCAAGATCATTAATGAAGTTGTTAAACAGGATTGGATGTAGTATTGACCCCTGGTGTACACTGCTAGTTATTGGCATCCAACTAGACTTCGTGTCACTGATCACCACACTCCAGGCTCAGATGTTCAGCCAGTTTTCAATCCACCTCACCATCTGCTCATCCAGCCCATACTTCAACATCTTCTCTAAGACTATCTTATAGGAGACAGTGCCAAAGGCCTTAATGAAGACCAGGTAAATAATATCCACTGCTCTCCCCTCATCTACCAGGCCAGTCATTTAATCATAGGAGGTTATCAGGATGGTCAAACATCACATGCCCTTGGTGAATCCATGCTAACTACTCCTGATGTTTTTCTTGCTGTTCATGTGCCTGGAAATGGTTTCCAGGATTAGCTGCTCCATCACCTTCCCAGGGATTAAGGTGAGGCTGACCAGCCTGTAGTTTCCTGGGTCCTCCTTCTTGAAGACAAGAATGACATTTGCTTTCCTCTAGTCTTCAGGCACTTCTCCCATTTGCCATGATCAATCGAAGATTATCAAGAGTGGCCTTGCAATGATATCTGCCAGCTCCCTCAGCACTCGTGAGTGCATCCCATCAAGTCCCGTGGACTTATGGATGTCCAATTTGCTTAACACCTAAGTGAGTCAGGATTTCTAAAACACTGCTTCATTTTTCATAATTGTGTGGTCTTGCTGGGGGCAAGACTGGGAACAGAAAATAGAATAGGAACTAAATTAACAAGTAGGAAATAGAATAGAGTTGGGCATGCCCAACTTTATCTAGGCTATGTAAAAAGACTGGCTCCTTGTAGTTGAAAGACAGTACGTGTTGGTTGCTACTGGCCATGTCTGTGCTTTGAGTAAGTCAATCCCTCTAAAAAGTGAGTTGAGAGACAAAACCTTTCTGTGTCCTCTCAATTTTGTATACATGCTAACAAAATTCACAGATTTATTCTTACTTGTTTGAGACTTGATTTTTGTCCCCAAGGTTTTTATTTTAAGTGTAGGATATCTCTGTGCATCTTTCAGGTGAGATGTGAATAGGGCTGTCTAATCAAAACAGGAAAGGTCTTCCTGTGCAGTCACCACAGAACACCACCAAAAAGCTTGAGCAAGCCAAGCCTTCCCATTGGTGATAGGATAGCCCTGCACACACCCTACCACAAAGACACACAGAGCCATTTCCCTCTGAAAATATCAGTCCTTGAGATAGGAATCAAGTAAAAGCCAAACTGCTGTCAAATGCAATAGAGCTGTTAGCTGATATTCTAAGTGTCAGTGAGAACTAAAAACAATTTTGTAATTATAGTTTATTTTGCTTCCTTTCACTTTGTTGTTATTAAATTAACTTTAGAAATTTCTTCAGAGACTTCTTATAAATTTCTTCTGACGTGAAATAAAAATATATCTAATTTTCTCTCCCTAGGGATGAGATTTGCTATCAATATTTAAAACATCACCTGTTTTAGTACTTGTAATTTTTTTCATTAGCCCGGAATACTCTGAGCAGCATCCAGACATTCCACTTCAAATCTGCTATAACATTTCCAGTTCAGATCTGAAACAGAATTTTTCATCCATTTGTGCAAAGAATAATTATACTTCTTTTAATGCCATTACAAAGTAGCTTTATAATATTAAATTCCAGCAGAGCCATCTGATACAATCAAAGATTTATTCAGTCTCTTGGTAACAATAATGGTGTTGTGTTTGGTTTGAATATTGTCAGTAGCATAATTTATGTGTAAATAGCATTTACATTTTACAATGCATTGAATATAGTAAACAGAAATGGTCCATAAAGAGTACAAAGAAAAGATCAAGTGATTATACTGCTGTAAAATCTTGTTACAACTCTGAATAAGGTGATTTAATTCTCCCCTTTTCAGAAAGTCCCATGTTCTCTTTCATAGCTTCAAACACTTCAAACACTTTCTAGCATTTAGTAGGCAATATGCTGGGAAAACTGTGCCTTGGAGTCTGACAATCCTGAAGCAATGAGAAAAAAGAGATAAAGAAATTGAGGGAGGAGCAGTGTAAGCAAAACCTGCACTCACTGGGGATGCTGCTGCATCCCCAGTGTGTGCAGACTGGGCTGGTGAGGAGCTCATGTGACAGCTGAACTCAGTGCTAGATGCTCAAGAGGATAAGCATGAAGAGAAAGCCTCCACCAAAATTTTGAGACCTCCTGGGAGAACTGCCAAAAGTCAGTGTCCCAGCCCGCTCCACTCACTGATGTGGGAGGTGATGGGGGATGAGGGGAACTCCAGAGTAAATAAGGAGCTGAGATTTCACTGTGCAGGTCTGTGCTCAAGGTCCATCCCCACACAGGTTGTTGAGGACAGGAATCATTCATCTCTCCTTTTTTTTAGTCTATTCAGTGCACTGAAACACACTAAAATTGCACAGATATATTAGGAAGAAAGGTGAAAAAAAAAATCATGAAACCATTCATTTCATGGGTAAAATATTCCTTTCAGAGTATTATTAAGATTTGGTGACAAGTTTAGTCCCTGCCATCATCAGAAATCACACTAGCTATTTGGTGTGGGCTTCATGCACTGGAGCTATGGGATATCGCTGAGTAGGATTGGGTAGAGGGAGCAGCGAGAGGGACACAGTGCCCTCCTGCCACTTGCCTTATGGGAAGGAAGGATGAAAGCCAGCCAAGAGAAATCCAAATTTTCCCATTCTGGTAGTTAACATGAAAATGGAGGAGTGACTCAGTGATTATAAACTCATTAATTTCTCAACCTGTTCTGTCCAGCAAAGACGTTTATTAATGACTGCTTTAAAGAACTTATCTTTTCTTCATATATCCAAGTGATTTATGATGAGCTTTTCTTTAGCTGTGGAGTCTTGGATAAAAGTTATGCAGACAAATTGTGAAGCTTAAATGAATTTCAGAAAATGCTAGTACCAGAAAACACTTTCTAAATCATTAAGTGTTTGATTAATGCCTCCTAGTGGACCTTTGTACATAAAGATACAGCAGAAAAACAGAGAATGGTGTAGACAAAACAGATGAGATTTTTAACAAAAATTAAGCCCATTAAGAGGCCAGCCTATAGGCAGAGACCCAGCATTCTCAATGACCTTGGCAGCACCTTTGGAAAAGTGGGTTTTTTTAGGTTGGCTGCTTCCTGCAGTTTACTTCCAGTGGTTCATGCCAAAATATGCTTTAAGTAAACAGTTTATTTTCCCTCGTATCTTTTTTGTTTTCTTCACACACATCATTTGTGGGTATTAGAAAACAAACACCATCAAGTTATTTAAATCCAATGTCACTAAATGCAAGATCTTGGGCTTCCCTTGCAACAATTCTTTTGATGCTGGATATGGTTATTTAAACATTAGGGCCTCAAGAAAAAAAATTAGACACACATGACTGTACATATACGGTACAGAGAGGATAAAAGGATGTCATATTGAGGATATCTACAAACAAGTTGTGAATTGAAAGCTATAAAAAGAAATTTACAATAATAGACATTAACTTATTTATAACAGAATATCTACAACAATATATACAAGTTATTGTCCACCACTGGCATAATGATGAAGATGTGGCAATGCAGACCTACACAGTAATTAGCATGCCAGATCAGTCTAGAGAAGATTCACACTTATCACAGCACACCTTACAAACTCTGCTATAAGTGTATGAGTGCTCTAAAAACCAATTCAGCAAAATGATGGAGCTTAATAGTGGTCTGTGGTAGTTACAGTCTGTGCACATTTACAGCATTTTTAAAGCAGGTTTAAGGTACAAATGTAAAGTGAAAAGGAAAAAAATTTGGCATGGTATAAAAAAGACAATATGACTATAAAGTCAGATTCTTGTAAAAACCACACTAAGTTATGGTATCTGAGCTAGATATTTAACAAGCTTCTTCTAATTTACCCGGAATTCGTAAGTGAAATCCTGCTGCTTTTCTGCATTCCGAACTACCATTCTTCCATTCCATTGCAGAGGAAAGACAGAACGCAAAAGACCATTTCACGTCATCTTTATAATTGACTGCCCCTTCTCGTTATCACTTCCTTTCATTTTTCTAAATAGAAACAATGAAAGAGTTACATTATGAAGAAATTTAGCAAGTATCAGATTAAAGATCAAATTAACAAATATTTCTTGACATGTCTAAAGCAGAGAACAGCTCCCAAGACATCTGAATTAGATCAATAGAGTACTATTGAATCGAATCAACAGACTAGTACATGCTTATTAGCAAATTCTGAATGACTAACTGAATGGATGATTGTAGCTGTTACTGTACAGTGATTTCAGCATACAAAATATTTAACAAATTACATCTCAATGCACCTTGCTAAAAACAGTGATTTCCTTCTGAAGAATTATAAATATTAGTATGGCTAGTCTGCAGTTAACTATTTGCAGTCAACTTGTCTACAGGCTTTTCTGCAGGCTTTGGTATCAGAGAATAATTTGTACACTAATTTGCAATTTTATTTGCACCTCTGCCACCTCATAACAGCAAGGTAGCCTTCACTAATCCATGAAGAATCAAATCACTATTATCCTGAAAAATTAGTAATGCCTCAAATCTATCGCAAAGAAAAGTCTGGCTAGCTACACACCAAGAAAATTAGGGATACTATGCAACAGAATAACAGCTATGTAAACTGAGAAATGACAGCACCAATTATGAGTAATTTGATTTGACATTTTGAACCTTTATAGTTTAGAGTTTCCTTTGGAAAATGGTTCCCATGTGCAATTTTAGTTGTACTGAGCAGAACATGTACTAAAAACATGAAATATCTTGTCATATTTTAAAATGAAAGCTAATTTAAAAAAGAATTTACTGTAGACAAATATGTGCAGCACATGTCTGCGCACCAGAGTATCTGATGTGATTTGTGCTTTTAAATCTAATCTGATGTTTGTTTACTAAAGGCAGGTCAAAACTCAGATCACTAACATCTACACCAAGCTTGTGTTACTCTTTCATTGCCAGGGAAGGAGGAATGGCTTAACACATTCACAATTTACTTTTAAAATGTTGAATTTTGCTGCCTCACATAAAGTACAGCCTCAGTGTATTTTTTTTACTGTGTATTTTAAGGTAGGTTCTGAAATATTTAGTATCATTACAGTCAGTCTCTCCCAAATTGTTAGGAAGCTTGTTTAAAAAGAGGCATTTGTCTTTAAGTCTAGAAAAGAAGATTAGGCTGCTTTATTCTGCTTATTAATGCAGATGAATAGTGCTGGCACATCCATATTGACGAGGTTTCTACAATTTTACTCAGTCATTCACTAGGACTTCTTTGTGCTCACTACCTCTGCGAAAGTGCCTCTTAGGCACGAAAAATAGATGTAGACACAAGGCTTTGGAAGGCAATTTTATAATGCAAACCTATGGCTATAATGTTATCAGGCCCCTAAAGGAAACATGGTTATTTTCCAATCTGTTAGTTCGCTACCTGTTAGAGAAATGGAAATGCCAGTTTTAAAACCTGGCAGCTTTTGATATTTCAAGGCTAGGAGACAGGGCTGTGCCCTCTGCCAAGCTGGGGAAGTCTCTCTGCAGGGATATGTAATGTTCCCATTGTTGACACAGCAGGGCCAGAGCAGCTCAGCCAGCCATGATCCAGCAACAAACTGTCCTTGTAAAAATGTCAGAGAGAAACCCATGCTGAGAAAGGAAGCTACAGCAACTTTACCCTCCCACATATTAGTACCACTACATGTGGTATGTGCTTTTGCCACCCTACAAGAAGAGGCTGCCCAGACGCTTCCCTTTACCCCCAGTCAATGCGGAAGGTCCGTACGTGTCTCTAGGCAACCATTTCCATTACCCCCCATATCCCTTGTGCAGGACTTTGTAAAACTATCCAGGAATGTCTTAGAATTAACTGGGATGCATAGTTTGTGAAGGCTCTACAAATGAGGGGATAGGTAAAACTCTTAAACATTTGTGCTGCATATGATTGCATACATATTAAGGGAAATATTGTTGATCTTTTTAACTCAAAATAAGTAAATGTAACTAGAGTATGTCATTAGTAAGCTATAGAGCTGCTAAATGCATCTGGTTTTTTCCTTTGTCTCTTTGGTAAACAATTCAAACAGGAATTAGTTATTTTATATAACAAAACTGTTCAAGTGTTAAAAGTATCAGACAGGACTTGAGGCTCTGAGCTCTGAAGAGGTAAGAGATTGTGTTGGAAGATGAAGATCAAAATAAGGTTCAGGAAGAGCCTTACTTGACGCTTCAGTAGATTTTCATCCATTGAGGGGGCTGCTCTGTGACAGGGAGTGAATCATTCTCTTTAGTGCTCTGTGGCATGTTTAGGGAGATCTGTGAGAATTTACAGATTTCCTTTTGATCACATACAATTTCCAAAAATGGTGCTGAATTAAATTTAACACAGATTAGATATTATTGTAGAAGTTTCTTATTGCTGATTTCTGACTGGTTGACTTGAACGCATGTGTACCCCACTTTGTTAATAGAATACTCACTTGCATTGGAAACAGCAAAAATGGACAGAGTTCTTTGTGTATGTGTGTAGAATGAGGGGGGGAAACTGTGGGATTTGGAAGCACATGCCCTATTAAAACGTCTCCTGCTGGTATCTCATCGTATATGACATGTATGATATCACTAAACAGCTCCCACATGCAGTTTTCAGTTTTAATGGCCATTCAGGGAAAGTCGTACACGGGTCATGTAAGGATAACTAACAGCAGCAGGAATGGATCTTTTACTATTACTATAGTTATACCAGTGACTTAATAAATTTTTTACTACCTGTACTGTGAAGCCTAATGTTTTTGGAGAACGCCTTGGCTCATGACATTGAAAAGTAAGCACCTTTGTAACCTGGTCACAAATTTAAGATAGGCACCGTGCTTGTTACAGATACTATTATATAAACACTCCTCTTGTTTTTTGGATTATTAGAATTAGTCAGATTTCTGTATATGGCATGTCAACAGATATTATTTCTTCAGAGGACTCGTGATATACATATCTTGCTTTTTTGAGCAAAACCTACTTACAATTAGGGCAAAATTATGCTCAATGCATGTTTCACTAGATGTATAAAATGAAACCTTTCAAAGAATTTTTTTTTCACTTTCACACAATTCAAGTCATCAAGTAACATATTACAATGAAGACTGGAAAAGAGATCACAATACTTAAGAAAGTATCTGAACAGTACAACTTTAAAAGACATGTCTCAGTTTCTTGGAGATACTAGTAAGATCACAGCAATATTCCTTCAGTTTAAGTCAAACTATGTATAGTGTAAAAAGTCTATAAAATAGCAAACAGTACACTGCTCTTATACTGACAGAAACTGTAGGGGTTTTTTTCTTTAGAAAATCAACAACTACCAATATCTTTGAGGTCAAGGGTTTTTTGTTAAGTTCATGAGTAACCAAAAGTTGGAATTATGTTGGACAGTCTTACACCTTATGGAAAAAATAGCTGTAAAAGTAGGAGCTCTAAATAAAAGTAAGTGAATATTTGATAGCTAAAACATGCCCTTGCTCTCTTTTCTTCTTTTAATAATTCAATTTCAGTCTTATTCTTAGGGCAAAAGCCATGCATTCAAGGAAGTTAGATAAAATTCAGACATAAGTCATAAATCTTCAAGAGTGAAAAATAAGGTTATACCAAAATGTGAAACTGGAAACCTCTCATTTTTTTCAGCAAAGTTAGTTATCACATTCAAAAGTATTGTTGCTCTGGGTCAAACCTATCTACTTACTTCAATAACATACACGATAATTGCCTTTTGGCAACTGTTTCAAATACAGCCAGTAGTACTTTGACAAATACTTTTCTTCCTTAGTATCTAGTTTTGTCTTATGTTTTTTTTTTTTTCCAGGGTTACTCATCTGACTTTGTGAGAATTATATGTTTTACATAAATGTGAGAGCAGAAGCTGGTCCTTTATATCTACATTTAATTTACTTACTAACGGTGTGCTGTTTTACCTGAGGTATGGAATAAATAATCAGTCAAGCTTCATGTAACATCATACAGAAAAGAACATCTGAATACAGCAGGTAAGGCTTATCTTTTTGAAACTCTTTCCTCAAAGTGCTCTAAATTATTCCAGAGACCAATGTGCCACCAACATTCATCAGTCACGGAAGATATAAATATGGCTTGCAGCCTTTGTCACGCATCCTTCCCTCTGAATCATACAGAGAGCAATGGGAACATTGCCCAGTGCCTGGAGCAACAACATTTTGCTTTTATGCTCTGATATTTACCATAGCTATTCCTTCTGGCCTTTTTTTCTTCATAAGAAGTAGTAGGAAGGCAAGAAATATTTTGTTAGGAAGTAGGCCTGTGTCCTTAAAACTTACAAGAAAAAGACTGACTTTTAGTCATTGGCCAGCTTGTAAGTGGTGAGGCACACCAGAAGGTCCTTGGTTTGAGTTCTTCAAGCACAATGGGTTTTGGTGATTTTGATTTGGCTCTGAGAAACCAAGTGCTAGCTCATCACTCCATGCGGGGGGTGGGGGCTCTCACGGCACAGTTGTCTAGGTGCTATATAGTGTACAGGATATATTGGTCACCATTAATCATCTATTCAAATATGATCAGCTCTTTGGAAAGAACAGTGTCTCTAAAGTATAACAGCAATGACACTTTTGAAATTACTCTGCCAGTTGGTGCTGAAGCCATAAACTTCATGCAAGATTGAATGACAAACAGTCCACAGTGGAGATGAACTCAGAAGGCTATGTAGACTAACCTCTTTATCATCAGCTTTTTGTCTTGGGAGAATAACAGCAAGAATATTTTTATAGTTGACCACAAGATTCCCTAGTCTGCCCGTCCTTTGATGCAATACACAGATACCATTCCCTTAGTCTATGGACCACCCCTGTGAAATGTCTGTAAAATGTCCATAAATGTCCACAAATGTCCACAAAATGTCCATTGAGTTCATTTAGTCCTTGACTTTGTATTCCATCTGTTATGGTGGTCACTCAGGACAGGAGAGATGTTGTATTGCATGGAGTTATTGGGCACCAAAGCCAGCTCAGGTCAGGTCACTGCTGTACTTGCACTGCTTCTTGTAAGGCTTGTCCTCCATTGGTTCAGGCAGTTCCTGCTATAGTAATTCCTGTAACATGCAACTCCAATCATGGGTTACAACAATTTAAAGGTATTTCCATTACAATCTCCTCCCCTCGTCCCTTTGGGCCAGGTTATAGGGCTTAACATTGCAATGAAATCCTCCCCTTGCTCCTAGCTTGGCTAGCAACAAGGGGTTCTTGCTATAGTAATTCCCATAACATGCAACTCAAATCCCAGGTTACAACAATTTAAAGGTGTTTCCATTACAGTCTCCACCCCTGGTCCCTTGGGACCAGACCATAGGGTTTAACATTGCAATTAACTCCTCCCCTTGCCCCTGCTCTGGCTTGGACTTATCCACAGACTGCAGTCACTTAGGGTTGTACCTGCTCCAAGTGGAGCCTTATCTGTGCGCCACAGTCTCTTCAGAGGTATACCTGCTGTGGCAGAGAGTTATCTACAGACACAGTTGCTTTGAGGTGCACCTGTTCCAGCGTGGCTTTATCCATGGGTCACAATGTCTTCAGAGATAAACCTGCTCCAGCATGGCCTTACCCACAGCCACAGTCCCTTCAGAAGTAAACCTGCTACAACGTGGCCTTTCCCATGGCTGCAGTCTCTCCAGGGGTGTACCTGCTCTGTCATGGGCTTATCCATGGCCTCATGCTTTGAGGTGCTCCAGCATGACCTCATGCACAGCCACTGATGCTTCCAGGTGTACCTGCTGCATCATGGACTTATCCACAGCCACAGATGCTTCGACGTGTACCTTATCCTGTGTGGGCTTATCCTTGGGCCACAATCCCTTCAGAGGTACACCTGCTGCAGCACAGACATAACCACGGCCACAGACGCTTCGAGATGTACCTGCTCTGATGTGGACTTATTCACGGCCACAGATGCTTCGGGGTGTCGGCCTCCTGCGTGGACTCATCCACAGGTCACAGTCCCTTTGACTCGAGTTCACGCTGGAGTTCCAGCCTTTCCAGTACAGCAGCACAGCAACAGTAGCGATGCTGTGGCCATCTGCCAGTCCAGGCACATGGCCATTGCTGTTATCAAAATGTTCCCAGGCACAGCAGAGCAAGATGATAAGCAGTATGGCAGTACAGCAAGCAGCAAACGCAAAAAGCAGCCACTAACGAGCACTAGACTCTAATATACAATAAGGCAAGCAAGCCCCATGGCAAGCACAGGAGCCTGCTGATTAATAGCTAAACAGCAATAACAGCTATAAATTCGATCTAGCACATTCCAATCAAACCTGTCATTATCTTGAACCCTTTGAGCCCCACATTGGGTGCCAAAAAGGACTGTCGTGGTTTAACCCCAGCTGGCAACTAAGCACCACACAGCTGCTCGTTCACTCCCCCCAGGTGGGATGGGGGAGAGAATCGGAAGAGTAAAAGGGACAAAACTCATGGGTTGAGATAAAGACAGTTTAATAGGTAAAGCAAAAGCCAAGCATGCAAGCAAAGCAAAACAAGGAATTCATTCACTATTTGCCATCGTCAGGCAGGTGTTCAGCCATCCCCAGGAAAGCAGGGCTCCATCACACATAACGGTTACTTGGGAAGACCAACGCCATCACTCTGAACATTCCCCGCTTCCTTCTTCTTCCCCCAGCTTTATATGCTGAGCATGACATCATATGGTATGGAATATCCCTTTGGTCAGTTGGGGTCAGCTGTCCCAGCTGTGTCCCCTCCCAGGTTCTTGTGCACCCCCAGCCTACTCGCTGGTGGGGTGGTGTGAGAAGCAGAAAAGGCCTTGACCCTGTGTAAGCACTGCTCAGCAGTAACTAAAACATCCCTGTATTATCAACACTGTTTCCAGCACAAATCCAAAACATAGCCCCATATTGGCTACTACGAAGAAAATTAACTCTATCCCAGCCAAAACCAGCACACTGTTCTATATAATGATATCATTAATGCCTATATTTTATCTTTTCACAGTGATGCCCTGATGGAGGTATAAGAAAGCTATTTTCATTGCTGATTTAGTGCAGCTAAGGGAAAAAGAATGTCAGTTTCTGCTCTGCTTAAGGTAAATGAAATGCTTATTCTGAGCGTAATGTCAACTATAGATCAAGCGTTTGCTGGCATCACTAAAAAAGATCAGCCAGTGTAGGAAAACCATCAGATTTAATCCATCAGATTTAAGGGACATAATGAATATTCAGACAGGACTTGGAGAGCAGGCAATACATAATCCTCCATCCAAGCATGCCTGAGACAAACAGATCCAATATCCAGGTAGTGAGAAAAAAATGCATCCCTTGACAGTGAAGGCAACAGGTCAGTAAAACAGCTGTTTGTGGAGAATTTTGAGAAAAGGGTTTCGAGGAACAAGAAGAATTGGACAGCGGTGGTGCCTGAAGCAACAGGAAAGGAGACCAAAACTAGAGACACTGAAGACAATTACATGCAGCAGCTGCAGGACGTATTTATGGGTAGAATCTGATGGAAGTGATTTCTACAGTGAAGGGACATCTATCAGCAGGTGGAGATGAAAGTGAAGATTGTGGTAGAGCTCAGATAGGGTCTTTGGAGTGATAGAAGAGAGGAGAGGGTGCATGGATAACCCCAAAGTTGCTGACCCCCAAAATGGGGTTTCTGAACATTAATGTGAGAGGTGATCTGTAGAAACGTGTAACATCTGCAAAAAGATGTTAGCATAATTAATTGGCATTCAGCAAACAAAATACCATTATCATATTGCTGTACTGCAGAAATAGTATTTGAGGAACTACTACTAAGGAAAAATAGCTTGCATTTTTTACTTTATTAATGACATGACTTCTGTATGAAGTCTAACCCAGTTACACAACCTAGTGCTGCTAAAACATTATTAAAGACAGAAAGACTGAAATTGAGCTGTCTTTAGAGAATTCAAATCTTTCTATTAAAGATCCAGTCCTTTTACCTTTATCTATTTTAGATGGTGCTTTTGCAGCAAGCAATTCCAGCCATTACTGGAAATGCTTCAGAGTAAGATTCTCCTGAAGGTGAATAAATGTACAGTTCAATTCAAATTAGCATATAAGGATAACTTGAGAATAAAACTCCCACCCTTCAGAAGGACATTAATTCAGTCTACATTATCTTAACATGTTAAAAAAAGGCCTTTACCTTTTGTCTTGAACAAAAGGTAACATCTGCTTATAACATTTGCACTCTTGAATCATTCAATCAAAAAAAGCTGGCTTTTGACCTTTGCACTGTGTTTAGTAATATGACCAAAATAATAAAATAGAGGATCATTTCTGACTTCTGCTGCCTGATTTTGTGTTGCAAGGTAAATGATGGGAAGAGTTACAGGAAAAAGCTATGTTGTTTATTGTTACATCCTTCAAAGAAGCCAAGACATTACCATTAATAAAGAGATAACTGCACAATTACAATAAACAAATACTTTTTTTTTATTCAAAGGAATAATAAGAATTTTCATTTTAAGTTAATAATTTTATATTCCTTGAGCATTGTGTTACAATTTCATAGATTATTGAAAAATAGCATTGTTTGCTAAAAAAGAAACATTGCCATTGACGTTAATTGATATTTTTTTCAATCTAAAAGATACATTATTTCACAAATTCCTTATATAAATCCAGTATAATCCAATCCTTATATATAAATCCAATAACGAAAGAAAAGGTGACTGAGGAACTTACTTGAAGGGTGCTCTGCAACTTTAATTCTCATTAATAATTATAATGAAGTTAAAGACGCTGATAATGACTTCTTTAAAACTTCTTCTTCGAAACATTTCCGTATAGAAATGAAACCAGATGAAAGTAATAAAAACTTAGAATGTGGCCAAATTTAATGTCCAGGAAAGACAGTAAAAACAGAGCAGCCATGCAGTGATACTTCACTGATATAGTCTCCTAGCATCTACAGATTCTAAAGTAGAAATTATATCATTGAATTTAATAGTCCTTGATAGATTTTTCCTCCATTAATATGTCTTGTTTTTAATTCAGTCAATGTCTGGAATTCACAAAGTGATCCACAGCTTATATCTTCTGTGAAAAAGACTATGTTTTGAGCCTACTTAGCTCATATATTATGATGGACAAAAAACAACTGTTTCCTAGTCATGTTCATCACACTACATGTGGCTTATAGACCTGTAACACGTGTCCTCTCAAGTGTCTCTGAACAGGCCTGAGGAATTCTAGTCTCTAATCTTCCCTTGTGCATAGCAAATACTGTAATAGAGACATGACATCTGTTTGGTGATGGTCTGAGATTGAGCCTAGGTCTGAGATTGAGTATAGGTTCAGAATAGTCAGCGCTATTCACCATCAGCCATCCCTCATAGTTGCTGAGAATAAATAGGAAAATCTGAATTAGTTGAGATGTTCCACTGCCAGGCCTAATTTTCAACCCCCAAAGCTTCACAAGAAGTGATCACTAACAGGGAAAGTGCGAGAGAAAAGAACTGCAGTGTTAATTGCTAAACAGGAATGGCTAGACAGAGGCAGCCATGTAAGAGGGACAGAACTTCCTTCCTCTGCCTGTGCTAATCTTAGATACTTTGCCATTTCGGCAAAGATACCGAGGCGAAGGGCTCCGGAGCGGAGGATCGTGACAGGGGAGGTCCCAGATGACTGGAGGCTTGCCAATGTGACGCCCATCTACAAGAAGGGCCAGAAGGAGGATCCGGGGAACTACAGGCCTGTCAGCCTGACCTCGGTGCCGGGGAAGATTATGGAGAGGTTCATCCTGAGGGCACTCACAGGGCACGTGCAGGACAACCACGGGATCAGGCCCAGCCAGCACGGGATCATGAAGGGCAGGTCCTGCTTGACCAACCTGATCTCCTTCTATGACCAGGTGACCTGCCTAGTGGATGAGGGAAAGGCTGTGGATGTTGTCTACCTGGACTTTAGTAAAGCCTTCGACACTGTCTCCCACAGTATTCTCCTGGAGAAGCTGGCGACTCGTGGCTTAGACAGGTGCACTCTTCGCTGGGTTAAAAAACTGGCTGGATGGCCGAGCCCAGAGAGTTGTGGTGAATAGAGTTAAATCCAGTTGGCGGCCGGTCACAAGCGGAGTCCCCCAGGGCTCAGTTTTGGGACCGGTCTTGTTTAACATATTTATCAATGATCTGGATGAGGGGATTGAGTGCTCCCTCAGCAAGTTTGCAGATGACACCAAGTTGGGAGGGAGTGTTGAGCTGACTGAGGGTCAGAAGGCTCTGCAGAGGGATCTGGACAGGCTGGATCGATGGGCCCAGGCCAACTGTATGAGGTTCAACAAGGCCAAGTGCCGGCTCCTGCACTTTGGCCACAACAACCCCATGCAACGCTATAGGCTTGGGGACAAGTAGCTGGAAAGCTGCCCCGCAGAAAAGGACCTGGGGGTGTTGGTCGACAGCCGGCTGAAGATGAGCCAGCAGTGTGCCCAGGTGGCCAAGAAGGCCAACAGCATCCTGGCCTGTATCAGAAATAGTGTGGGAGGTGATCATGCCCCTGTACTCGGCACTGGTGAGGCTGCACCTCGAATCCTGTGTTCAGTTTTGGGCCCCTCACTACAAGAAGGACATTGAGGTGCTGGAGCGTGTCCAGAGAAGGGCGATGAAGCTGGTGAGGGGTCTGGAGCACAAGTCTTATGAGGAGCGGCTGAGGGAACTGGGGTTGTTCAGTCTGGAGAAGAAGAGGCTGAGGGGAGACCTCATCGCTCTCTACAATTACCTGAAAGGGGGTTGCAGAGAGGTGGGTGTTGGTCTCTTCTCCCAAGTGACTAGCGACAGGACAAGAGGAAATGGCCTCAAGTTGTGCCAGGGGAGTTTTAGGCTGGATATTAGGAAAAACGTCTTTACTGAGAGAGTGGTGAGACACTGGAATAAGCTGCCCAGGGAAGTGGTGGGGTCACCCTCACTGGAGGTGTTCAAGGAACGTGTGGACGTGGCATTGCGGGACATGGTTTAGTGGTCATGGTGGTGTTGGGTTGATGGTTGGACTTGATGATCTTACAGGTCTTTTCCAACCTTAGTGATTCTCTGATTCTGTAATTAAGACTTAAGTCTTCTATTGGCTGATCTCCAAGATATGATTGCACCGGGCTGATGGGGGCATCCTGGTGAAGGGCTCCCAGTGCACCAGTCCAATAAGCTTGTACTGTGTCTCGAATGTTACCTTAAATATTGCTGGTACTGCCATTTAATCTAAAGGTCAGCTAATACCCAAGGTATTCCAAATGTAAAATTGCTGTTTACAGTATTCAATATAAATTTAATAGGATGCAGTACAACAGACATGACAGTTGTTTGGCAGTGGGCTGAAAATAAGTCTGGAAATGGTCACATTATTTTTTGGTAGGGATTCAAGCATTACATTTTCTTATTCAACACTCAGTATTTTTATTTGGAAGAACACTGTGAAATATCTGTATGCGTCATCTGAAGGTCATGTCTTTCTACTGCTAATAAATTGTAGTATTTCTTGCATCTTCCTATAAGGAGATTTTATTATTACAAAGTAGCTGGAATAAAGTTTCCAGGAAGGAGGCAGACGTATTTTTATTTTCCTGTTTCCTTTACAATAAATTTGCAAGACCTGGCCATTAAAGAGGAAAATAAAAAACCAAATAATATGAAAACCCAAAACCAAGCTGTGATAATTTACCCTCAATGATTACTGAAAAAATAAGGAAACTCTTGGATCAAGAGAACAAAGGAAGGAATGTGTAAGTTGTTTTGTGAAGTTATGCAGGAGCTTATGTAAATTGGATGAAGCATCTGGATTCAAGGAGGCATTTAAGCAGGAAGACACATGGTGCAGAAGGTTGACATTTATTGGTAAGTAATTATGGTTTTGGATGCTTGACAGGTTGTGTATTGGGAAGAAGTCCCCTAGGAACATTCAAAGCTGGAAGTGATAATGTAACAGAGATATGTATAAAGAAAAATATTGGCCTAATCTATTTTTCAAATATGTAATATAATTATTATGGACACATTTCTGATTTATTTGCGGTAGTGGTATCTTGGTGTCAGATACCTGATTTTAGAAAAATCTAAGTTCTTGTAATTTCATTTGACAAAGCTTCTTTGTTCTCCCATGTTGTGGTGACACAACTGGCGCGTGCCACTGGGGTTACATCTACTGAAAGATGGAGAGATGCAGATTTAGCTGATCCCGGCATAGGCTGTAAATGATCTGGGTGCCATTTTTCAGGAGACAGTTTACCTCCTTATGGCAAAATGGAGAAAATAATAGTATTTGTTCTACCTATCTTTCCTATTTTGATTTTAAACTCTTCATATCAAGGGACTGCCATTCACTAGCATCCTGAGTATGCAGAAAAACTGGGCCATCACTTCCGTAATGGCTTTGAGGTAGAACTGCAGGACATAAGTTAACAGGTAAAGGGCTGCCTTGTTTATCCTTATCTCTAACATATCAGTGGTGCAGTTCCCACCCTCATTTTTATTAGGAGTATGCCAGTTCCTAGTAGAGTAGAAAGGATAAGGGAGGAAAGAGTCCATTCACATAGCCAGGCTATGGCACAGATGATGCTGGGTATGCTTTCTCCTAAGAGAATTAATATTTATCTGGCAATGAAAGTCAACTAAAGGCCTGCAGTATTGCACATGTGGGCTGTTTCATTCTTCAGCTAAGCTGAACCCTGGCAAGCTCACATCCCAGAACAGCAGCCTGCACGGCTTCTTGTATTTTTCCTGCTTGCTGAGCAGAGAAATTGAGAGAGAAAAGGTTTTAGTCCTGTTTTGAATTCAAAGAAAGGGAATTGGTGGAAGGGTAGGAAAAGTGATTATCTACAAACACCACAAGAGCATTTATCAAAGCGAGGCATCATTCTCATTCTGTTTTTAATGCTCTAACGCTTCATTTATGGATATAGTTCTTGTTTCCCAGAACTGTCCTCTCTCTACCCATCAGAATTCAGTCTTGTGTCCAAAGAAATTATTTTTCTCCAGAAAAAAATTGTCTCTATATAGCATTGCAAGCACTTTTGAGACTTCTTTTGAATTAAAAAAGTAATAAATTCTAATAATACAACTTGCCACTATTTGGAAGTTCATAGCATCAGCATTTTGGGGAAAATTTGTCGATGAACACTGCATATATACATTCAGTCAAACTCATTGTTGGCCAAGCCATAAACGCACTTTAAGTCTGTGCAAAGTTGTAATGTTTGTAGAGAAACTGGGCTTTGAAGTGATTTGGCCACTTTAGAGACCCTTTGAGTGAGCGCCCCCAGTGCTGGCTGAGGTGGTACAGAGGAGGCGATTTGGGCCTTTCCAGGCGGGAAAACATGGCTTGGCTGCCTGTCAGATTTATACTAGCCTCTTTCCCCAGGGAGAATATTTTTTTTAATCTCTGCCACCTCAGAGAATCTGGTTCTTTCCAAAGATAAGCCATTCACTCCTTAAAAATATTGTAGAATCCTCACAAACCAACATTCTCAGGGGAATACTCCCAACCCTACCTTTGCTTTGCAAAAGGAACCATCCATAACTTCCCCTCAGAACACTGTTAGCAAGCTCTGATTTAAGACATCAAGGGCTGGTGTGCCCAGTGTTCAGGTTATGCACATTACTGCTGTGAATTTATGGCACTGATGTCAACATTCCTATTTTGGTTTCACTGATTCTTTCCCACAAAAGCCACAAGACTTCAGACTGGGATGCTGTTCTTTGGGATTCCTGCCAAAGGGCTTTGGGTGAATCTGACATAGATTTTTCAGCCATCCAAACTAGAAGAGTAAAAAGGTTGGTAATATTTCACTTATCCTTTTAAAATTACTGGTAATTTTGGTATTGCCCTTTTGATATTTTCAAAGATTCGGGGAAGGCTTGGAGAAATCTTGTCTCATACAAGTGCTGTATAAATAGAAAGGGTTTTTATGGGCACATGAAAAAAACCAGGGAAATGGGGTGAGGTTTGAATGGTCTTGGCCACAGCAACATTAAGCTGAGAAGAAAGTGGCTAGTAGGGCTAAGGAAGAGGAGAACAAAACTCTTTTTTAGGACAGAAAAGGGAAAAACTGACCAGAACAATGTAGTTGACCCAACAGAGTGAGAAGAGTAAAATGGGAGATATTGACAAGGAATTCAGCTGAGCTGTTCCCTATGGATGGAAATGGACAGGCTTACTGAAAATTTTGACAAAACTAACACTTTAGGAGAAAGGAGGTAGACTAAGGAGAACTAAATTTATATTTCTTAGAATTAACATTTCTTTCCCAGCTCTCCAGCTAAACTGTGGCTCAGTATTCATTGATTAACAACTCCAGGAGGACAAATCAGCTAAATCTCACAGAGGTTTGTTAAGACAAGCACTCCTTGATATTGATAAAGGCAGGCCATGCCTAGAATTAGCTTCTCAGTGGGAGTCTGCTTGCTTTGCTTAGTTTCACACTCGTGAGGGCTATCTCTATGTTGCAGTCTCACACTCACTGATCTTTTATGGTCATACCATATAAAGGCTCCTGCACTAATTTCCAAGACCTCCCATCTAGAAGCTGACCTCTTGTTCAGTTACCAGCTGTGAAGTTTCCCAGCCATTGCTGTCACACTCCATTCAAAAAATATATTTTCTGAGGATTGTTGTGCATTTAGTATTGCTATCTACACTGTCCCGTTTTAGGCTAGTGCATCTTCTACTCCATTTTCATGCCAGCATGAGAACACTGGTTGCTCTCATTCATCCCTTCTTAAGGTCTTGCATTTCTTTTTTCCCTTCCCTTTGCAACTGTGGCTGTTGCAAATTTTTGGACTAGTTTCCAAACTTAATTACAAGAAGAAACCCTGCTACTCTAAAATTGATTTCTATTCCAGTGAACGACTAGGAAAAATAGTATTTCATACCTTCTGAAGCAGAAGTTGCAGTCATGTAGGGCTCCTGACTGAACTGATTCTTCCCCTAGGATATAATTTAAAATTTAGTGGGTGAATTGAACTCTTGTCAGTTTATGTATTTCTACTTGTTTCACTTATAGGCTGAGAATAGGAAAGATCTGATTTTGGGACACCCTCTTTATTTTATTACCTTTTAATCTGAAGAGACAAAATGGCTTCAGATCTTAAGACTAGATCTTATTAACATTATTGTTGTTAAGAAGGGTTTCTCTTTAAATCATCTGTGTTTGACTACCAAATGGATCTAAAGAACTGTGGCAGACAAAATAAAAATAGAATTCTATAAATGAAAGCAAACGAGGGTCATCTCATATGAATCCCTTCTCTTTTCTAGTCTGCTCAATAGGCATTAGTTATATAGATTGAGATATGGACAAGGAAGATGCCACAAGATCACTATGTGCATCACCTGAAGCCTTCTGAATCAGGCCATGTTAATGGGATGCTTTCACCCTAGTCTACGTGGAAACATGACAAATAGTAACGTCTGACTTATTATGTCTCTTTTCATCTAGGCACCTAAAATCAGCATGGTGTGACACGAATACTGTGTAGCTTATTGTTGGAAACGATGACTTTTCCGTGTCATTACTCATTTAAAAGTAAAAATAAAAATAAAAATAAAAATAAAAATAAAAATAAAAAGCGAAACAGAAACAAAAGAGAACAATTGCAAAACAGGGGGTGAATACAAATACCTTCTCAGTCACCTCAGCAATAACAATATGTTTTAACATGTGTTCCCAGGTCTGAAAATTGAGTGTTTTTCAAGCAGGCTTTGTTACACTCAACACCTGGATGGAAAGACTGAACTGTGGTTTGACCTGTCTTCCATCACTTGATAGGGATCATGTGCCATAGGAGCAGTGGCAATAGCCTGATAGATTTCTCTAGCGTTTTCCTACAGAAATGTAGTGTGACATTTGTTGGTGGTTTCCTCCCCAGAAGGTTAGACACACCCTGAGCCAGCCAATATCTTTGCTGAAGGAAATGAATGTTCCAGTTGCAGCTAGCAAAGAGAGAAAATACAGAGGACTGATCCCCCATTATGAGTCAGGACTTCATAATTTGTGCTTCTGGTTCAACACATAAACTATATGACTGCACCCGCTGGAAAACACCTGGTAACAAATAAACATCAACTGCTGAAAAAGTTTAATTTATTTAGAAAGTTTGGTTATTACTGTTCTACTGTACTCTCTTGTGAGATATAAGAAAAAAAATTCTTCACCATGAGAGCAATTAAACATTGGAAGAGGTTGCCCAGAGAAGTGATGCAATCTCCCTCACTAGAAATATAAAATGCTCGGATTGACAGGGCCCTGGATAACCTAATCTGAGGGGACCAGGTGCACCTAAAAGGAGCTCCTGGAGCAGTGGGCAGAAAGTGTGGGTGGATGTCCCCGGTAAGGCTGGTCAAGGTCATTAAGGCCTATCGATGCCCTCAGGGTCCTGACAGATTCTATGATGTGTGACATTTCTCATAAAAATCTGTATTTTCAACTGTGCATAGCATATCATTAAAGATGCTGTTCTTAAACTGGTTATTGCTTTTGGTTAGACAAAAGTCATGCAGGCATGCATGAACATTGCTTACAGTTTTGGTGGTGTTTGAGGTTGGTTGAGTTATGACTATATCCCTTTAGCCAAGCCCCATGCAGGAATGCCAGTGATTCCTTTGCATATGGAAAAGGAAGGCCACCTAGATTATGCCTTGATTGAGCCCCCGCAACTTTATGCATCTAGTCAGGATACTTAAGTTATATCTGCCTCTATAGCTGAGGTAGAGAAAGATGCATGTCTAAAGGGTATTTCAGCCCACCCAAGCTCTGTATGTCCCAAGGTAAGTTTGGATTTCCACATGGATTTGTTCACACTTTGTGTATGACAGTTAGCTGCCATTTTGTGTGTGACCTCTTAGCTTTTGAACAGAGAAATTCAGGCCGTTAGCAAAACTATAGCTGAGGTATCAATCAATATAGCTGATAAATAAGTCAGGATGGAGACCAGCTGTGTCATCTAGAAATTCTTTCTGCTACCTAACGGATTCTTGAATTAGAGGGCCACAAAGTAATCTAGTAACGTTCTGATTATATCACCAGTAGCAGCTAAGCAACTAGCAAGCAACGCCTTCTTGGTGTTCCTTAACATTTTCCCCTTTGCATAACCTTAAGGGAACATCTGGTTACTAATTTACATCTACCTGCTTCCATAGTCATTTAACAACTTCTAAAGTGTACTGGTGATATTCAGGACTGAATATTGCCCAAAGGCAAATGTGTTTAGTAGAGGATCAGGGAAAGCTCATGGCAAAAGCAGCTAGAACGTGCCAGGAACAATCTTCAGATAGAATAAGGTTGACCATTCTTACATTAATGCAGTTGGTTTGTATAAAGTAGCTGAGCACAAGCTGTATTGCCTCAGTGCCTGTCGTGAGGTCAATCTATGGTCAGGCGAAGGGTCTCAAATTTAAGGCCTGTCGGATTAAGTGCAAGCTGCTTTAGAAGTTTAACCCTAGCTTTTGTCCCCTGTGTAACATACATCATGAATGTGACTTATGATACCTCATGATAAAAAAAAAACTGTGGTGCCACTGTTCCTCAGTTACATGGAACAAGTCTTGACTCATTTAAGAAGACATCAAGGGCTAATGTCTGGGGTTGCTTGTCCAAAGACAACCTGGAGCCTAAAGAAGATCATTGTTACGTACATGGTTTCAAAAAACATCTTTAATACTTCAGATATCTAAAAGTCTAAAGATTCATCTTGTGATGGTATTCTGAAATTTATTATTCCCAGCCAGTGTTCAGATTTTTAGGAAGAGAAAATTATTTGAATCAGTCAATAAGCTCAGATAATATGCAATTCAAATTCTTTCTCAAGTCATTTAGCTTTCTTTTCCATGTTTTGAAAACCCTCAAGCAAGTCTCTCTTATTCAGTGTGTGGGTGTGTGCATCATGTGGGCTGTAACTGTGCTGATTTTTCTTTGGAGCCAGCTGTTGCCTAGAAGCAGTAAAGGCGAAAGCGTTGGTGGGTAAGCTTGAAGCTACTTAGCTGGAGAAGTCAGCCCACACTTTTTAACTCAGGACCAAGAAGATTCCAGTGCTCAGGTAGGTAGCAACAGTTGAGAGAAAACAGCTCCGTAAAATCATAACAGACTGCAGGTGTTATTCTCATTTATTGCTTCCAAGAAATAACACAAAGCTTCCATGTACACATTTAGACAACCCTGAACTTAGGAAACACTTGCAAATTTTGAGCTGTGCTACAGGGACCACCATAAAGCAGAAAAAACCCCTTAGCTTTCAGTGCAGAGCAGATATTATTTCTACCCAGCTGCTGTTACAGCCTGAGGTTGTCCTTGCATTCAGTTCTGCACTGGCTAGTCAATGTATAATATTTCTAGCTAAGGCTTTGTTGCTCAGTTGGCAACAGCTCTCTAACCAGCTTCTGCCCAGCCTCCCAAATCTCACATGCACACAGCAAGGCTAGCTGTGCTCTGCTGCACTCTACAGCTCTCTACAGAGGTCCACCCTACCATAAAAGTCCTGAGGCTACCACATAGATCTACAATGAAATTTAGTCAAGAGGTGATTATCTGAAAGCAGAGAGTAAGTTATTTCAATAAATATTTCAATATTTAATAAGTATTAAATAACAAAGTCATTAATGATTTGTATTTGAACTGTATTCATATATTATCACATTGTGGAATAAAAAACAAGCAGAGCATTCCCAAACAGTTCTGGAGGAAAATTTAGACTCTTTGGAACAAAATACTTCCACGGAACAAAACCTGAGAAATATTTGGAGTGTGTTCCAAATATCTAAGGCTTATTTATTTTCCATTTATCCTGAAATTTAAATTCAGATTTAAAAGTTAAGATCATAAACTCTGAGTTTTATCATCATCCAGTTAGTTTGGGTGACTCATAAAAATAGAGTTTCTAAGGCCACCAGAGGTTAAAAAGTGAGAAAAAAATATGCTGTCCTAAAGACAGACTTTGGGGGGTTTTTTCCCTTTTTACTAGCCTAAAATTTCTTTTCTGTTTCAAGTCTTCTTTCAGCCCTATCTTTACTTGAAAAATACTGTTCCTGTGAGTCAGCACACTCTGCTGGTAGACCAAGAGAATGTGACTGAAACAGCAAAAACTTTCAAAAATAAAGCATGGCATGCAATTAAAAAGTAATCAGTTGTATCTTCTGAGAAAAGGAAACAAATCACAATAGTACGTAAACGACAGCTCCCCTACACAGTGGAGTTAATTCGTTAATACGGTTTGATTCATCTAACTATATTAAAAAGGAGTTGGCTCATACCCTTAATGCTATTTTTAAGACAACAGCTGTTTCAGAAGGAAATTATTAGATGCGAGGCAATTAGACCATGGAGTGTGCAGTGCCCCAGTGGGCCCAGATTCAGCTATCATCTTTTCAAGCTTGAAAAACAAGAAAGGAGCCTGAAAGAGAACTTCAGATCCTGTCCTTGAATGTAACGGGTTGTGGACAAGGGGAAACTCCCTGAATCCAAATGTGACCCTGGGGCTCTAGTTCTACTTCTGATCGCTAATTAGCTGTGCAAGGATGAAGCCTTTGAGAGCTGATGACTATCCGTATACTCTATGCTCTTCGTTCAACAGCTGAGGAGATTTTAGCACCAACCATCGTCCAACCTAATCAGGAAGAGTTGAGTTCCCTGAATTTACCACATCATGAAATTCTGGGCAAGTATTTACTATTCTCATGATACCACATGCTTTATAAATAGGTAATAGTTAAACAATGCATTATCTCTGAAATTGCAGGAGGTTTCTATGAAGTCTCCTTGCATGTTTCTGACTAGCTTTGCTGTTTCACCAAGAAGCCCCTAAACGCAACTTCGTTTGGTCTTACTTGCTTCTAGCTGGTATACTCCTACCACATTTCACTCTACTTTTGGATAAGCTAATTCAGTGACACTAATCTAAACTGAAAAGGGCTTTGGAAGAGTCAATAGGAGAAGACAAGAACAACTGGGAAGATGAATTATGCAGATGTTGCAGATATTCAGACATACTTTTCTTATATACGCTATTTTGCATTTTGAAATTCACTTGCAATACTGTGTCTAGAACAAACCAGGTTACTCCATTTGCTGTGAATCTAATAGAACAGTGTCTCTTATTTGTATGTGTCTGTCCTATGTCCTAGCACACAACCTGACCACCACAACCCTTGCTTTCCCCTCTTCCCGCTTTCTCTGTGCCCTTCACACTACCTCACATTCCTCTTGTTGCTTCACTACTGAGCTAAGCAAGTGGTGGCGCCTACTGTTGCCTATCCCAAGTGGTGCATTGCTGCCCTGACCAGGCAGGGCACAGCACGGTGACAGGCTCGCCCCAGGGTAAGTGCAGCATAAGCCTGGTGAGCTCACAAGGCTATCATAGTGTAAGCACTGCCTATTTTCACAAAACTTTTAGGAATCTGATTATCTTTAATCCTTCTGCCACAACTGGTTGAAATTGGCCATCAGGTTCAAAAGATTCTGCAAAAAAGGTGCAGGAATTAATGGACACACAAATTAGTTAAAGAACAATCAGATTAACCAAGGGGAAATGATGATGCAAATTCAAGTAAGTTTGTAGACAAGGAATGCTTTCCTTCATTTCCATCATCAAAAGAAAGCAATACCCTTTTGATTAGAATTATTCAGTTAAGATGTAAAAGAACTTAAGGCTATCAGAAGAAATTATCTCACCTGATTTAAAAGTGCTATAACTTTAGTCTTGATTTTAAGTGCGTGAACCAGTTCCCCAAGCAGCATCAACTTTCAATTATGCTTAGTGCAATGTCAGCCATTGTTACCATTAACATTTTCCTGTTCAATCACACTGTCTGTAACCAGCCACTAATAAGAAGTAGAGACAAATCTGCCTTGATTTAGTTTCAAGGAACCTGCAGGAGTTCTGCCTCTTGGGAGAGTTTCATTTATTCACCACCTGTATCCTAAATGTGTTTTCTTAATTTTGGAAGACGTAGCAAATCTGCCAATCTCTTTGCTCTGTTGCTGCTGTTCCTTGCATCAAACTTTGCATTCCTCAGCGGCTTTCCTGTTAAAACCTCCTTCTGAAAGGCAAACCCAGCCTTATAAATCCCATGGACTCTGGAGGTCACACATGCTGTGTGCATCCTCTGGACTGATTAATCTTCTGCATCTGGTGGAACTTGCCAAATGGGTTCAACTGCTTCCAGCAGCTGGTCCAGCCAGACAATGTGGCGACGGCAGGGAGATGCAGAGCCAGAGGCCACTGCGGAAGGATATCAATAAGAAACACAGGCATTTTTGAAAGAGTACAGAGAATGAGGTATTCACAACAGAAAAAAGCAAGGTTACTTCAAAAGATCATTCTACTTTAGTAACCTTTCAAATAATTCTGAGAGTCACTTCCTCAGGTTCATTCATTGTTATTACCATTTTAGACCTTTTTTTTTGGTATAGCTATCTTATTTCACCTTAGACGTATCACTTCAGGGGCCAAGGATGGAATGATATGACAAGCATACAGAGTTCTGTCCTGGTGAGACCATCCCTTACTTGACTGTGGCAATGATTTCTGCTGTAATTCAGCTGTGTAGGCTTCATTGTCCTAATCAGGTCCTGAAAACAGCATAAACACATTTGTTTTGAAGTACCGAATTAACTTTGAAGATGTCTGTACTGCTAATGTCACAAAGTTTCTCAACTAGATGATGAAATACTGAAACTGAAAATAGTAAAGCATTGGTTGAAAGATGAGCTACCCACCTCTACTAGGAAAAATTTCTTTTTGAGTGTTACAACCTCCTGCCTCTTCAACACAACAGAATACCTGGCACTAATGCTCAGAGGAGAAGAATGCAGGAAAGAATGTATTTTTCCCTAATGTACATGATAGCTCCTGTAAGTGCTGATGGTATTTACATGCACATTCAGAGACAGCTGTATTCCGTGAACTGGAAAACAGATGGTCAAGGGAGTATTATTTAATAAAAATATCATTCACCTTAAATGCACTGTTTACAAAATGTCAATTATGTTTTCATTTTCTTAGGCCAGAAGAGATTAAATAACAAAGGCAGAATGGAGGCAGAAAATTAAGAGAATAAATTAGCAATCAATGCATTGGAAAAGCCATAAGCAAGTATTATCAAGTAACAAAATTATGTAACTAAAAAAGTAACCTTGTGCTATGATAGGGACCTTTCAGTTAAAACTAATAAGAGCAGGAAGGCATTTTCCCACAACCTTTGGACAGAATTTTATTTCGGAACCAATCTTTTTAGTGGCAAGAAAAAAATCCCAAAACTAAGTGAAACACGAAATTCTCTGAAACTGTGGAGGGAAAACTCTGCTTCTGCCTGTCACCTCACTTGCTTCTTATTCAGTGAGGAGAGGGAAAATAACAAAAAGAGGAACAAAGGGGAATGGACTGTTGCTATTCACACCATGCTGCATTATAAACAAAATTTTAAAAAAGATGTTGTAAAGCAAACACACTGATTTTCCAGATAGCTTTGTGCCAAATTTGTGTTAATAACTGGAATCCTTATTTTTAGTTTTTAGTTGCCAGGGACTGGAACGCCACAGCAACTGAATTGAATTGCCACAGCAAGTGAATTAAATTGCAGATTTGGTCCTTCTAGAAGAAAGTTGAAGTCAATTGTTAGAGGAGGAAGAAGCTTGAATTTTGATAGTTCATTTTATCGTTCATTTTAGTTTATATGTGAAGGACTCGGGAAAAAAAAGAGAGTTTATCACCTTTGGAAGAAGGGGCAGGCAACTGAAGAAGAATACAAGGACCTCGTTAGGTCATGCAGAGAGGGAATTAGAAAGGCAAAAGCCCAGCTAGAGCTCAATCTGGCCACAGTCGTAAGGGATAAGAAAAAATGCTTCTATAAATACATTAACAACAAAAAGAGAGCCACAGAGAATCTCCATCCTTTACTGGATGTGGGGAGAAACATCCTCACAAAGGAAAAGGAATAGGCTGAGGTACTTAATGCCTTCTTTGCCTCAGTCTTTAATAGCCACACCAGGTATCCTCAGGGTATTCAGCTCCCTGAGCTGGAAGACAGGGATGGAGAGCAAAATAAACTCCCCATGATCCAGGAGGAAGCAGTTAACGACCTGCTATGCCACCTGGACACTCACAAGTCTATGGGGCCTGATGGCATCCACCCAAGGGTGCTGAGGGAGCTGGCGGAGGAGCTTGCCAAGCCACTCTCCATCATTTACCAACAGTCCTGGTTAACAGGGGAGGTCCCAGATGACTGGAGGCTTGCCAATGTGACGCCCATTTACAAGAAGGGCGAGAAGGAGGATCTGGGGAACTACAGGCCTGTCAGCCTGACCTCGGTGCCGGGGAAGATTATGGAGAGGTTCATCCTGAGGGCACTCACAGGGCACGTGCAGGACAACCACGGGATCAGGCCCAGCCAGCACGGGGTCATGAAGGGCAGGTCCTGCTTGACCAACCTGATCTTCTTCCATGACCAGGTGACCTGCCTAGTGGATGAGGGAAAGGCTGTGGATGTTGTCTACCTGGACTTTAGTAAAGCCTTCGACACTGTCTCCCACAGTATTCTCCTGGAGAAGCTGGCGACTCGTGGCTTAGACAGGTGCACTTTTCGCTGGGTAAAAAACTGGCTGGATGGCCAAGCCCAGAGAGTTGTGGTGAATGGGGTGAAATCCAGTTGGCAGCCGGTCACAAGCGGAGTCCCCCAGGGCTCAGTTTTGGGGCCGGTCTTGTTTAACATATTTATCAATGATCTGGATGAGGGGATTGAGTGCTCCCTCAGCAAGTTTGCAGATGACACCAAGTTGGGTGGAAGTGTTGATCTGCTCGAGGGTCGGAAGGCTCTGCAGAGGGATCTGGACAGGCTGGATCCATGGGCCGAGGCCAATTGGATGACGTTCAACAAGGCCAAGTGCCGGGTCCTGCACTTTGGCCACAACAACCCCATGCAACGCTATAGGCTTGGGGACAAGTAGCTGGAAAGCTGCCCCGCAGAAAAGGACCTGGGGGTGTTGATTGACAGCCGGCTGAAGATGAGCCAGCAGTGTGCCCAGGTGGCCAAGAAGGCCAACGGCATCCTGGTCTGTATCAGAAACAGTGTGGCCAGCAGGAGCAGGGAGGTGATCGTGCCCCTGTACTCGGCACTGGTGAGGCCGCACCTCAAATCCTGTGTTCAGTTTTGGGCCCCTCACTACAAGAAGGCCATTGAGGTGCTGGAGCGTGTCCAGAGAAGGGCAACGAAGCTGGTGAGGGGTCTGGAGCACAAGTCTTATGAGGAGCGGCTGAGGGAACTGGGGTCGTTCAGTCTGGAGAAGAGGAGGCTGAGGGGAGACCTCATCGCTCTCTACAATTACCTGAAAGGGGGTTGCAGAGAGGTGGGTGTTGGTCTCTTCTCCCAAGTGACTGGTGACAGGACAAGAGGAAATGGCCTCAAGTTGTGCCAGGGGAGGTTCAGGCTGGATATTAGGAAAAATGTCTTTACTGAGAGAGTGGTGAGACACTGGAATAAGCTGCCCAGGGAAGTGGTGGAGTCACCATCCCTGGAGGTGTTCAAGGAACATGTGGATGAGGCATTGTGGGACATGGTTTAATGGGCATGGTGGTGTTAGTTGATGGTTGGACTTGATGATCTTACAGGTCTTTTCCAACCTTAGTGATTCTGTGATTTTGTGATTCTGTGACTTCTCTTTCCGTTATAGTAAGTTCTAAGGCTTTCATTTCAGCTACATGTTTATTTTGAAATAATTTAAATCTCATTGCAAATATGTACTTCTTTGAAGTCAGTATTCATTTCAAATATGTGTAGCTTCAATACACAAATGTAAATTTGTAAATATAGTAAAATATAGCATGTACACTGTAAAGTGAACTGACATATTGTGTTATCAAATGGATGCGAGTCCCTCCTGAGCAATGTCCCTGAAAATAACATCATTATAGATTGTACCATATCCAGATGATCATTTTATTGACAGCTTTGCACCCTTGATGTCTATTCTCGAAATTGTAAATCTGATCCTATCAGAGTCAGGGTTGGTAAGAAGCTGTGGCATTTAACTTCATACTTTCTCTTCTTCCAGTTCACCAGTCTTCTTCACCTGTTAACCCTTTGCACTGCAGCCTATATTTAATTAGCCATGAAGTCTTTTCTAAGATAAGAGTGGATCTTGCATCTGACAGATTATACAGCCTTCAACATAAGTCCACATTCCCTATCTATGGATCTAGTATATTATTAGCATATGTTGATCTTCATCAATATGCTGAAAAGGGTCCCACACTGATTTCTAATGCTAATATTCCTGCATTATAATCTGGTACTGTCTGTTTGCCTCTGGCTTTTAATTTCTTTCATAAAAAGGCAATGTGTCATGTTTTAATATGGTGGTTGTATAATTGTCTCTGGATGTGACTAGCAATTTCTCAACTATGATTTTTTTCTTAGTAAAATGTACATTTACTGAAACCTAAATCATTCATGAGAATCCTGCAACCTAACAAAATTGAGAAAATGTCAGAATACAATGTATTGACCCTTTTTCAAATGAAAATTTTCATTTTCCACTTGAGAATGACTTGTTTATGCAGCACAGTTGATTATATTAGAAAGCTACTGTTTAAAACACATTAAAATTTAAACAAGATGCTTTGATATGTTCAAACCAATGATTTGGCTTGAAGCCAGTTTTATTCAGCTGAAAAACATTCATCTCAAGATGAGATTTTTGTTTTCTTGTGTCAGCTGACAATGAATGATAAACCTCAAACAGTGCTGAATGGAGAACCCTCTTTCTTATCAGCCATTATGTGTCCTTATACTCAAGTCTTCTTTGGTGTGTTTAATGTCATCCTTTACCAAAATTTCATTGCTGTGTGAAGGCTGGTGCTGTCCTCAGTGTGACTGCCATATCTGACCATTGCCATCCTGTGCTTGGGTTACTGAACACTCTTGAATATTTATTGGCTTGACTTGATGGCCCACCACCACCACCCCACTTCATTTGACCTCAGCAGGGACCACAGTGACCTAGGGTCTTCCAGATGCTTTGATTTCTTTCTATCTTTAGCTATAGCATCACTGGAAGATGCAACTCTGACTTCTTTTCTAAGTAACACTTATGTGCATGTGAACCACAGAGATAAAAAGCTCGGTTTTTCCCCCCAGGGTGCAAGATGGAGCTGTAGTTTGTGCTCTTCACTGGTGGACATCATGGAGCTGGACTGCAGGTACCTGGAGCCCAGACACTGTCCACGAAGGTTTCAGATCACGAAGGAGGTGCGAGTATTAACAAGAGGACAGGTGGTAGTAGTTGCACCACTGAGCAATAGGCTCATAGGTCTATCAGCGAAAAGTGACCTGATTTCAGTCAACCTCAGCAAACACCTAAAGATCACTGACTGACTGAATCCTTCCCACCTTTCCCAAAAATCCACTGTGCCCACTAGTCTGACTAGTCTGTCTCCTGGTAGCCAGGCCCTCACTTTGACCATTGAACATGTAGGACTGACCCTGAAAAATATAGAGGTAGGAATTTTGACATTTTGTTAATATTTTAAGGTGGTTTGTTTCAAAAGAAACTAATCTGCTAGAGAATCAACACCATTCACAAGACCCACATTCTCCAATGTGAGATATCTGAGCCTCCAAAGCTAGTAACTGTACTATTAGCTACTGCATGTGTATTCAATTTAACATTTTCCTTATGAACTGCTTAAAGCATGACCCCTCTTTCCCTGCAATAAAAAGCTGTGTGCAAAATCTGCAGAAACTTAGAAGTCTGAAATGGCCTGCTGTCTCCTCAGGGCACATGTGTGAATGCTAGTTGATTTGAAGAATAAAGGACAAAATGCCATTAGGATACAGCTGACTCTGATTCCATGGTCAAAATCCATTGTTTTACAACGTGCTTGTATTTCTAAATCAGTATCGCTGTCAGTAAAGACATTGCTATTTCAGCACTTAGTAGCATTTAAAGCTCCTAGAGGACTTTTCTTTGATGCTGACTTTACTATGCCATTTTTAGGAAGCAGTTGCATTTCTCCTTGTTCTTTTTTTCCTTGATTGGGCAGGACTGTTTCTGCTGCAGGTAGAAACCCTGGTATTACTGCTGATGTTTGTAGCTAGGTTTCTAATGCTTTATAACACAATTTTCACAAAAATCCTGAGCCCAACACTCATTCCACCTGCAAACTCACCATCTGAAATTGCAACTTAGTGAACACACTTGTATATTTCTAAACTCATTGCAAACCTCTCAACTTTCTATGGGACTGGTGTGAGAGAAGCCCATGTGGTTACACAAAGGAGAACAGTGCTGAGCACTGGGCTGCAGGTGGAACATCAGGAGTCCCCTTTCACTGAGGATTCTCACCAGGAGACAAGTCACCTTGGGGACGTGTCACGGTATAGGCTGTTGTCTTCTCGAGCGTGAGTGGACAATGTTAATTATTTGTGCGATTAAGCATCATCACCACCCTGGTTGTCAGGGCAGTGCCTTCATCCGCAAGGCGAGAGGTAGTCACGTGACCCCAATGTTAGGCACAAAAAGATTGTTGCTTTAGTGTCCCTGCTCACCCTGTATAGTCAATCGCTAGAAATTCCTTGGCATATCCAACACTCACACAAAACCCCCAAACCTCAGTTGCCGCAGTTCCCTGGGGCTTAGGATGAAGTCCCAGCGCAGAGTCACAGCCCAGGCAGGCCATGCAGATCTGGCCTCAGCATCTCCCTTTATAAATAACTGAAAGCCCCACCATTACTTACAGAGGCTTTTCTGAGTCTCTGAAACTTTCTTTTTTCCCCTTGCAGTTAAAATATTTTGCAAAGTCATCTCCTCCTCCATAAAACAGATCCTAATGACTTCAAGGGAGAGTGCAAAAGACAAAAAGCCTCAAGAAAGATGAGCTTATAAAGAAGTGCACCTACTTTGTCAAAGAAGTACAGCAAAATGTGACAGGAACAAAACACAGCTTCAGTGCGAGTGTAAGGAACTGGAGTATTTATGGTGGAATCACTATGAAACTCAAAACGCTGGGCTCGAGGGTGGTGAGTAGTGTTGGATAGAGATTAGTAAAATGAAACATGATTGCTCTAAGGCTTAGGAGGTGAATAATACATCGTGAAATTCAATATAAAATTAATCTCACACATGAAACAAGGAAAAGCAGGAGCCACTGCATAATATTGAAAGTTAATCACAACGTCCTCTGAAGTAGTCACATGAGGTGGTCAGAAAAGGTGATAAATAGCCATGGGAACTCCCTTCCCACTTCACAGGAGTGCTTTAGATCTGGTTTTCCTCAAGCACTGTCCATCAGTGATGCTGGTGAGGTGAACTAAACATTAACAAAAAGGGCTGTGGTGTGGATGGGCTGACTGTGCAGCAAGCTGCCTGGGCAGCAGCCAGCCCCCGGGGCTGCAGAGCAGGTCCTGGTGGACACAGCCACAGGGTCCACGAGGGACAGACGGGAAGGGCAAAACACCCCCACAGCCATCTGCAGGAGCCATCCTGCTCCTGCCACTGAGCATGGAGACAGTTCGGCTCCTGCTCTCGTGCACTTGGCTGTTGCACAGCCAGCGTAAGACCCTTCCTGCTTTTTTTGAAGCCACTCATTCCTGGACCCTTGCTGCCTCCTCAGTCATATCCACTCGCCTCTCTCTGTGACCACCTTCCTGACCTGGACTTTCACATGATGCTGTTTAAATAGAAGGAAAATGTACAGATGGGATTTCAGAGAGCCAGGCAGGTGTACAATCCACACACAGTGGAGGGGAAAGCAACCTACAGCAGGGGAAAAATGCCTGAAGGAGGCAGGAGGTAACTAGGGGGACCTCTTACAATTTGCACTTCCAAGGCACCAAGGCAACTAGATGACTAAAACGCATGCTAACCCTAGCCCAGAGGGCTCCCACTGAGCTGGTGCTGTACAAACTAAAACCGACAGATAGTCCTGCTCCCAAAGTACCGCCAATTGAAAAAAATACCAAACCTCCAAAGCTCCAAAGCAAAGCTTATTTTTTTAATGTTTGAGTCAGAACGACAGGGCATTAATTGTGGTCATGATTTAATGGTAATTTTTTTGCCATGGCATTTGACTAGACTTTAAAGAGATATTCATAACACCTATTTGTCTTTCAAGCCCCATTAACAATATGGATGTCTCCCTTTATAGCAAACACATTAACAAAGGATCAAGCAGCTGTTGCCCCTCCTGGTTTGAATTTCCCCTATTTTCTTACCCAAAAATTGCAAAATATTGACTAGAGAGGATAACTGCAATAACAGAGTGCTGGGGGGCCATAGCTTTTTGTATTCCTGACTCCACTTTCATAAAGTAGTCCTGCAGGCACCATTCAGTCTTAGAACAAATATCTATTATATAAAGAGTGCTTTTCGGTGTATAACTCATCATTTCAGATGCTGACAGTACACAGTCTTACTTGCTGTTTGCTGCATTACCTGTTTTGTTGCTAGTAAATTTTTGAACAGGATCCAATTTGCCATTCAGCTCTTTGTTTCATGTGTAACTATAAGGAAGAGGACCTAAGCTGATCATTATTTTAAACAATGCCTTCCAATTGTTTTTACATGGCACTGCTAGAAGCAGGAGATATGTGCTATGCAATAACATTGGTTATGTGTATGATGAAGATCTCCCAAAGTTCAAGAAGAAAGGCAGGATTCGCATTCAGCTGGGATTCTTGCACAGAGAGCTCATTCATCTGGAGAGTGAAAATGCATCTGTATTGTGCTTACCCTCTCCATTTGGGCAGCACTGTACATTTTATATTTTCATTATTTGTACTACAGTAAGAGGCATGGCCCCAGCCAGAATCAACACTTCATTGTGTGACCCAGCCCTTGCTTTGAAGAGCTTATAGTCTGACACCATGCTTCTTGACTTTTATCAAGAAATTATGTCCTTTCACACTTTTTACAGACCTACTGAACAGAACTGGGCTGGTGAATAGGGAAGGCAATAAACCATTGCTAACAGGGAGACTGCCACACTCTGGGGACTAGAGCGCTCTGGCTACTACTATCCAACTGCAGTATAATTTCCAGGTGGTGTTGCTCCAGTGCTTCCCAGCCCGAGTCACCTCAGCTAGCAGGGAAATGGGCAAGCTGAAGAGCCAGATGCCTGAGGCTCATGAGGCGGTGACAGTCATGAAGACCTCTGTTCCTGATTGTGGTCACTGAGAAAGCCAATTGTTTTGTGTTTTGGAGGATCCACACAAATTCGTAATTGTAGTTAAAATCATCTGTACCTTTTTGTACCTAAAATATTATCAGTGATTTTCTTTTACTCCCTGGGAAAGAAACAGTTCCTGTGAAGCTAATTTTAAGACCGTTTGAATATGTCTCGTGCTGTGAAACAACTAACTTTGAAAAACAGAGGAATCTTCCCCTGAGTTCACATAAGCAGCAATGGCCCAAAAGCCATAATAGTGACCTGGTAACACATAGTTTTATTCTGAGTGCTGCAGCCCAGGAAAGTGAGGAGGAGGAATAATTAAAAACAGGCTCGTCTACTCCCCAAATGTGTGCAGGTTCTGAAGATTTTGCTCTTCTAACATTTGGATGAGCCCGATAAATTCAGTGAGGCGGGGTGGTGCAACCTGTTGATGCGATGATTTGGGTAAGGCTTCCTAACACTGCCACCATGCCCTCCTTTCTATAACGAGTCTTCAAACAGGTCACCAGACATGGTGACTACTGAAGCTGACAACCTCAACTGTGAGGAACTGCTTGTCTTGGAGCAGATTTAGATTAAAGGAAGATGTTTTCTGTCCCCATCTACCCTTTGCTATATCAGTTCCAGGTCTTTGATTTCATGCAGCTGTCTGCCATTTCATCAGATGTCATTAACCATGCAGTTTAAAATATCCAAGCTTTTCTGTATGTATCCTGAGGTGCTCACCTATCCACAGAGACTCTTTAAAATTTTGAGGTTCATTGCAGATGCTGGTTATTGATAAATTTATTGAATTCTTTTCTTTCTCTCTCTCACTTTTTTCTTTCATGCCACCATGACCATAACATCAATGTGCATCATGCATAAATTTTGAAATAACATCAACAAGAATATGTGGGGTTTATGTTCAGTCTCACTCTTTGTATCTAAAATTCTTCTGAAACAGATGTTGCTGGATATTTTGCATGTTTTACACCTGTGTTTAAATATTCATGTTACACTGCACTTTGCATTTGTCAAGATTTGTATGTGTCTTCCTCTCAGGGAGTGTAATATTCTATTATCTTAATACATAATAAGGTATTACCATTACAGCAAACATCACTATAGCAACATACCTTTGCTTCATGCTTTGTAAACCAGTAGTGTTTACTACAAAAACCTTGCAGACTAAGTAAGGTAATGCAAAGAAAAGGGGGAATAAAACACAAGCATTAACACAGCAAGTAAATGCTGAAATCCAGTGTTCCAGAGCTACTACTAAGACAAGAGGATGAACATTAGCCAGAGGATGTTGGTTCCATTCCATATCAGCTTTTTAAAAACACTTTTTATTCTGCATTGAATTTAGAACAAAATAGAAATAGAATTCTGCTGAAAAATATAATTTGGGATTAAAAATTAAGATTCTGTGGATGGGAAAACCTGGTATTAAAGACCAGCTTGTGAAAGCGTGCATGCGTTTCAGGTGTTTTGCATTCACTAACCATTCCAGCTAGGTCCAGTGAAGGCAGGGCAGCACGAGATGTCCATACAGAATCACAGAAGTATTGATTGGAGAGGATTTTATCTAGTTCAAACTTCTGCTTGAAGCAGGACTATTGCCAACACAGGGTAAGATCAGATGTAGCTTAATCTAGACAACTCTGGACACCTTCCAAGGATGGCGATCCCACAACCTCCCCAGGCAACCTGTTCCTGCCCTGTACTAGCCACCTAGAGAAAACATTTTCCTAATGCCCAACCTGAACCTCCTCAGCTCAATATGTGTTGTCCCCTGCTATGGCATCTGGCACTACCTGGTGGTATTTGGCTCCACTATCTTCGTAACTACCTTTCCAGTAGTTGTAAATGGCTGTTGGCTCACCTCTTTGTCTCCTCTTCATTAGACCGAAGAAGCCCAGCTCCCCCAGCCTCTCCTTGCAGGTCACATGCTCTCAGCCTGTGACCGTCTCCGTACCTATCTGCTGGAGGCTTCTGCTGCTTCACCACTTCCTTCTTGAACTGGGTGCCCAAAACCAGACACAGATGTGGCCTCACCATACTGAGTAGAGTGGGATAATCACTTTCCTCAATCTGCTGGTCCCCACCCTTCTATGTAGCCAGTACCAGCACACAAATACTCCCTAAAGGGTCTTACACCCCCATTATCTCTGTAGCAAGTTGGCACCATCAAGGAAAATATTTAACGGTGTAGGCAGTTTCAGGGAGCTTGATTTTAATGGCTCAAAAAGTCCATCACAGCTTTATGTTCCTCTGTGCTTGGTTTCCCTTCTCTTCAATTTTCTCCTGAGTGGCAAATTACATTTGCAATGTTACATTTTAATAAGTTGGTTTTTACAAATGAATAACTTTAGGTTCCTCTGTGTTAGAGAAAAAGTCAAAATCATAGAGGAGAAGATCATAGGTGTTTGAGGTGATTCATTGATTCCGAAGAGGTTTTTCGACCTGCTTAGATTGTTCACCTTTTAGCTTTAATAAAAGGTAACTAGTATAATGTGGATATCAATAATAGCAATGAAGACCATTTGAAGGTTCCTTTTCTGAAAGAAACAAAATTTAGGCCGTAACTACAGGCAAATTTTTAATTTTGGCTTTACAGATCTAAAATAAAATCCCCCAGGGCAAGTAGCAGATAGGATGGTTGGAGAGAGCGCAGGGCTCAGAGGGCTGGGGCACTACTTCCCCCTAAGTTCCATGCACTCAACTCATCTGAGACATGAGTGGCAACTCCACAGCCTCATAGCTTGTCATCTGGATCACAAATGCTTCCAAGTCCTGACCTCTGAGAGTACTTTGTCAGGATGCTTTGTCAGTATACCCAGGATCCAAGTTCAGTGAAACGTTTGGGCTCACGGCTCCTGAAAATCCCACTCTGACTCTCGGTGGAAGGGATGTCGAAGATGTGAGTGTGAGACTGTTGAATGCTTCCTTCAAAGCAACAGTTAATTTTGCAAAAAACATCAAACCCAAAATGTTCAGTGTGGCAACACAGCCGCATTGAGATGAAAGGTCACAGGAGACCCTAGCTGAGAGTTTGAAGTGGAGCATCAGTCTTCTCTGAGCAGCAAAACTGAAAAGAGAGGAAAAGGCGGCAAGACACCCATCTATTCTTTAGCTCTATTTAAGGAAATTTCATTACATAAGTTGTTGCCTTAAATCACTGTCATCATAGTAATTAATTTATTCTTTCACCTAAAAAACATGTTATTAAATATATCACCCTTATTTCCTAATTGCTTATCGGAAAGTAAAACTGATAATTCCTGCATTAAATCCTTCAGTTTAACAGCCCTATAATTTTCTCAGTAACAGGCATAATTAGTGTGCCTTGGTTTCATCTTGTCCTACAGGAAGATCAGATGAATCACACTGGACAACAAAACTCCTCGAGAATGGTCTATGTATACTTTGCTGGAAATAAAAGCAATGTAGGGCTTTTGTGATTTTTGGGTTACCTCAGTGTGTGAGAAACCTCAGATCAGTATGGCCTGAAGTATTGAATATGCTATGCGCAGGAGACTTTTACAGACATTATGCTAACTGAAGCATATTCAACTTCTATTACATTTCTAACAAAAAATAAGTAACAGCAACTTCCAGTACAAAAAGACTTAGCACATGAATTTTATTTAAATATGTCAGGGAAGGAAAGTGACAACTGAGAGTGTGCAGGAAAAGTTGATGTTTTACAAGGCCGCCTTCCAGGGTTAGTTGAGCGCACAGGTGAGGCACACTCACAGCATGGCATCTCTTCTAGATGGGATTGCTCTTCCCTGGCAAGAAAGACAACATGTCCCTGCTTCTGTTGTGGTTCTCCTTAAGTATGCCTGAGGCCTTATTAAATATTCATATTTGAATATCATTGTGAAAACTGTTGTCACCTCAGGTACTTCAGTGGCCCCCATATTTAGTGGGGAGATCTGCAGGTGAAAATGTGGTGAGCTCCAACCACTCATAGAAAAGGCTTCAAATTATTTAAGCAGTCAACTGAAAGTATCATGTGAGATCAGCCCTCACAACATAACCTCCCAAAAGAAGGTTGTTTGCTTAATTAGGACCTACATGGATGCTACAAGCTGAAGGATGCAATTAACTTGTCAAGCTTCTCTCAACCTGCATAATTTGTTTCTTTCATATTAAAATGCCTTATGCATTTCAGCTAGTGGCAGATAAAAGCAGTCTGCTTCCCCCCACCCCCCCCCACGCCCCCCCCCCCCCCCGCCGCTTCCAGAGGCATAAGGGCTTGCAATTTTCATTGAAATCAAGTGCTCAACACCTCACGAAATCAAGCTAGTGACACCTCTGCTTTTTACAGAACTTGTCTGGTACTTGTGTTGAGAAAGAAAAAATTTCAGTGGCAACAGCAGAGAAAGCTCACATCAATACAAGTAGTAATTGTCCAATAAAAACAATATATGTTAGTGGTATTTATGATATAAATAATATTCAGGGGGAAAAAAGCCTAACCCACAAATATTTCAAAGAACAACTATGCATCATTAAACACAATTAATGTGTTGGTATTGTTATCATGCAACATCAAGGGTTCATTTAACTGCACGGTGTGTGTCTACTGTGAAATTTCTTGGGACATAGGTCCAAATTTGAAGATGGCTTGAGAAAAAGTTACCATTTTAATTATGAATAGAACTTATTCTGTTATGCTTTTAGGGTAAGGGCAAGTCATCAACTCATGATAAGACTCAAGACAGGCTGGAGCAAAAGACCAAAACTTCAGAAGAATTTAAATGCAGCAGCACAACCTAGAGTCTGGCAAGGTCCATGTGCTGCTGCACCGAGAAACTGAAGAAATAAGCAAAATTTAGGAAAGGTTAAAAATTCAAGAGCAAAATATCAATTTTAATTTCAAAACATGGAGCTTTCTTTTGAATATTTACTTCATAGCAGAGCGATATTTTGTCATTTAATATCACATGTGGCAATTAATGATTATATCTATGATTTGGGTTTTTTATATCCGGCATTCATTGCAGCTTCTGCAAACTGGGCTCAATAGTTTCCTCTGTAAACACAAAAAGTTTGAAGGAAAGTAATAATTTGGGAGTTATAAATGTTTAAAGAGGTATGACACGGTAGCTAGTCTGAAGTGGTTTTCCAAGTGATACATCCTCTGAAAAAAAAAAAAACCACCAGGAAACCAGAACAGAGTTTGAAATCCAGTGTGAGGGTGGGATCCTGCAGTTCACTGCACCAGATCTCAGATGGGCAGTTAAGGTTTTTGTAGGGAAGCGACACATACACATGCATGTGGAGAAGGCAGCTCTTCATCCTGAGGGATAAATCACCATCTCATGGCCAAAATGCTGATCCGGAGGACCACAGGACACACAAAAATGTGCCACAGAGCAGTTCCACCCCCAAGTCATTCACCTCAAAGGGTTTTGTGGAAAAAGAGTATCTTCTGGAAAGAAAGACTCAAGATTGAGAGTAGGCAGAACTTCCACCTCCCCCAAGATGATGCCTATGAGCCCTTTTGCAATGAAAATACCCTTTCAAGGTCCATGATCACTAATGATAGGAAAACACAGCCAATGGTTCACTTTTCAGACACCTGTAGATAAATTTGTGATTTCTGTGGATTTGACTGCTTAGTACAAAACTGGTGGACTTCTTGAGATGTCTCCCAAAGCATCCTGGGCTAAAGCTGGTTGTCAGGGGCCATGTGGATTGCAATGACAAAGACAGGGAGGGGTGTGAGGTTCTTGAGGCAAAATGTGAGCTGTTAGGTAGGGGTTGGGATCAACACTTCCACAACAGCATCGCTGAAATGCTCCTGCATCCAAGTGCAAGCTCAGACAGGAGAAGGATGAAACACAGACCAATGTACGGCTGAGAAAGCAATCTCTGGGAAAAGAGTTTAGATTTACTAGGAACTGGAAAAGATTGTGAATACATGGAGTGTATGCAGCTAAAAGAAATTGAATCAGTTATGAGTTATGGCAGGACTGCATGATCCCAACCTGCTGATTGGATTACCTTGAATTCTTCCTAGTGAGGTCATTTTTAGCTTGGCTCACAAAGTTTAATTTACTGGGCTAGTCCTCTTGACTGCTTTTTGATTGAGCCAACCTTTTCTCTGAGGCATTTTTAAGTGTTAGTGGCTCTATTTTTAGTTTATTGTGACAGACAGAACACCTTTGGTATGGGCAAGTTAAAGTTCTGATAAAAATTGATCTCACCATCCTCAGGAAGGCAGCTAAATGTTAAGAGTGTCATAAAAATACATGTGAGTTACACCCCAGTCACTCTGGACTTAAATTTCTTGAGTGAGCCAGATTTGAACAGTGTAACAATAACAGGAGTCTTTCTACTGACCGCATTGTATTCCTCCAAAATTGTGACAATCTGTCATTTATAAGCAAAACTATGCACTTTAGCCACACATTTTAAATACCTGAAAGTGTTTTAAATATGTGTTTTGTACCTGTAACTTAGTCCAATTTAAAATAAAAAAATACAGCTATAAACAAGTTTTGAATCACTATAATGGTGCTGATGAGCAATGAATTTTTGAACAAACCTCATAGCTAGCAATTCTGAAAGCACTTTGTTCCTCACAGCGTTACTTTAAAATCTTGGGAAGGCTGCTGCCAGCAGAGTGTGCCCTCTTTCCATTCAAGCTGTGTGAAGATGGTCCCAGCCAAATCTCCAGCAGTGTATATTTGCCTTTAGAAAATAGAGTGATACCATCCAAGCAGAAATGTGAGAGAAATGTTAATAAAATATGAAAATTAAAAATCCCCTGCTATTATTTTGCAACTGTGCTGGTTTATACAAAACTTTCATTTAATTCAACAATGTAGAACCATATGTGGTTATGGAAAAGATGCTATTCTTAATGCAGTGTGGGACATACCAGACTGCAAATTTTACAGCAGGTGAATTCAGCTCTAAAAGGTTAAGGTGAGATGCTATTGGCATAACAAAAAACTAGAGTACACATAAAGATCAGGAGATGTAAGCCAGCTGCATTTGCTTTTTATGAGGACTGTGCTAATTTTTTTAAAACACATTGCTATCATTTATATAACAATAGAAATAGGCTTATATTTTGTATGTTATGCTTCTGGAAACAAAGTGCAAACAAAAAATTTCCAAGCTTGATGACTGATTTGGGGTGGATACTTAAGTATCTTGATGCTGCTGGACTCAAGGCCTTTCACTTCCATTATTCAGTACTTCAAGCTCCTTATCAAAACATGGGTTTGGGCATCTCAGTCTGAAAAGGTTTACTTGCTTTTTTTTTTTTTGGTTTAAAATACTTGTGCTCCTGCTTTGATTCAGGGGACCTGGGCCACCATGCGCTGAGAGTTGTGGCTGGTTGATGGCTTGATTTCATAAATGTGCCCTAGCAATCTAATATTTGACAATGGCCCTGCTACACTACAGGATATACAAAGGCACAAAATAATAGTACCTGCACAATAGAGCCTTCAGTCTTCCAGAGCCTCAGTTCAGACATAAACAAGCATCTGAAAGTAGTTTCAAAGTAGTCAGAGCCCATTCATTTCATGCCATAACCATTACAAGAATCTCCTTCTTGCCCGCTGCTGCTGCCAGGATAATCTATTCCCAGCACCTGGTACCGGTTGCATGTCCGGTGTATTGATGGCCCATAGGAATTTGTCAAGGGCAGAGAAGACAGATTTTTATCACTGAACTCTTTTAATGTGTTTTTTGCTTCACAGAGGTCACCACTGAGACCAGGACAGATAGTTCACTGCAGGAAAAAGATGGGCACTGTACCTCTTTGTTTCACCTCTTATTTGTTAAGGACTGGCTTATGGTGGAGATGGTGAGGACATCAGCAGGCAGAGCTACTGCTGGATCTTCGGTAGGCGGCTTCTGAGCAGTGAGGGCTGGATCCATGGCCACCACGCCTACTAAAGGAAGTGATTCTCTGCCCTCAGTGGCACTTCAAGAGTGTGGGTCCCAATCTGTGATTGTTCTGTATTTCTCAAGTCAAAACTGGCCCGACTTGCTGGATAATTTTTTTGTGAGGTGCGGGGAAGGAATATCTTTAAATCTGTTTAGCTCAAATACTGCTATGCTGTGATGTGGGATTTGTCACTATTGCCTATGGGTAAAACTGCAATAAACTGTAATAAACAGTGCATACTTTGATCTAGTTGAAAGCTATGGGATGTGCAAACATCTGCCAAAGATGGCAACAACATTTCCACAAACCTCCAGGCGATTGCAGTGCTTCTTCAAAACCTGCAGAGCTTGGAAGTCATTACTACACACAACTCCTGTCCCCACCAACCGCTGTAGTCAGCCGATGCTTGACACTTATCGTGTCTGTCATGGTAAAGGACTCTGGCCTCCTCTTTTCTTTCAACTCTTAAAAATGCTTTAAAGACTAAAAGTTTCCCTGTAAATGCAGTGGGGTGTGACAGGAAGAACTTACTAGCTTGACTTTTGTGGATATTTTTTTTAGTTGAGCTTTATCTTCAGTGATTTCTTTTCTTATTATAATTCTCCTCATTAATATCTTCATGCCACTCCAAAATCAAGCTTTCAGCTGTAAATGTGATGTGGGTGACAATTAAATAATCTATTTTTACCAAGATTTTGATAATAAGTCTTGAATCTTTATGTTCCAGGTATCAGATAGGAACCCCCAAAAGACAGAAGAGCATTAAGAAGAAAATGGGTATCTTAAAAGCATCAGCAAGAAAATCGTTCAACCACCAGTTCATTAATAAGAGTAATAATTTTATTATTATTCAGGGAGAACCAAAAATCCTGCTATAAATCTGCAAACCTTGCTCTGCATCTCTTAGCATGGATCAGAAAGGATATGCATGCTGTTTACAGGAATTAAGGATGACAGGATCAGGTTCCACTTCCCTTTTATCCCTTACTTATTTTTTAAATGATTGCACATCTCAAATAGACTTGCACAGGTCTTAAATACTGTGAAAACTATACATGTAAATAATTTGTTCATTAAGCTCAAGTGTATTTCCAAACAAGGAATATATTTCTTCCTGAAAATCAGTTATACTAAGAGTCTTGTTAAATGGTGGAAGTGTGTAAACATGGTTAAAGAGCCAACACAAGCCAGTGATGTAGAGGAGAGTTTGGATGCCAACTCAGAGACTGAGTCGAAGTATAACCTGGGATTCAGATACACATTTTGTAACTGGCCTTCAGCCAGGTTTAGCCATTCCTGCTTTCATGTGAGTTTAGTCATTTGTGCCTTTACTTGCACATGGCCATGGCTTGACATTGCTGTTATAACAGAGACTTGGTGGGACAACTTATGTGAATAAATATTTTTCTAAAAAGGTATAGCTTGTTCAGAAAGAAGAGGCAAGGCAAAAAGGAAGGAGACTTTGCCCTTTAAGTCAAGGATACATACAAATGCTTTGATTCAGATGGTAGTACGTTCTGCTGAAAGTTTCTCGGTGGTGATTAAAGAGGAAAATAGAGACACTTCATAATGCTGATAAACACACAAGGAAGAACACATGCATGAAGATTTTTGTCAGCAATTACAGAAACATGCCTAATGTGCATGTTATCATTAGTGGACATTTTAATTACCCAGATACCAACTGGACATGGAGTACAGACTGTCCATCAAACCTCTGAAATGTACCAGTTATAATCTGTGGCACGGTAGGTGGAGAGAGCAGTTAGAAGGGATGATATTCCACATATGATTCTGATGAAGAACAGAAAATGCCTGTCTCAAAGTAGAAGGTAACTGAGATGAGAATGGCCATTAAATGACAAAGTGTGTGATCATTACGAGAGGAGAAATGAAAGAAAAGCTAGAATTACAGATTTCAGAAAGGCAGACACTATTAAACTCAGAGGATTTGTGGATAGCATCTTCTGTCAGCAGTAAAGGAAAAAGTTAAAGGGAGCAAGAATATTAGTTAATTAATATTAAGGACATGAGCTAATTATTCAATTGTGGAGGGGGCATGGGAAGTATAGTATAAGATCGTTTTGACAAAATAATTAACAATCATGGAGTTCAGCTATAAGACAGAAACAAAAAGAAAAGCCAAGCTACCAGGGATGAATACAGGGGTATAGCACAACTGCTTGGAAAGGCAAGGAATAGACTGAGCTGCAATTAACACAAGACATCCAAAATAGAAGTACATCTGTAGTTAAAGGGAAAACTAAGACAATGATTTTCACTAAGACAATCTTCACTAAAAAGGGCGCTATTGGGTGAGGTAGCATAATTAATATGCGGCAGAAAAGAAAGACCTTATATTTGAGTCTTTAATATGTTTGAATCATCTGGGACTGATGACTTCATCCCATGATACTTAAAAAGCTTGGATAATAATTCTCAGCACTGCTAACAATTCTTTTTAGTTATTCAAGGAGAAAAGAGATATTCAGCAGCATACAAGAGGCTTGTCTTTAAAAAATGAAAAAGGAAGAACTGGGGAATGGAAAACCCAGTCACTTAACGTCAGTTAACCTGAAAAAATGCCAGTCATGATTCAACAAACTGTTTGGAACTCCCTCGAAAAAAAATAGGACACAAATTGCAATCAGCATTAATTAATCCACCAGCACACTAGCTAAGTATAGCCTAGATTAAACTATTGGAGGGTGAGTGGAAAGCCATTCTCAGACAGTAACCGTACGTGACTAACTGTAAGAATGGAAGACTGCATTGAGTGAGGTCCTGCAGAGGTCTCAGCTGCATCCAGATGTCCTTAATATCATAACTAGTGACCTGGATCTGATGACATGACCGCTTTGGGAACAGCTCCAGTCATGCAGAAGATTAGAGTTCAATCGTATCTTTAAAAGTTAGAGATAAAACTCTGAAGAATCATGGTGCAGGGGTAAGAACAAGGTACTTCATTTGGTTCAGAAAAATTAACTGGACAAGAAGCAAATGTCTGTCTGTTACACAGAAAAAGAGAACAGAGATTTTTTAGAAGTGGAAAGCTAAATAAAAGTTAAAAATATTAAGGAAATGCAAATACCACACTAAGATGAAAAATACAAGTAGAGCTAGCAAGCTACACAAGTCGATCCCTCTGCTCTGCTCAGGGATGATAAGGCCTCCCTCAAAGGGTTGAGTTCAGTCTGGGGCACTGTACTTCGAGGAAGATGTGGACCAACTGGACAAAATTCACAGGACCATGGTGAAAGAGTAAGGGAAAAAAAGGGTCTCTAAGTCCATAGTGACAGGACATTGAGCAAGAAAGACTAAGTTTAAAAAAAAAAAAAAAAAATCCAGTACTAAGTCCGGTGAAGCCCTGGAAGATATTGCTTGAAGAGGTAGGGAAATCTTATTTCTAGGTCTTCTTGTCTCATCACTCATGTGTTTTTCTTAAACACTTGTCAAGAATGACATGGAGACAGCTGCAGAACCAGGTGACCCTTTGACATCCCTCCCAGCCCTGTCTTTCCATGCTTCTAAGTTGTCAGCCCCTGACTCTTTCCTTTAATGCACCTATTAGTAAGCAGCAAATGTCTTATTACTTTCATTACTTGTAATCCCTATGCTTCCTCCCTCTTTCCCACTGTGCAAGTGTGGTCATGTTTCCAAGAAAATCCTCTTTTAAAAAGTTTCAAGTTATGTTTCATGTGACTTCTTTTCTTCTGCACTACAGACACCATGTGGTGCTTCTGAAAACTACACAGTCTCTGACAGCATTTTGCTGCTAGGAATACCATTTGGCAAGATTAAAACCAGTGAAGCTGTGGAGGTAGATTTTCTGTACATCTCTGCATGTTAGGAAGGGGAATCCTTCCAGCAACCTTGTAAGACTGGAAAGAGAATCAAAGGTAGGAATCATTGTATTTGCCAGGAGAGTTAATTTCATACAATTTGAAGTTAGTCTGAGTTTCACAAGTTACCTGGTCTGTGAAAGGGCTCCAATGATGGTTGCAACTTCAGAGATGCTCAGTCAGTCCTTTGTTTCACAAAATGCATTTTTCTCTGACATTTAAACTCTAAAACCACCAGAGTATCACCCACTGATTTCCTTAAATCATGTCCTTCTTCAGCCAAAGCAGCTGACTTTACAGTTCCTACAGAATGAAGAAACCATGAGAGCGCGAGGCATTTGGTCTCTTACACACAACCCCACGTAGGATTTCCTCATTTTCAACAAATGATGCATTAGTTAGCTAGTTCACTAATGACTTCATTTTTCCTAACATACTAAATAACATAGAATCATGGAATCATAGAATGATTTGTGTTGGAAGGGAGCTTAAAAATCACCTTGTTCCAAACCTCCTGCCTTGGGCAGGAACACCTTCCGCTAGACCAGGTTGCTCAAAGCCCCGTCCAACCTGGCCTCGAACACTTGCAGGGCTGGGGCATCCACAACTTCTCTGGGCAACCTGTTCCAGTGCCTCACCACCCTCATGGTGAAGAGTTTCTTCCCAATATCTGGTCTGGAGAAGAGGAGGCTGAGGGGAGACCTTATCGCTCTCTACAACTACCTGAAGGGGGGTTGCAGAGAGGTGGGTGTTGGTCTCTTCTCCCAGGTGACTAGTGACAGGACTAGAGGAAATGGCCTCAAGTTGCGCCAGGGGAGGTTCAGGCTGGATATTAGGAAAAAGTTCTTTACTGAGAGAGTAGTGAAACATTGGAATAGGCTGCCCAGGGAGGTGGTAGAGTCACCCTCCCTGGAGGTATTCAAGGAGCGTGTGGATGTGGCATTGTGGCATGTAGCTTGATGGACATGGTGCTGTGTGGTGTTGGGTGGGTTGGTTTTTGGTGTGTTGTGGCTTGTTGTTGTTGTGTGGTGGTTGGCTTTTTTTTTTTTCTTTTTTTTTTTTTTTCTTTTCTTTTTTTTTTTTTTTTTCAGGTTGGACTTGATGATCTTACAGGTCTTTTCCAACCGTAGTGATTCTGTGATTCTGTGATTCTGTAAATCGATCCTCTTTCAGCTTAAATGATGAATAGTGTGGTGTTACGGCAAAAATACTATTTTGCGTATCACACATTTCCAGGCCTTTTCCATTCATTTATATGATGTTTATATGGAGTAAAGACTGAACAAGATTTGAAGCTGTATAGATTAGTTTTAATTTATTTATTAAACAAACAATTACCACTACTGATTTATCTGTAAAAGACTTAAAGTGCAGCACTATCCTTGTTTTGCAAAGAACTCTCACTAGTCACAGAGGAAGGCTACATATTTTTACAATGAAAAAGTAACCTCTATTTTTCATCGCTGCAAATGTTTATAACTATATGTTTCTATCTTGATGCTGGATGACATCTAGATCTTCATTACATGAGTTAAAATCTGGAATAGCTCCAGTGATTTGTACTAAATTATTGATGCCTGGAGATAAACAGGAAAATATTCCAGACTATGATTTCTGCCATAATAAGTTCCTTATTTAACTCCCTATCATTTTCACTAGTCCATTACCTGTGAGATTGATGCTTTGTACTCTATTTTTGTTAATAGTCATCATATACAAAGGAAAACCAGATGCTTCATTCTCAATTATCATAATTTTACATGATGAAAAGGAGGAAAATTACTAAATTTATGAGAAGAAGCAGAAAACCAAACATTAATAGAAGCCTTTATTTGTGTGTGACAGTTTTTCGTTCTTGACGAGAGACAAACGGACTGGTTGCCTTTGAAGGTACATTAAGCCACAAGCAGCCACAGCTACAAAACATTGCATTTGTTTTCAAAAAGCAATCTTAGGGTACATACATCCCAACAGCAGCTGTGCTAGTAATAAAGTTGTGTACTTTAAAGCACAGCAGTTGGAACTTCAGTTCCATTGAAATCTGATGACACTCAGAGGAAAAGATCTCTGCCAGTAAGTACCTGCTAGCCCAGTTGCTTTGAATCTGGCCTTTGCCAGTTTGCTGCCTTGGAAAGTACAGGGACAGCAGTTCTGGAGAGTAAATTTCTGTGTATTTATTATCCTGTTAATCAAAAGGCCCCATCTCATCCTTGGTGACCATCACTGGAGGCTAAAGAAGGCTGCTGCAATTGCCTTCAGGGGCACGTCACAAGCATGTGTTCACAGCTCAAAAGGCAAGATTGCAGCAAAACTACACATGGGCAGAGGGAGATGTATTCAACCTCCTCTTAGCAGAGCTTCCTGCCTCTTCTGAAGACACACACACTCCCCTTTCTTCCTCCTCCTGCAACACAGACTTTGGAAATTTTTCTCAGAAAGTGTTATAACAGTCTGACATGAATGGGGTCTCTGACCTTCATAGTCAGCCAGTGCCCAGAGCTGTCCCTTGTGCCAAGTTACTAATGACTTAAGAGATATTTGGGCTGGCAGAGCAAGGCCACTAAAGGGCAAACAACTCTTTTGCAATAAACTCAAGCTCATTAGAGAGCCTCAGGCAGCTAGCCCAGCAAACCACTAGCTAGTTTGCAGCTTGCACAGCTGTGTGATCTTGTTCACGTGAGCCACACGAGTGCTGGACTGACAGAGGGGAGGAGGAGGAGGTGAGGGACGATCTCCCTTTTAGGCAAAGAGCAGATTTACACTGGACAAAACTGATTGTGGGATCTAGACATCAACACTGTGTGCCATAGCACCCGAATGTCTGCAGTGTACTTAATAACCTAATAACCAATGTTGTATGGTAGACCTATTTTTGTTAAACTATGACCTTACGCAATCACTTTTTCCGTGTGTCTCCCTCTACCCTCAATAAATTCTGAACTGGTAACTAATCTCAGCCGGATCTGATGGAGCAGCAGCTACCTCAGAGAGACAGATCCTGAAAACACCAGGAAAAACATCTGGAGGGAGAAAACTTAAATTAGTGCCTTCATGGAGTCAGTTACACCAGGAGGGCCAGTCAGCATATCCTAGCTAATCCTGTATGCATTGAGGACTACTTTGCTTCTCGCCTGGTAAAGGACGTGGATACAGAGTTATTGTGGTGTTGGAAGTGGGAGAGCATGGACAGAGTTTATAAAGACAGCAGAACATAGTTACATCTATTCATTATAATGTGGCTAATGCGCACCAGCGCAAGACCAACAGTACTTGGCCTATCATTGCCAAGAACAGCAAAACCTAAAGCCATAAGTTAAGAAATAAAGTAACTTTAAGAAGAAAGTAACTTGAATCAAAATACTTCGTCAGAGAAATAATTTTGAGGAACTGGACATTATTCTCCAGATAAATTCGTTGCTCATTCTAAGGAAAAATACTTTACTGAAGTTCTTCTAATTTTTTCTGCTTTTTTTTCTACAATGTCTTGAAAAAATTTGCTAATTTTCCCAACCTTTTTTCTAAAAGAACTCTCAAGTTTTTCTTCTTGCCCACACATCACTAACAGGGCCTCACTCATTTTTGTGCTGCAATTAAAGAACATCATTCGTGGCTTGTTAAATGCATATACTGGAGATATGACATTGTCTAAAGTAAGACTATATCATATCTTAATGTGTTTACTGTTAAGTTTAATACCATATATTATCCTGCTGTAAAGGTAATTATGGAACACAAACATTTTGACTTGGAATGAAAGCTATCTCTTGATCTCAATTAATTAGAGTAAGTTTCTTAGTTCAGGAGCATGTACTGGCATGGTGAAGGTTCAGAAAAGTTCAATTTCACAAAGCTAAAAAAAGATAACTGTTTTGGAATACTCTTGCAAGATTTTAACCCTTTAGAAAAATATTGCTTACAACTATTCCTTGTACTGTTTGTTCCATCCCATAGAGGATAAAGGTTATGCCTGGCTGTCTTGGCCCATGGATTAGAGACTCTTTCAGAGTAAATCACAGATTTCCCACCTTAGTCCTTCACATCAGCTGTGAGTCAGTAGGACATGTCCAGGCTTTCATTCTATCAATGAATCAACAGGTGAGCAGGGCTTACATCTAGTCTTGAAAGCTAAGGTGCAAGTATGGATGTATAAGATGAAAAGTACTGCATAGAATTCCTCCTAAATTGGAGAAGTTTTTGGATTGATATGAAATAAAATGTTTTATTTAGGTTTTGGACATTTTTAAAATTCCTTTAAAATGAGGATATTTTGATGTACAGTTTGAAATACATTTCATTTTGAATTATTTTTTTCTCTTTTTTTCAGCTCTTTTGCCAGTTCTTTCTTCCTTTTTTTGGCAAGCTGAACCATCTGGTGAATCAAAACACTTTCACAAACTGTTGTGATCATGCAAAAGCTTCTTGTTTCAGAGAAAAAATCACCCAGACACAATGCCGTGCAGCAGAATCCCCATTAATCAGACTTGTGGGGAGTATGTTCCTCCTTCCCTTCCTCTCCCTCTCCCTGCCCCCCTCCCTCCCTCCCTCCCTCCCTCTATTGCCTCTAGATGCTCTTTTGATATTTTTTTATCTGTGAACTAAGATATAGTCAACCCCTAGATTTCCTTAAGGCCCACCGCCTCTTTTATTTTTCTTTTCAAGTGGGATGAAATAGCCCTGGGATTCCAGCAAGTTAGCACAATTTACTAAAACCTTCTGTCCCATTTACCTTTTAAATTCTGGATATAATCAAAAGTGTCCAAACATGGAAAGAGACGCTGCTGCACTTCTGCCTGGGATCAAACCATAAATGCTGACTATATTCTTAGAAAACCTGTTCTCCCCAAACCTGCAGTCCTTTGCAGAAGTCTGACCCTCTGAGGGGCCAAATTTCTGACCACAAAAAGAAAGCGGGAGGGGAAAGGCAGTACCCTATTGCGGAGAGGAAGGGCAGCAGCGTATGCTTGTGCCCTGGCCAAGGGTTCCTGTTACAGATGTGTGGGTAGGGATGAGGTATGTGGCAAGCACAGCCTTGACACCCTCAGCCCTGCCTCACAGCTCCATTTTCCACCCTCATTTTCCCTTTTGTGAGCCCAGCTGGAGCACAGCTTGCAGCTGTGCTATGCTCGCTTTCACCTCTTCTCCAGCACGTCGGAAATCCTCTCTCTCCTCCATCCCTCAGCTGACCCGGGAGCATCCTAATTCTCCACTTTGTCCCTCCTAAATCTCTAGGCCACCCCGTCTCTCTCACGCTGGCCTCCGGCTCAGCTCTCTGGCACAGCATGTCCTGACCCTCCTGCCCAGATGTCTCAGCTGCTGCCCTCCAAGCACCTAGTGCAGAGAGAAGCACAAGCTGCTGCGCAGGGAACAGCAGCCACTGGATGGTCTCAGAGACATTTGATATGTTTATCAAAAACGGAAACTTCGGACCTTCTGAAGTCAAATTTTTTTGTTCTTGCCACACTCAACAACTTTTCCACTTTACTTTAGAAAAAATATTAGCTGAAAAGTAGTGATGGATTCTCTGTGAATATGTTGAAAAACACAGCTTTCATTTTTTTTAGAGCAGAACACCTAAAAAGGCCACTCAAAAACACCTTTCACATTTTATCAGTCAATCAGAACAGTTGAAAACTGGTTGTGCTAACCCATAGTATTCAAGCAGTATTTGATGTCTTTCTCTGAAATGCCCCAAAGCCCCAAAGGGTAAAAAAAAAAAGAAGCAGAAGTAGAGATATTTAACCCAGGAGGCTGCAGAACATTGACAATGTTGTTACGCAGATAAAAGACATGTCTGCTGTGGCTGGTGCAGGCTGAGAACACTAGATGGTCCCTGTGATCCAGTTTTATACTTTAAAGCACACTGTAGTTGATGCAGCAAACACAATTATGGCATGTCCTTGCAGCCAAGGGGAAAAAAACAATGTTGGCCATCGGAAGTTACCACCCAGAACCACATCAAGAACTGCAAAAGTAACCATGATGGTTTTCTCAGCCTTTAAAACTAGGGAGCGACGTGGCACTCTCAGTCTCCCAAACGGAGCAGCACAGTCCTCTGGAAAGTTCCTCAAAAAGACTTGGCCAGAAGTTCTTCTCTGAATTTGGATACACCCTGTAATACAGAGTGGTTGGTATACTGAAAAAGACTAGATGAAAAAGAGAGTTAAAAATAAAGTAGAGAGGTTTTGAAAATAATGGTGTGGTGTTTTTATTCCACTCTTAGATGCCTAAGTTGGAGGCTGTGCTGCACAAAGTAAGGGTTTATTAAAGAAAGCAGCAGTTCCCCTTCTTACTTTTAGAATTAAAATTCTGGAATTCATGAAACAATCAATTGAACCTAATTTATTATGCAAATAGTCTTTGGGCCATGTTTTCAAGTCAGATTTATTTGTGAAGGTCCCACTCAAGGTTTAGAACATGTTTTTTTTTTCTGCTATCACCACTTTTTCACCATGTCAGGAGTTAGAAAATATTGTTATTTTTCAAAGCTATAGTCTTTACAATAATCAGATACATTTTCCATCAAAGCCATGCTCTAAGTCAGTTGTATTAAATTACTTTAAAGGGTTAATGAGGAATACTTATCCTAAATCAACCCTTACTGAATTTTTTTGGATATGCCAAAGTGAGTTCTCTCAAAGCTAAATGGGTCACCACCAAAATTAAAGGAAAAATGGCAGGCAGGAGGAGCCTGGAAAGAGGTGGAAAAGCCTGCCGCCTTGCTACTGGGGAAGCAAAGGAGACAGAAGCTGTAAATCATACAAGGTTCCAGCTGACATTATCAGTAAAAAAAAAATTTGGCTATGAAAGCAAGTCCACCCTTAGCTTTGTTGGGAGCGAGGGGAGTCAGGGAGTGAAGTGAAATACTTTTCTTTCCGTGCGGCATGAGTGCCAAGACCTCGGAGCAGGGTGAACACTGCTGTCAGTCCTTGCAGCCTGTCCCTTCCCTGTTTTCCTGCCTCTCTGCCCGCCTGCATCCCTCCTGCGCAAAACCACCCCCCACACACCATGGACACGCTGGTGCTCCTCCGCCTGAAAGGGAGGAGGACTGGGCAGCAGCCATGAGAGCTGGCTCCAAAATTTTGGATTCCCTTGGGTGCAGGCTGTGGCCAGCGTGGATGAGTTTGTCACAAGCACCACAGAGAGAGGAAAGCCTTGCCTGGAAAGAGTTGCGCTATTTTGCCACAGCATCCATGGCCTTTCTGACAGTCAGCACCGTGATCCCAGCTGAGATGCCTGTGCCGCACACCTCACCCAAAGGCAGTGGACACTTTGAGCAGGATAGGTATCAACCACAGCTGAGATTTCTTAATGTACAACAGAAAGGTCCCTCTGAACTTGGGGGAGGAGAAATTGCTTTGGTCTGTATTATGCCTCTGTATGCTGGAGAACTGGAGAATAGATGCTCTATCCTGCTGCCCTTTGAATGACCTATTCTCACAAAAACCACAGTCTCAAAGAATAACCTACATCTGGGAGATCTTCTTCAGGTGACAGTTTTGGCCATATTATATATGGTACTTTTTATGTTGCAACCCTGAAACTGTGACCTGTTTCTTCCTCTGCCCATATCACTCTTCCCCCGATTATTTTCTCTCACACCACCTGAAACCCTCTTCAGCAGAAGACTTCTCTTCTCTGCACACTGCTCATGCCTTCTGTCAGCTCATTGCCCTCCTTTGCTAATAAGCTGTCTTTCACACCTTCCTTCCCTGTATCATGCCATCATCATCATACCCTGCTAAGGGTAATTCTTGACCCTCCAGGTTTGTTGATTTCTCTTCCCCATGTTGGGTTCCCATATCTGCCTTACCCTAGTCCTGATTGCCCTGGCATTAAACATCTCTGATTTCTCATCACCATACCGAAAGCAGCTAGAAGGCACAGCACCCTGCACATCCTGATTGAGGATGGTTTGATTGCTCTGTAGGTTGTCCCCACTGCCTGTTGGGTAGGAGCCTGGGAAGGCTGGGGAGAAGACACTTATAAACTGCATACCTCTGATCCAGTGCAGGAATTTCAGGGACGGGGGGAAGATGATGAACTACAGCCAAGGCTCAGGTGGTGCATGGCATTTCAGAAAGAACATGTGAGCCAGACAAGGTCAAACAGTAACCATTAATATTTATTATAGTTAGCAGGTGTTCGCATACTCATATCAAGTCTTTATCCACTAAATCTACATTGGTGTGTAAGTGCACCGCTATCTGCAACTATTTAGGACATACAAATGCTACGGTGCAAATACACTTTCTCACACATGGTGCTTAGAAAAACGTAGATGGTTTTATGTGTATCTATAGATATTTTTTCTCTGCCAGGGAAATTGCTAGACTATCATGAAGAACAGAACCAGCATTTGTAAGCTTATTTTTAGAGGTTTTATTCACATACAGTAGAGGATATGGAGTCTCAAAACAAACATCTTCCAGAGGTGTTCAGCTCTTTGTCTCTCGTATCCATACAAACACAAACCATACACACATAGACACATACCCAAACATATGCCAACACACTTGGCACAAAATTTAGACAGCCACATTGGGGGGTAAAGGCTTTCCATTTAATCGGACATGACCTCAGATTAGCCTGTATGTAGGTGTTAAGCTCTGACACTGTTGTTTCTTCTGATCCAAGGGACTGCTGGACCTTCATCACCAGGCTCTGTGCAACAAAAGGAACAAAAAAGAAAATACTGACTCGGTTATTGAGGGAGGGGCTTCGGCATCACAGGAAAGGGAACGAAATTCAGCAGCTTGGAGGATTTGGTTGTAAGAAGAGAGGTAGAGGTGGAGTGGCAGCATGAAAGTCAGAGCAGGCCTGGGCTCCACCCTGGGAAGTGCCTGCCAGGAGAGGAGGGGGTGAGGGACAGTCTAAGCACAAGGGCAGCACCATGCCTGACAGAAGGTTGTTCAGCAGCCTTCAACCTACCTTGCAAGAGGAGCAGTAGCCTGCTAACAGGGGATCAGAGGGACCAGGGAAGAAGGGTGCCACATACTAATAGTTGCCACAGGCTTCACCACCCGAGCTTAGATGTTGCCTCCAGCTGTGCGCTCCCAGGATGTTACAGCTACTAGTCCCCAGGAGTCATATACCTGCATCTCTGTATCGTAATGCCTGGGTTTTAACGGCATTTTCTTCCTACCAGCTCTCATTATTTTATCTGGAAATTAATGTGTGAATGTTCAACAGAAGTCCGTTGAACGCTGAAAGGCCTAGGGGTTGTAATACTTGCAACACTTGCAGAGTGCTATCCAGCATCTGAGAGGACCCGGTACACTATACCATTCCGCTGGTCCTACCAGATGAACTGCCTCGTGATGATATGGTATTAAAACAAGTGAGTGGCATTTCCATTAATGAGTTTTGGCCAAATTAGAAATGAGTCAAAAAATTACTCCAAGAATCAGCTGATCAGTCCATGTTGAAAATCAGCAAAAGTTTCACCGTACTCAAAAATAAATAGAAGGCAAAATATTATTTTCTGATTTGTGGCAAAGGCTCAACTCAAAACTTATTTGAATAATAATATTTCTATATTGCAGCAGTATGATGGAGATATCAAAGTGCTTTATGAAAGTGTCCCTGGTTTTATAGGTGAAGAAAAGATAGGCGCAGAAAATTTTGGTGCCTTTTTCTAGAATCTAGACTTGACAGACTTGACAGACTTGCATCCTCACTTGCCCCAAGGCTCACACCAGTAATAAAGCACAGGTCTTCAGGCTATGAGCTGTGTTTGTGGTGTGTAACTCAGATGCTTGCAAACTCTGGATCATTTCACCAGTGCTACCCCTCTGTGGCTTCTTCGGCTAATTTGTTCGTTCACATTTTTCAGCTCTTGCAGGTAAAACTTCAGTGGAGGTCAGCAGAATCTTCTTCTAAGGAAGAACAGCAGCTGCAGTCCTGAACAACAAGTTAACTTAGATGATCTCTCAGGTTTCCCAAAACTCACAAAAATTGTTATAAAAATAAATGTAAAAATTTGAAGCAGGGATAGAAAAGTAAAAAGCAAAGTTTTAGAAAGCAGCTGTTGTCTTAGAGTGCTCTTGAAGCACAAAGAAAAGTAAAAAAAGCTAGGGATAATTTGGGGTTAACAAAAGCCATCAGGCTTTACAGGGAAGGAGATGGACACCTCTGAATCTCCATCCATAACTTCCTTTCTGGCACATTCTGAGGGAACTTATTTGATGATATCTGATGGTATCTGAGTTGATGTTCCCATTACCACTGGTTAAGCTCATTAACTTGATGCTGTGTGAGGCCTTAGCACTGTTTTGCAGTCAGAGAGAGAGATGAAGACTCCTACAGAGATACTCTGGCTGACTTCCCAGGAACAGCTCTGTAATGTAGCTGGTCTCCCCCAATACTGGCCTCCGGATTTTTCCAGCATTTTCTCTTCCCTTCCACCGCCTACTCTTCTCAGTTTGGGTTCTGTTATCTCTATTATGTGCTCTCTCACTTTCTTGCTTTCCTCAAGCATTTATTTAGTTACAGTCTGTATTTATCAGCTGCCCAGGCAATTCCATCCAGCCCTCCCTTCCCTTTCCTCATAGGAGCCTAAGGTGGGTAGGACCTTTTCTAGGACTAGATCCATTTGGTATGGGTGTCCTGCTTCCCCAGTGGAAAAGGCATCAGCCTCTTCATATGTGAGTTCCCCCTGGGGTAGTTTACCCCAGCTGCAAAGAGAAGTGACCTGGGATAAGGACGGAGGAACAGCTGCAGGAGTATTTCAGAACACAAAGGTCACATAATTCCACCAACCATGGCAGCAACCTTTTAAGAAAATTAGGTGGCCCTAAATCCCAAGTTCACTTCAGTTTGAGAAGGAAATTCTGCTTACGTTAGACCAAAGTGGGTCCCTGATGAAGATATCCTGCTGGCTTTATCTTCCCAGAAAAAAAACAAAGCAGCCGTAGCTAAAGGGTTGAGTGTTTCTGATTTTCACTGCTGCAGGAATATCCTACAGAGACAGAGAGAATTTGATGTTTTGAAACATCTGTCCTTCCCTCTACCTGATTTTGCCTTTTCTCACAATTTCTGAGAAAATTCTGCTGTTATTCTGTAATATTTTTTTTTTTCTACCAGAGCCTGATGATATTGCCAGAGTTGCAGCAAAAGGCCCCTGCATTTGATAGCACATTATCAGTTCTCCTCGTGATACTTGCCAAATCATTACACTCTTCTTCCTTTTTGGCACCTTCTTAAATATTCACTAAACATCCTGAAGACTATAACCCCCATTCTGACAAATCTTCAGCAGGCTGGAGGGCTCCGTTATGCTTCTACACCACACCAACAAACTCTTGGCATAGTCCTCTTGTCACAGAGTCATGCCCCACAGTCATCCACAGTCCACTCCCACTCATATTCTGCTTTTCCAAATACAATTTCCAAGCGCTCTGAGATTCCTATGTGCATTACATGCATTGCTCACTTCAGCATGTAGCACATACATTTTTTAGTGATGAGACTAAGCCAAAAGAACACAGTAACAATTAAAAATGCTTTTAGTGCAACACAATCTCCACACAAAAACTTTCACAAAGATTTGTGTGTGTTTATGATTATGGGCCAGGCTGACTCCCAAGGCATCTCTCACCTTGGGTACACTGAACTATATCAAGCTATGTATCAATTAATCAGCAGGGTTTATCAGCACTGGGATATGATCTGAGTTTCCCAAATATATTGTCTAAGGGATTAGGGGCTAAGGGAGAAATATGAAATGGTGCAAATAAAATGATCCTGCCACACAGTCAAGCTGAAATTATTTGAGGCTGAAGATGTGCAAAATCGCTACAGCTTCAGTGTGATAAATGCTCATTTGAAGCTTTATTCCTTAAATTCTCTCTCTTCCCCTGGCAGACATGGAGCTATGAGAAGAATCGTTAGAGCCGAGATAGCTTTGTGAAAAGGGAGAAAAGCTCTGACACAGGACACGCTTTTCTGTGTCCCTTGCTCTGGCTCTCCTCCACATAGTGTCCACGTAGTCAGTGGGATGTACACCAAAAAAAAGGAGGGGGGGGAGGATAGACAGGGGGAGGAGCCCAACTGTGCAGTTACTGAGCTGCATAATTTTTCTTCACCCTGTTCTAAGGACAGTGAAAGAAATTCAGGAAAAGCTGTGTGAAGCAGGACTAACTCCTCCCGGTGATCCCCACTTCTCTCCAGGCACAGTTCTAGCAGCAGGCCAGCCACCAGCACCAGCGTGGCCACAGGCTCTGCTGAGCAGTCCCAGCCCCTGGGGACAAGACAGCCTGGAAGCAGCAGAGAAATATTAGTATGGGTTAGCTGGGAAAATAGCTCCAAATTCTGTTTGCAGAGCCCTGGCATCTTTTCTTCTTTTTTTTTTTTTTCTTTTTTTGTTTGATGGATCTCAGTTGGCTCCTTCTCCTCAGCCCCTTTGTGCCCTGGATGAAGGTGCTGGCCATACAGCTCCTGCTCATGGATTCGCTTCTCATCCACACATCTCTGTCTGGGATGAGGACCACAAAAAAAAGTAATGATTTTTTCTGTTAATAAAAGGGGAAAAAAGAATGACTGCATGCTGCTGTTGTGGCGAACTACTTCCACAGACACAGAGCCAGCCCCCTTCTACTGCATGAAACAAAAATGTTTGAAGAAACAGAGCACACACAGGTGTAGTTTAATGAAAAGCTGCAAAAGGGAAAATCTGGAGGAATTCCTTTCTCCCCCTGCTTCCTCAGCCGTGTGCTCACTTGCAAGTGATTACAGGCTTGCAGCAGAAAGGTGTTTTCATTGGGAAAGGTCCCAGCAGGCTGGTTGGGTGGGCCCTTACCCTTTGAATTAATGCCAAATCCAGCAGTCTAGTAAGGAGGAAATTTTTTAAAAAATCTGTTCTGCTACAAGCCTAAAAGAACAAAAACTGGAGTAGTCATCATGAAGGTAGAATTGACCAGGTTCAGGAGGGAAGGTAGTTGTAACCAAGATTTCTCTCCACTCCCCTATGTTGCAGGGGTCTCTTTCTTTTGTATTCAGCAAAGTTTTTCCCAGTAGAAACTGTGCAATGGAGAGTCTGCTAGAGCTCAGAGGGAGGGCACGTGGCACCCGCTCCCTCTGCAATCTGCCTGCTGCTGTAGCTTGCCTCAAACCAGCCCTCAGCTCTCTGTCGTGTGCCTTTTGCTAGGGAATGGTGAAAAGAAAATATGAGTGGCTAAGTAAGCAGCAGCTAGGGAGTCTTGGAAGGAAAAGACTGACTACGTATTCAAAATGTGGTAAATTGCAATAATTAGCAGCAAAATGATTTGTAATTTTAATCTACTCTGACTCTAGACATTCTCACAGCACAGGAAATGTTCTGGACCATCAATTGACCTATTTCTGGTGCAGTCATTATTTCACCCTTGAACAGGTTATTTAGACTGCATGGCCTTCCTGCTTCTTGCCCAGCCAATTAATTTTGGATGAACAAGAAACCAGTTCACCAATCTTCCCGTGAAGGCTCAGTGTTTGCTATCAAAGATGGATTTCTTTCCTAACATCTTTAGATACAGTCACCTCTGGAAATGACACTGTTCCATAGTCTATTCAGTAGGGACCAGCACAAAGTGGACATGCACCCACAGAATTATAGGTTAGGCATGGACACACATGTATTTATAGGACTATGCAAATACCTAGGACATGCTCTCACAAAAATCGTATTTCTCAGTTGTTTGCTCTTAGCACTTCAGACAAAGGTCATTTTGACTGACAGTACATACTTGTTGGAATATGGGCCAAAATAACAAGAGAAATAATTGTCATACAGAATCTGCAAGTAAAATTCAAGGATGGCATGTAAGTCATCTATCCTTATAAACAGAGTCAAGGGACTCAGTGCTCAATTCTTGCTTGCCTGGAAGGAAAAATCGGAACACATTTGCTCAGTTCTTACCTTAGTTTCACACTATTGGACTAAAAAGTAGCCACTCCTTAGAAGAAGACAGAGGTAAACAGAAGAAACAGAGCTATTATTCTCTTTTTCACCTTTCTGGATTCCCACTAATTTTAATTTCTCTCTGCCACAGAAGCTGGAGGAGAATACCATGGTCTTGAAGTCTGCTTCAGTTAGATTCAACTGCTTTTTTTCACCTCTTTTTCTTCCCATCTATTATCATTGTTCTTAAAGCTCACTTAAAACCTTGAACCTTTAAACTATATTTAAATTGTTTGGATGTATATTCTCCATATACATTGAGAGAAAAAATTGAAAGACAGCCCTGCTGAGCACCCTTTTTTTTGAATGTTGATAGAAGGAGTGAGTCTGCCCCCCCTCCTATTATTTGTGACTGATGACCTGCTTTTTAAATCATGAAAGGAAACCCTCGGTTCACTGCAGAAGTTGCACAACACAGGAATCGGTATAAATCCTTGGCTTGGACTTAGTCGGTTCACATGAGGTACGTACCCTATTGCCTGCTGAGGAATTAAGAAGTAGGAACTCCTTAGAGCTACTGGTAAGCCGGCTACGAGAGACTGTTACGATACAGGCGCTGCATACACATGAATCGTCCCACCTTGTTGCATGAGTGAAGCAACATGTATATGAAGTTAAGTGAGTGAAAAAGGCCCCTTACTCAAACATGGAAGAAGAAAGGTTCATGGAAGAAGAAAGAAGAACAAGAGGGAGCTCCCCACTGCTGCCATTTTTTTGGCGAGTCTAACTGCCATGTCTCCCGCTGCGGTCCAGTGAGATCTGAGCAGACTGGCCAGACTCTATTTGGAATTCCCACTCTGTCATTTAGAAGAGCTTTATTTGGCATGCTGAGGCTGAGGCTTGAACTCCTCTGGTTGATCCTAAATAGCTGTTGTTACTGACAGCCACGTCACTTCTCTTACCTCAGCTTGCATTTTTTAATTTCAGATAATTCCCTGTCATCTTTATCCCACAGATCATTGCCTTGCTTCAGCGAAGCACTTAGGAAAGATTTTCCATGTAGGTCTGTTTGCATTAGATAAAAGTCACTTTTCTAAATTAGATGTTAGTTTGATTTTGCAGTTGGCTTTGCTTTATAGGCAGTGCAGTAACTTCTATGCTGAACAGTCTATAGTCTACGCTAGGCTAGCACTGAAGGCAGCCAGTTCTGGAACTGCTATAGGGAGCACTGATATACACAATGAATACATAAAACAGGAGATGAACGATCTTCCCAGGCTAAAATTGAAGTGCTTTTAAAGCTGTGAAATATGAAGCTATTGCATAGGCTTTCAAATGCTGTTCCTTTGTGAAAGGCTAAACTTGCAGTATAGCAGAGTCAGTTATTTTGGCAGCATTTCACTTTCTACATTTCTGCCAATAGCTGAATTTAATTACTGTTGTATTTATGGAAATACTTACCTAACTGGAGGAGCTACACATGAATTTCATCAGTTTCATATAAAATTAAGCAAATGCAGAGACGTTGGCCTATAGAGAGAATACAGAGAAGTTTAAAACAGAGATTTGCACAATTGCCTCTAGGTTTCATTTCTTTCCCTCTCTGGTTCAAATGAATTTTAGCGTGCCTGAAAGATGCAAGATTGTGGCTGGGGAAAATAAACCTCTCTGCCTATCTAATGTGAAGTCAGTGGTCCCTCCCATGCTGTAAGAGATGAAGTCACTCTGGGAGGAAAGGTGCTGAAATTTTCAAAAGCAATGAGGGTGAACTGCATCCCGACTCACTCACGCTGTCTCTGGCAGTAGGTTTGTGCAAGGAGCACTATGAGGAGGCATCTTGTTCATTCATCTTTAATCCAAATACCAGCTGCATCATCTCATTTCCCCTCCCTTCAGAAGGTGGAATAGCTTGTGCAGAGGTCCACAGTCACAGTCCTGCCACCTAAAAGAGAGCTTCCTTGCAACTTCTTTCTGTTAAGATCGTATTTCTGTAGACTTCTTTTTGTTCTCTGCTCATCTGGCATAGCTCCACAGTATGAAAGTATATGCCCCAGTAGTACCATATTTCGGGGGGACAGCAGACCTGGACATTTTATAATACAGTGAATTATAGTTATTCATGGAAGATCACTGCACAATGAAATGTATTGCAATACAGAACCCCCTGGTCTGAGATCTACAGGAAAATTGACATAAAGGATATATTCATCTGATGGCCTAAAAAGCCTCTAATTGCATAACGCTTACTGGCCTTCCCATACCTGTGTTCACAGTCTGCCCTGTAGCTGAGTGTCTGCCTTTTTATTAGTTTCCAGATTTCTCCTGTGCTTGACACATACAGGGACGCAGTTACCTCCAGAGAAGGGAACAAGGCGAGTAGAAGCAGTTTTCATTTAATTTCATTTACAGTATTAGTGCTCTAAAGGACCGCTATTTGATGAAGAAAATCCTAATGAAGGTGCACTTTTCTGTGGATTTAGGGTAGGACAGATTGTACTTCCTTGTCATTTAAAATTTCAGTGGAACTAAGGCAGACTGACAACACAATTAAAAATATGATTTACATTGGTGGCTTGAGTTATATTTATCATGGACCAATTATTCTAGGTAGTGAGTCAATAGAAACAGTGAAGTGCTAATGTCTTAACATTGATTTTAGCTGGATTTAAATCACCCCTCTAAGCTAGGACTGCAATTCATACTAGAGTGCAATTCAGTCAGTCTGCAGGAAGCCTGGAAAATTTTAGTCTCTTTGAAGCAGTAGAAATATCGGGTTTGGTGTAATGCTGCTATCACTTGTTTCTGTGAGAACTTACTTAAAGCACGTGACTGAAGCAGTAGAAGAAAATCACTGAGCACTAATATCAATAGCTGTGAAAGTGCTTTACAGCAGCAAAAGGTTAAAAGATTCAGGACAGGCTTTTGGCATCTTTAGGAAAAGTAGTGGCTGGAAATTAATCTACTGTTAATCTGGGAGCCATTACATGAAAAAACATAGAAGTAGTAGAGAAAATAAAAGGTTAATCATTCTTGTAGTGAGATGGAATAGATAAATGTACAGGATTGGACTGTGAATGATAATACTATAATGGAAACATAATACTGAAACAATTTGACCAAATGATTTAGGCACTAAAATATGATCTCCAATGTAATTTCCTTGATAACTTAGAATATTTAATATGATGCATATGTGAAAATTTGTCAAGCAAGTTCTCTTTCCTCAGCTTCCAGAGATAGGAATTAAAATGTTTCCCACCTTATAATAGTGAACAAATTCTTCTGTTGTCAGAAAGGCTGTACATAACAGTATATATATAAATGTCAATCTGGTTGAATTTTAATGAGTGAAGTTTTTCAGAACTGTCATTAAAGAAAATAATGTAACTTCCCAGATCACTACTGTCACCTTAAACACAGTCTGCTGGTGACTATCATTAGAACTTTTTGCTACCCTGTTTCTCTCTAAAGTTCATTAATCAAAAATAAACTGCTTTCATTTAGAGAAAGCATTAAGTAGCATAACAGCAGTGTTATTGTAACTAAGGATGCAGACGACAATGTTTTGGGAACACAAAAAACCCCATAATTCCAATCACATAGCACTTTATGTAATCTTATAGGAAAAATGGACATCAGAGGGTGGACTTGCTATTTAACCCTGTAAATTATGTTGGCACATGAAAAAAATAGGTTTAAATTATTTGTCAATAAGTTTAAGCTGGAAATTATCAGCCTTCTAACCATCAGATCAATTAAGTTCAACATTCTCCAGTTCAATAAAGCTATTTTGGAGCAACAGCTACAGCTCCCTCTTTTCTAAACAGACTGGAAGCAGGGGCATAACAGAAGCATCCTCTGTCTTGCAGTAATGGCCACTGAAGAAATTGATAGCAAGTACCATGGGATGGGTCACATTTAGAGTTAAAGTAGGTTAAGTGTTTCTGTAAAGCTGTCAGACCAAACTCACTTCACACATCTGGTAAGCATCAATCATCTATAAGAACTATCAATGAATGAGCTTCATCAGCCTCGATTTCTAAAAGCTAGAGAAATGGTCCCCTTTAGTGGGCAAGCATCTAAGATACTCCCTCTCAAAAGGTGGCTTTTCAGGTGCTAAATTCATGTATACGTATTTGACTTTGAAAAATCTCAAGTTAGGTGAGTTGAACTCTGTCCTACATGTTATGGTGGCTCCATCTTGGGCTGAAGGAAGTATTGAAAAAATAAGTATGTAGCCCAAATTTAAAATTTTGAGTGAATGGTATACTTATGGACCAAACATTCTTTTCCACTAGCTTTAAAATGTTTCATTAAATCCCACACTGAGGGTAGGCCACTGCTTATCCTGGCTTGCTAACATGCATTCTTCATCTTCTCTCCTGTTAAGGAGACATGAGCTGAGAAGACCTTTATTCAGCAGGGCATGTTCTGCATCAGAAAACTGGAGCACATTCCCTTCCACTTTGTGCAACCAGGAAAAAAATCCCCAGGTTTAAATATGGAGGCTTGAGTGACACGTCAGCTTTCTCTGGAGACTTCACTAAAAACAATGCTCAAACCATATTTTCAACATTGCTTCAAAAAAGAGAGAGAGAAAGGAAGAGAAAGAGTGTGAGTTTCGGGTGGAAAGGACTGAGACAGCTGCTGGGCTGGTTTCAGGCTGGCAGTACAGAAGCGTAACTGAAAACAGAAGTCAAAGGACCTGGGGAAGGAAAAATGTACAAGAGAAAAGAAAAGAAGCTGCTTACCAAACACCCTGAGAGCAGACAATGCCTTACATTTATTACCAAGGTGTGTTTTATCACATATCAAAGTGAATCAAAGTATGATCTCTTGGCAGCATTGGACTTCACAGTGTAAGTGTAGGAAAAATATTTTCACCTTAGAGTTCTGTTTTCTCAGGAATGGCAGGTGATTTTACAGACATCACAGTTGTTACCATTCTGGTTCCCAAAATACCTGATGAATAGTGTACTGAAGTGTAAAAGGTCCCTCAAAGTAAAGAGAGCTACTGATTGTGTCATCATTTTGACAGATATTTCCTTATGCAGAAGAGATTTAATGCCCCTTCACAGAGACGGAATCAGGCTGCAGCCAGTCTCTCTGCATAAGGCAGAAAAGCATGAAGTCCTACAAGGGCAAGGAAAAGCCTACCTTTTAAGGGTCACAAGAAAACCACTTGTATTTCACAACAGAATTTAATGAAGGCCGTCAGGTTGCCTAGTGCCATCTGGACCCATCTACTGACTCCAGAGGATAACAGCATTCCAGGAAAGGGCTTCATCTCACCTGACTACAGTGTACCATTATTCAACTACTCTTTATTACCAGAACAAAAATTAAGCGGTAGCACAGGTGACAGTTCACTCCCCTGTTCTTGGGCACTCCTTTTCAGTTTTAGTATTTAAACTGGTAAATGAAAAAATATGTTGCTTTATTGGCATGAAAATGTCAGCTATTTTTTTAATCTTAGAAACAATGATCATTAATGGGGCATGAGGGAACAAGAATGAGCCTGCATAATATTAATATTGAGGAAGTTGCAGAATAAAACTTAAAGCTTTGCAAAGCATTCACAGGATTCACAGTTGCACAACAACTGTCAGACTCCTAAGGGATTACAGATGGTCTTGCCCGAGATGTGAATGTTCCTAAAAATCTCATGACAATCTGGTGTGATGGAGGGAATTCATAATATACTCGGTATTTCTTTCTCCCTGGGTTTTTTTGATGTTTCTACTCTTCTGAATTTTAAATGAGGCTGACAGCTTTATTCTGATTCCTTAGAGCTAAAAGTATTGTTATGCAGCCATCTATGAAGCAAGGCTTATAGAGGAGTATCTTTTATTAGGCCAGGTGACACAGCTAGAAAATTATGGGGTCTTTTGCAGTACTAATCCCATTGTAGACCTGAAATAAACCAGTAAATGTCAGGATAAATACAGGCTGAGGAATTTAACTTAATCAATTAGACAATTTGAGGGAAAAAGGATATCTGATACCTATGGAGAAAGAGGGATGTTAGCAGGGAAAGAACTAACGGAGTCTTTTACCTATATAGAGTCTATACTGGGAGAGGAAAGGAACAGGTAATTGTGGATCAATGAGGAGTTAAATACACGTGAAGTATAAGAAAAATTATAGTGTGCTACTAGGTCAGTATCTCTACTGAATCCTTGAATATGACAGGCGGCAGCATTATGTATTGTAGTTCCACGGCTTGTCTTTCAAGGAGATTTTTGTAAACCTCCGCATCACCCCCTCTCAAGGATCAGAACTGCCAGGTCAAAGATAGAGCAGCTGGTTTTTGGAAAAAAATCTCCCACTTGCCATTGAATGTTCTGGTTCTTAGTTATCTGAGTAAGTTCATGCTATTTAGGGCACTAGATGAAGTACATAACTCTCTAAGGAACTGCACGCATTTCAGCCATGGGTTTTCCATCAAAAACATTTCATGGGTGCCGTATTTACATTTGTTACTGGCACAGAGCCACAAATCTCCTCTCCTTTGCAGCACTCAGGTAGGGTAGATGCACAGCCGTGTTTCCACCACTCTACTGCAGTCTGACAAAGGAAGGAAGCAAATCCACATGGCAGAATGCTCGCAATCAAATTCAAAGCTCACGAATGCTTGTCAGCAAAATCCAACAGTGTCCATGTTTCTCTTTAAGGTGGATTAGTGAGGCAGTTTTGCCAACCAGTAACTGAGAGCTCCCAGCCATGTGCCAAACTTAGTATCCTTTAAATGTGCTCCACTACATCAGCACACCCATTTGCCTGCAGGGATGAGGGAAGGTGTGATCTACAAGGATCTGTAGCCTAAGCCTGAAAGAGCTACAGAGGAAAGATCACTTCTATTGTCCCAGATCTACACCAGTAGATCTGTTGCAGTAGGTACCTTCAGGAAATAGTCCCTAAACAAAATTGCTTTCTTCATGCCTCTGTGTATTTAGAACCTTAGACTTATGTATGTAGCTTGTCTTATTTTGGCCAATATTGAAAATCAATTGGAGTTTAGAAATATATTAACATTTACATTTACCCTGCAAAAGAAATCAGTTTGTTAAAAAGGCAAAAAAAGCTAGAACCATCTCAGCTAATATGACAACCTCTTGATGTACCTCTCTCTCCCCATCTCTACAATTTTTGCTTAAGGAGCTCTCCTGTCTATGTTCCTTCTCTGATGTTCTAAGATGAAGCACTGTAAACAATTTTTTTCTGGGGAGGATCAGCTATCACATTCACTTTACAGTCTTGCTAATGTGTAGACAATTTCAAATCCACTGCAGATATAGTCTTGTCATGGTTCACACTTTGATTCTGAGTGATAATGTACTGATATCATGCTGCAGTGCAATGTCAAAATACCACCCCCAGATGACTGATCAGATCTCCTTTCAGTATTACAGCAGGATGCCTAGTTCAGATACAAATTCCTTTGTTGTTGAAATCCACCTTTAGAGAAACGAAGTCTACCCTGAGACTTCCAAATCTGCAAATGTGCTCAGTATATATAGGAAAACACAGGATAGGAAGGAATCATCAGGTTCAATGAGCTCTATTGCCAAAACATAAATTACAGTGTAATAGATGTCTATTTCAGGAACATCTGCAGAACACCCACCCCACATGACCCTGCTAAGGAAAGCATGTCGTGCATTGAAATATCTCTGCTGAAAACATCTTTCAGTATGTCAAAAGTAATATTGCTGATAATTGTGTGATAGTCTTAAAAATAAATACATTTAATTACTCAGTTTTTTAATTGGTGAAAAATGCTCCTTATTCATCTTGTGAGGCCTTCAAACGGCAGTTCCATCTGAAGTATAATTCTGCTATACCAACTTTAGTACTGAAAGAAGACTCCATACTATTTGAGACTCCTTTATTGCAACTTAGTCAGGTCTATCTTCATCAGTTTCTTCTGCAGTTATGTTGCATGGAGTTTCACAAAAGCTGCAGGTCTCCATAAGTCTTGCTGTAATAAGATGTTCCAGGTAATTGTTGGTTTCTTGGAATGCTTTTGGGTCTATTTCAAGCCATAATTAAAGGAATCACATAAACTTTGGAACAGTCTTTGGAAATTGGAAAGTAGGAGTTTAATTTACAAATGTTAGGGTGGAATAGGAAATGAGTGAGCCAAAATCAGCACACAACCATGCTCATTTGCAATACTGTGAACAAGGCATCCCTTTTGTTTTCACCACCATGACTTACCCAAGGCGTCTTGTATATATATTGTGTAGTGAGAACAACAGCAGTCCCCCTCCAAAAAGAGCAGAGTACATTTATTATTGAGACAGGAAGATATTGCTTGAAACTAAATGAAAGGCTACCTTCAAAGAGAGAGCATTGCCATAGGGAAAAAAAGTTATTAAAGACAAGACCTCTTCTTATACCTGTTCATCAGTGTTGCTCACAGACTAGGTGCTGAAGTCCACATTTAAAACCAGGCTCTGGGGGGTGTTTTGTTTTTAACAAATGGACACCTTCAGGGCTGTGAAAGGATTATGTGAAAGGATAAGGTTTCTGTTGTGCTTTCTGTATCTATGCCTCCTTTATGTTAAGTGACTGATTTTTGGACAGAACTTTGCTAACAGACCCTTGGCTAAACCCAGGTTATAGTTTATCAGGGGTACTTACTTTTATCTAACTGTTCCTGTAGCTTTGCCAGCAATGGTTACTCCAGGATACAGGCCTGATATGATCAGTAAGGTCAGTCTTAGCAAAGATTCTTTGGAGAGTCCAGTTGCTTACATTAATTACACTGAAATATGTTTCTGTCCCACTAGCTACTCAGTTACCAACATGATCTCAGAAGTGCACTCCACAATTTTCTTTACTAGAAAAAAAAAATAATCTTTTTTCTCTCTTTCCAAAGTTCTTAAGATATGCTCTATGAATATTTGCCCCTGACTAAGCGCTGGGTTATGTTCAGTTCAGATAAAATGTTGGCAACAATCAGTTTTACAGGATGTCTCTACAGATCTGGGAAGCTTCAGTATAAGATTAGGTGTCATGACCAGGGGTGTCATGATCAGGTAGGCCCAGAAAGATCAACTGTGCAAATAGCCTGGATTGTATTCATTTGGAATTTTTTTTTTAAGTTTTAGTGTCAACATGAAATTTTTCTGAATTCTCAGCAAATAAAAGCATAACCTTCTTACTGAAGAATGAAGCAAAGTACTTACCTAGATTTTGATTTACAAATAACTCATCTTTTCTCTCTCTTTCGTCTTCCACTCACCTCTTTCTCACTGCTTACCAGCCCATTTCTTCTTTCCTGCTGCTCTCTTTCATTTATATAGTTGGAGGACATTTTACCTTTTTTTTTAGGGTCTAACTCATTTTCTCTTTCTCCTCCCACTCTACTGCTCTCAGGACTTCGAGGTCATCTTTGAGATTCAAATTAGAAGCCCTGTGACATCATTATTTCTCCATATCTCTCCCTCACAGTTTTAAACAAAGTCCTCTGACTTCAAGATTTTCTGGAAATCTCTCAGGGGTTTTTTTTTCCAGCTCATTCAGTATATGGAAGCCCAAGTATTCATTTTTGTCCATTCCCCTTCCCTTCATCTTCTCTTTTACAGGATAAATGTTGGGTTTTGCATAATTTGTATATAATTGATTTTCATTTTAATTATCCATGCAGTCTCTTACCAGTATCTGGAATGAAATATCCTCTCTTGCGCATCAAGCATCCTCTCCCGTACTATAAGAATCTCTCCCAACATCTTTCTTAAAAACATGTTTGTTCAAAAATTTAGGGAGTACTGTGTAATAGAAACATGCACAAAAAAAGAAAATTTCTATCACTTTGTCTCAACATCTTGATTTTTTTTCCCCTTATTTCCTTATTTCCTGTACCCTGTGACAGGAGGGAAGATTAATGGCTGACCACTGGCTGGTTCTCAGATCTGCCATTTCCTTCTGAAGAAGGATGATTTAATAGAGAAAATCAAGAATTTGGGGTGCTGAATTCCAACATCTAAGTCTTTGTTTTGACTCTGGGCAAGAATTTGGGTCTCTGTATCCCACATCACAGATAAATGTCCAATTCCACAGAATTATTTTGGAGTTTACATCTATTATTGCAGCATCTTCTTCCCTTTCTCTGTCCAACTTCTTCCCTGCACACTTTGAAGGTTAATTTCCAGGGTTCTTCAGTAACATTGAAAGAGGGAAACAAAAACTTTCCTTGTCAAACATCCTTGCTTGACAGGCCCGGAGACTGAAACCTTCTGATTTTGAGGTGTGGTGAATGGAGTTAAATCCAGCTGGCGGCCGGTCACAAGTGGTGTTTCCCAGGGCTCAGTTTTGGGACCGGTCTTGTTTAATAACTTTATCAACATTCTGGACAAGGGGATCAAGTGCACCCTCAGTAAGTTTGCAGATGACACCAATTTGGGTGGGAGTGTTAATCTGCTCGAGGGTCAGAAGGCTCTGCAGAGGGATCTGGACAGGCTGGATCGATGGGCCCAGGCCAACTGTATGAGGTTCAAGAAGGCCAAGTGCCGGGTCCTGCACTTGGGTCACAACAGCCCCATGTAACGGTACAGGCTTGGGGACGAGTGGCTGGAAGGCTGCCCTGCAGAAAAGGACCTGGGGGTGTTGATTGACAGCCAGCTGAAGATGAGCCGGCAGTGTGCCCAGGTGGCCAAGAAGGCCAACGGCATCCTGGCCTGTATCAGAAACAGTGTGGCCAGCAGGAGTAGGGAGGTGATCGTGCCTCTGTACTCGGTGCTGGTGAGGCCGCACCTCGAATCCTGTGTTCAGTTTTGGGCCCCTCACTACAAGAAGGACATTGAGGTGCTGGAGCGTGTCCAGAGAAGGGCGACGAAGCTGGTGAGGGGTCTGGAGCACAAGTCTTATGAGGAGCGGCTGAGGGAACTGGGGTTGTTCAGTCTGGAGAAGAGGAGGCTGAGGGGAGACCTTATCACTCTCTACCTGAAAGGGGGTTGCAGAGAGGTGGGTGTTGGTCTCTTCTCACAAGTAAGAAGCAATAGGACAGGAGGAAATAGCCTCAAGTTGTGCCAGGGGAGTTTTAGGCTGGATATTAGGAAAAGTGTCTTCACTGGAAGGGTTGTCAGGCATTGGAACAGGCTGCCCCGGGAGGTGATTGAGTCACCATCCCTGGAAGTATTTAAAAGACCTGTAGATGTGGTGCCTGGGGACATGGTTTAGTGGTAGACTTGGCAGTGTTAGGTTTACGGTTGGACTTGATGATCTTAAAGGTCTTTTCTAACCTAAATGATTCTATGATTCTGTGATTTTTCAGGACTGGAAAAGCAGTCCCCACACCTGGTATGCCTCATTCCTGACAAGAAAATCTCACCTGTGGAAAAGACTGGGTAATCTAGGGTAATTCATTTCTGAAATGGTGACAGGACTGCTGGTTCTGTTGGCAAATGGCCATTGTTGCTTGCATCTTACATGTCTGTCCCTGAGGAAATGAATAACTCTGCTCAAATGTAGGAATTTGTGTAATCACTTGATTATATGATTACACCTGATTACAAAGGTTGGGATGATAGCAGCAAAGTAATTCACATGAAGCTGTTTGCAAGATGTTGTTTTATTTACTCAGAACATACTCTGTTTCCTTTGGGAAAGGTCAAAGTAGGAAGAATAGTGGAATAAATGAGCATTATGTTAATAAGTTTCCCGGGGCCATCTTTTACATTACTTATGTGTTTCCTTTGCCTCCTTTGGGTATGCTGACACAAATTCATTAATTTCACAGAGAATTTCACCTGTATAAGTAACAACAGAGATGTTAGGTGAGAAAAAGGACTAGAAAAGAAAGTTGGAAATGAAACACCTCTGCAGTATACAGAGTACATCAGCAGCAAACAGGGAAAGGTTTATGGTTTTCTCCTAACATTCGGAAGCTCTGACATCCCCACACCCACCTCAGGCTGCTGTTTTCTCATTTCAATGTCTGGAAAACCTAGAATTTTCATCCACTGTATTCCAGTGCTGATGGTAACTGCTGCTCTTGGAGATTTTACCAAATAACTGAAAAACAAATATTCCTAATCATTCTTTGGAGAACTACTGTGATCAGAATAATGATCATTACTGTCTCTTTACCTGTGATTTTCTTTGTCTTGGAAGGGTTACCTCCTTCACCAGTTTCTAACTCTAGTCGTGAGCTTGGTGGTTTGTCTCACATGGGTAAACAAAAGTGTACAGCAGTGAGAGAAAACAGAAATCCAGCGCTCCACAGCACGCATACGTGAGATGACAGCAAGTCTCATTTCTCTTCTGCCCACTTTGGGGTCACTGTATTACAATACCCTCAGAATCTGTGTGGAATTAATTCCTCCTATTCCTAATTCGTCAATGGTTTCTGCAGGCTAATGTATCTGAACATGCAGAAATTCATCTTGCCTTGCACCTTCATGAAGCCTCTGGGCGCAAAAGAATTTTTTCTTGCATCCCTACTTTGCTGCAGATCTGACTACCACTAATTTATCGGAAATAGAGATGGAGCACCCAAACTACTGTCGCTATTCATAGATTAACCTCATCTCTGCCTGAGAGGTTAATGCTTCATGCTCTACTCACGTAAGTAGCTTTCCTGATTACAGTGGCACTACTTATGGCAGAGAGGACTCTTATTATTTTGCCATGTAGAAAGATATCTGGAGTCAGTCCCATCTGGTCAGTGTTAATTAAGTTTCTTCCCCATGTTTTCAGGCCTCTCACACTGTTGTACCTTCCACATCTCTTCCCATTTGGGTTCTTTCACTCATTTTGTGCTCTTTGTTAGCAAATTAAGAGAAATGTAACAGGCTCGTCTAAACCCTTTTCCCAGTCCTATTGCAGGCTGTGTTTATTTTTCTGCTGCACCTGCACCTGGCCTCAAGCAAAATTTCTTCAGACCCGGATGGTCAATTTTTAATGGTGCTCATGGCAAGAAGCAATATTTTGACAGTTGACCCATTGGTCCCATCACCGTTTCTGGATAAAATTGAGAACTGCCAAACAAAAATAAAGCATTAGGGGAGGAAAATGAGACAATACCATAAGCAGCTCCAAAGTTCAAATAAGTAAAGAAGTTGGGGATTGTTAAATGGAGAGCATTGACTAAGGTATACGTCTTAGGCTAAATATATATATATGGAGTTCTCACAGCCAAAATAATACATAGGCTATTTCCTGTTAGCAGCACTTTAGTGACTTGCGTTAAGGCAGTAGGAGGCAGAAAACCTATTTGTTTCTCTAACAGAAATGCCAGGCAAAAGCCCCATGTATGATATTCCTGTAATGTTTGAGGAGACACAGGGTAAAAAGTAGGTGCAAGAAGGCGGGGAAAATAGTCACCTGTGCTCAGGCAACCCTCATAGCTCACCTCTGTGTACTCATATGGGCTGCTGCAGGCAGAGGGTAAGGCATAGGCTGCTGGCTTGGCTGGTGGTCATAGGCTCCTTCCCTTCACTCTCTAGGGCTCCTGGCAGGTGAAATGGCAGAAATGGGGCATCTGCATATGATCTCCTTGACTCTGTTTTCTAGTACATAGCTTTATGACGCTATAGGGTACAGGAAAATGAATTAATCCATAAGAAGCATAAAACTATGCTGGAGACTAACAGATAAATATCAGTTGCAGAGCTAGATCTGTATTTTTTTGGTCGTGATTAAAGTTCTGCAATCATTTCAGGCAGCATATGCTTTAGTGGTACAGAGCTGTTATAGCTGTAATACTTACATTTCCACACGTGCAACACTTAATCTTGTGTAAGCCTCATCCAAGTGTTAATTAAGGAATTCTCACAATACCTTTGTGCTTAGCTAGATGCTTGCCTGAGCACAGACACTTGCAGAATGAGGGACTCAATGCCTGGCCGTGTCCACAGGGCACTTCAGTGGTAGAACACAGCCATTACCTGGTCTAGTGGAAGGTGTCCCTGCACATGGCAGGGGGGTTGGAACCAGATGATCTTTAAGATCCCTTCCAACTCAAACCATTCTATGATTACTGACACCACTCAATGTAGTGGTCATTCCAGTTCTGCACTGGTTTTCATCTTTTAGAGTCAAAAGCATTGAAAACAGCACACAAATATCATCTGCCTTTTTACAAACAAAGAAAGTGGAGCACTGCAGGCTTGCAAGCATAGCACCCCCAACAGTGGAATGAGGTACAAACACTGTGTATGAAAATATATGGTCTTTATGGTCTTTGCAGGTACCAGGAACAGTGTCTATTAATTCAGTAAATATCGCCCTGTTTGTGGTAATGAAATGTGATCAATGGATGTTTCTGTATGACATCATTTATCTTTAAAATCAGTTGAGAAAAGTGGGTACTTGTAGTTTTGACTGCAGCTGTTTCTGACTTTACAGTAGATTAGATTTCCTGCTACAGACAGTTAAAGATGGAATGAAAAAAATTTGGACTTTAGCAGAATAATAAAGGATGAAGTTGTCAGACCTTTGCATCACCAGATATGCTAAGCAGAAGGAGATCCTATGAGGGGGTTGGAGGCAGTTAGGAAAGGAGGACCCTGGCATTATTTATCTGGCTATAATCACTGCATTCAAGGCACTAATTGGCAGGAGTTATTGGGAGGAGACTGTAACAGCCTGACCCACAGTACTGATGGCTGCAGAAGGAAAATGGCTACCCACAGGCAAACGGATCTGTCAGTGGAAGAAGTTGAGAAAGAATAGATCTTCATTTGTAATCTGACTCTTCTAATCCTCTACAGGGAACTGGCTTTAATGCCAAATTATAGTACCATATTTTAAAATGCCAGTATAATGTTCTAGTTGTTGTTTTTTAAGGTAAGAAATAAGCTAGAATTTTTCAGTGGCTACTATGGGGAAAAAAAAAAAGCCGAGCAAAAGTAAAGCTATTTGAACTGTCCCAAATAGTGCAGGGAACTGTGTTGGGAGGTATTACAGAAGAGATGATTGGAATTGCCTTCAGGATGGAAATGGGGGGAGAATTTTCTTGCTTGCATATTCATAAGACTTAAAAAGTTGGGGTTTTTTATTGGCTTTAAAGTTGTGTTTGATTGGCTTAGAAACTGTAAAGGGAAAAAAAAAAGTAGAAATTCCATCCTGCTTTAGTCACTGCCCACTCCAAGCTTCCCTAATGACTTCCAGATGCATTCTTTTTATGCTATTGTTTTGGCACAGTTTCCAGACAACTTTTGGGTCTGTTAACATTAAAAAAAAAAAAAGAAAAAAAAAAAGAAAAAACCTTACTCTGCCCTCCTCTTTCTTCTAACAGAAAACAGATTTCTCTCTGGTTATATAAATGTGTGATGAGCTGGAGAAATAAAATGTCTGTCGCTGTCTCTCTTTGAGCTCCAGGAAAACTTCTGATACAAAGTGGAGGAAAAATATTCACTTAAATTCCTTGTAGGGAAAGAGGTGAAAGCAGATTCCCTAGAATCTCTTGATATTTATGTAAAATAGCATAAAGTTGAATATAAACAAAAAACCCCTTACTCTACAAACCTAAAACTCCCCACCACAAAATAATTTTCATGCTGCTGTTTGTGTCACTGACCTGCTGAGTCATCTAAAGCAAATAATCTTGCCTCTTAATGCCTCAGTTTCCCCATATGTGAAATGGAGGCAATGGGGCTCAGCCAGAGTATGAAAAACTTTTATGACTTTCAGATGAAAAGCACTTTGCAAGATAGGGTCAAAACAGCTTCCGACATGCATAGGGGATGACAGAAGAGCTGTGGTGTGTTTGCTAAGCTGGAGAACAAAACAGCAGTTTCCTCTGGAATAGTGCATTTAATGCCCATGCAAGGCTGCCATGCATTGTATAGTCACAATATTTGCAAGGTACTCTGTTCTCTTTTGAAAAAAATAATGTATTAGTGCTAAGAACTGCTGTCTTTGAAAGCCAGCAAACCACTGAGTCCTAATTCCTCCCTAGGCATTTTACCAGACCTACCTTTTCAGAGGATAAAACTCAGACCTGTGCAGGCTGCATTTATTATATATCTTTCGGGGGAATCCCATCATTCCTCTACCCAGCCATTCTCTCTTCCCCTAACATTGATGTCCACATGAAAATGTCCACCTCCATGTTTCCTGTGTCTTCCAGCCCTCACATCTGTGACAAGGGGAGAAGGGGTGTTGTTACACCCTGTGAAGAAGACGTCTTTCCATAAGTCCTGGACTGCCTCTGAGGTCTGGCTTTCAGGTGCTAGTACCTTCTGCACCAGCAGAACTTCATTGGCTACCACCTGGCCAAAAGCCCCATGGAGTTCCTGATAACATCAGCAGACATGCTAAACTACCTTTGTCTTAAATATATGCAGCTTTCAACTCCTTGCTTTGTTCACTGGTTCACCCCATCCCAGCCTATGCCCCACATCTATCCCTTCATACTGCTGCCAGAAAAATTTTACTTGTTGGTGACAAGCTGGTACTGCCAAGCACAAGGAAGAACCATGACTAGGCAACCTAGCACACACGTGAAGTGGCTGCTTCAGTGTCTTCTATCAGTGGTGGTTTTTACTGTCATGCCAGGGTCTGCATTGGTGTGGATGGATGAGAGAGAGGGTACAAGGCTGGCTGGGATAGCTTTGGGGGACTGGACAGGCTGAGGCAAGCCCTATTTGGTGGGTGTCATGAAGAGTAGTTGGAGCTGAGACTCTGGTGCTTACAAACCCCTCACCAGCATTTGGGTTCTCCTAGCCTTGAGACATCTATGTGAGCCAGTCATGGTGTGGAGACTCCTACATTTATGCTAGTCACCTGGACTCCCTCATAATATATGGAGATCTGGTCAACACCTTCACTGCAGTCTAAGGCAAAATTAATTATGTCGTAAAACTGTCCGCAAACAATAAAGGGTGTTCAAATACAAAGGTTTATGTCTTAGGTACCTGAAATTACATGAGATGGTTCCATCCATAAGGTTTGATGAGACCATGGTTACCTATAACGTGAATTCAATTATACATCAAAAAAGAATTTTGCCATTTTCTTCACTCTAACCCGAAAAAGAAGGAAATGCAAATTAGGGCCAAGGAAGATACTTTGTTTTTTTCTTGCTATTACAATGCTAATGTTTCTGGCCATTAAAATAAACAGGTTTTATAATTTTACTCATAGCTGTAAAACCTAGTATTCCAAGTAGACAGTTACCCTGCCAAGAAAGAGAGACGAGTGCTTTCTTAGGCTAACTGGAAGATTTCAATGAAGAAGGCATCAGGCTTCATCTGCAGATATGTACAGATATGTAGGTGTGTAGCAGGAAGGCACCATCACAGATAAGTAATGGCAAGTATAACACTGTTGTTCTCCATCATTTTGTGCAAGTGGGTCCTTGTTTGGAGTAGCAAAGTAGATTTCACTTTGTCCAGAAAAGATACATAATTACCCTAAGGCTAATTCCTTTCTGTTTCAGAGACACTTTAATCAGTAGTAAACTAAATGAAGCTCGAAACAGAGATTGTTGCCATAAATATGTTTACAAAATAAATAAAGGAAGCATAGAATACTGCATACCATATAGACTAGGCCTTTGTTTGTTTGTTTGATTCTTTTAGATTTGACTATCAAAAATGTTACAGAAAAAAGAGTACAAAAAATCAAAGCCCACTCTCGTGTTTGTTGCTGTTGTCTCTGACTGTCCACTTCTGCTGCCAATCCTCTAGATCAGGTACAGGTCAGCTCTTGGAGCATCAGGCACTTTTTGAGAATCAGACCTTTTCAATTTTAAATTCTTGCATTAAATGACTTTATGTAAAAGTACAGCCAGCTGATCCTGATAAGTTGGGAGTAGGAGGAATGCTTTTGAAAGCTGTCTGCAGAAGACTTTCAGAGTGTTGGGCAGAATTAGACTGAGTTAAGAAACTCAGTAACCCGATTTTTAGTTAAAATTAGAAGACTTGTAATGGAATAGTTTGATCTGGCTGGTATGAATTACTTCGAAAGAAGCTACTTCTTTCTAGTGTGTTCATCCATTTTCACTATTCAGCACATGGACAAAGTGCAAGCCAAAGGCAAATAACTCTCAGCAGGACAATAAAATCAATTATAAGGAAAGCAATTCTGATTTAGCTCTTTTGCTTGGTCATTTAATGAGTTTATACTAGATAGATGAGATCTATGACAGTTCTTCAGTAAATAAAACCTTTACTAATAAAAGCAACATTAAAATCACTTGGATTTCTCTGCCATGAGAGTATCTAAAATGGTACAGAAAACTTCACAAAATCTGTAAGAAAAAAAGAGTATTTCCTTCCTCTGCAACTGCTAGCACTGATCTAGATTTAGAAGGAAATCTAGGTGATAAGCATAGATCTCTCCTGAGGGAGTGGTTTAAAAAGTCTTGAATCCCATCAGAAAATACTCTTTCTCTTATTTAAATCATTCAACTTTGAACCTGTATTTTATTGTCTATTGAAATATCTCAACATCTATGCAGTGAAAATGTTCTCTTTGCCCTTATTAGAAATATAAATGAGGGTGCACCTTCAGATTCGTAATGAAGACACAATGCCCATGTCACTACTAGTACGCCAGACATGCCCAGAAATATTCTGTGCACAGAGGCGCGCTATCAGGTACTGGCACACATCTAGGCCAGCTAACCTTTTTTCACCACTGTGCTGCATACAAAGATGATTCGGGGGGCTGATCCCTGGAACAGGCACAGTACCACAAAATTGTTTGGCAGACTATGAACTGGCATGGGCCAAAAGCAGCCCAGAGACCATTCTGACAGTATAGATCATTTATAGTGCTCAGGAAGGCCCTCAGGCACTGTTTAACTTACTACTGTAGCCATAGCCAGCTTGGCCTAGACATAAAGAGGGATGCAGGAATTTTGTTCACATCCAAAGCAACATTTGGCAGAAAAGTTTCAGACAGCTTTGAGGTAAAATCAGAGGTTTCATATCAGAAAATCCATACCATATCCTTTGATATGTGAAAGTAACAAATCATTTTGGACAGGTGTTTCTGAGATTCAGTGTTTTTTGCCAGATTATTTAGTCCTTGATCACCAACATTGCTATTGTCAGGAAGAATTCCCAGCTACTGCCAAGGTTTTGCAAAGCTGGGCTTTTAGGGCTGACATTGAAATTAGTCTTTTAACAGCAAGCCCATTTAAAAAGCTAAGAAACTGAGTCTATTAAATATAATAGAAATGTAAGGCTGAGAAGTCAAGTCAAGAATTCAGCTTAATCTATCTCTTTACTTCTAAGCAAGGGTAAATATTTCTAGACAAATTCTGACACATACTTGATATACTTTTAAAACTTCTAAGGCAATTATTTCTTCCACCTGTCTCAAAAGTGTCAGTAGGTAAGTAGCATTACTAGAAAGTTTTTCTTTAATAGCCAACCCAAGTCTTTTTGCATTTAAAGAATAAAAAAATTACTTGTTCTGCCTCAAATGAAGTTTAAGCATCCTTTCACATGCTGGAAAAATACGGATTATATGTCCATTCAATCTTCATTTCCTCAAAACTGATTTGTTAAAACTCTTATCTACCTTGTTGAATGAATGCTTGCTCACTTACTTGCTCTCTCTCTTTGTCTCTCCAATTTGTCCCCTGTGCATCCCACGAGTAAAAAAATCTGAGACTTCATCAATGTTGAAAAATGCAATGTAACTGCTTGCATACAACTTTCTTATTAACATACTTCCAACTGAACCAGGCAATGTTGCAAAGAGGCTGTGCCATTGACTCTCACTCAGCTTAGCCTTCTCTGTATTCCCCAGATCCTTCTCTGGAGTGTTATTACTCACAGAATCACAGAACCACAGAATGATAGGAGTTGGAAGGGACCTCTGGAGATCATCTAGTCCAACCCCCCTGCCAGAGCAGGTTCACCCAGAGCAGGTTGCACAGGAATGCGTCCAGGCGAGTTTTGAATATCTCCAGAGAAGGAGACTCCACAACCTCTCTGGGCACCTTGTTCCAGTGCTCTATTACCCTCAAAGTAAACAAGTTCCTCCTCATGTTTAGATGGAACTTCCTATGATCAAGTTTGTGCCCGTTACCTCTCGTCCTGTCACTGGCCACCACTGAGAAAAGACTGGCCCCATCCTCCCGGCACCCACCCCTTAAGTATTTATAAGCATTGATAAGATCCCCTCTCAGTCTGCTCTTCTACAGACTACAAAGACCCAAGTCCCTCAGCCTTTCCTCATAAGAAAGATGTTCTAGTCCCCTAATCATCTTTGTAGCCCTTTGCTGAACCCTCTCCAGCAGTTCCCTGTCCTTCTTGAACCGGGGAGCCCAGAACTGGACACACTACTCCAGATGCAGCCTCACCAGGGCAGAGTAGAGGGGGAGGATAACCTCCCTTGACCTGCTAGCCACACTCTTCTTGATGGACCCCAGGATGCCATTGGCCTTCTTGGCCCCAAGGGCACATTGCTGGCTCATGGTCATCCTGTTGTCCACCAGGACTCCCAGGTCCCTTTCCACAGAGCTGCTCTCCAGCAGGTCAGCCCCTAACCTGTACTGATGCACGGGGTTATTCTCCAATTTGTCAAGATGATTCTGAAACCTAATCCTAAGGTCTTTCACCCCCTGCCCTCACTACAGTGTGACACTCAAATGTTTTAGTGTGCTGTTTAAATAAGCCCTGAGAATACCGAGTGGAGCAGAAGTCACATATAGCTCTTTAGACAATAATAAAATGCCCTGAATCAAACATTTATAACGAAAGACATTTGATGGGCCATCAGATTGCTTATATTTTCTAAGGCTGTCCCACTGCAAGACTTTTTATCTTAATCTCATTTCTAAAACTTTTCTCCAACTACTGTTTTTCTTCATTCTTTATGAATTCTTCCTTCAGTGATTTCTCATGAACAAGTGTTTCCCCTTCCCTAAAACCGTAACAATTAAGTGCAGTGACATAATGTAGACTAGATCTGTAATGTAGACAAGAGCTTTTGATAACACAGTGTGAAACAGGGAATGCCCCTAATCGGTTGGTCATCAGGGAGACTTATTTTATCCCCTATTTTTTGCAGATGTTCCTGCAAAATTCTTCTTTACATCTTAGCTTCCTATTCATTTGCCCTCTCTTTGGGAAACGTCTAATCAGAAATCTCATCACAGAGACAAAAAAAGTAACAGCCTCAGGAGATGAACTGCCTTTTCACTCATAGCTGACCTGATACAGTGTTTGCAACTCTGCCATTTCAAGCAGGAAGTTGAATTAACTGACTTCCAAAGATCCCAATCAGCAAACATTTCCATGATTCTGTGAAGTGCGTACTTGCCACTGATGAAAAGTTTTTCAAAATCTTTCATGCAAACTTTTTTTTTAAAATTAAGGTATTTAAAATCAGAAAATTTTCATGAAGATCGATCAGTTTTACTGTAATGTTGGGTATTTGTAAACTTTTCAGTAATGTTTTTACTTAAGAATTAAATAAAATTGCTGTTTATCCACCCCCCCTCATGTATCATGCTACATATTGAAGGGTTTTAGTAAAAAAGGGGGGGGGGGTTAGGGGAAAAAAAAGTTTTTTATTAAAAACCTTTTTTTTACTTTTCAAGTAAAAAGGAGCTTTTAGTAAAAATGTTGATCACCAAAGCTATCAGAAGCAATTAAAAAGCAGTGTGAAAAACCTTTCAAGCAATGTTAAATAGGTGTTTACCAAACTTTGAAAAAGTAGAAAAATCCTCAGCCTTCTTGAATTTTTATCTTACAATATTATTTCTCATTTTTCATTGACGATCTCATGTTTTCTAAAATCTCATTTATTTAAGGCACTTCTATTCATAAGCATTAAAGATTCCTCCTTAGTTTGCATGATCCTGAGCTGTGGTGCATCTCCTCCTCAAGATCCAGGGGGCAGTTTAACAAAGGCTATTCCTAGATTTTGCCCAGGCTTTGTGCTTAGCCTGAATATGGTCTATCATTTGTATTTTTCTGACACGTCATGAAGTGAAACAGGCCAGCTTCTCCTAGCAGAGATTCTCCATAAGATTCTTTTTACCTTACTCTGCACAGATTGTTCGAAGCCCTGCCTCTATCCTGCATGTGTTTTCCAGAGTATTTTTTCACTCTTTTGGTGCACAGCTATGTGAATCAGCTCAGATTAAGTTAAAAAAATAATGCCACATACAGGGTTTATGTTGTGGCAAGGAGCAGGGAAACTTTTTTAGGCAGTTGAGGTGAGCAAGGAAGTTTAGACATTTGCCATTCATTAAAACTGCTCTTCCTAGTGCTGCTGAGGAGACTATAGTTCATGCTTGGTGTGTTTTTCTAAAAGAAATGCAAGCACCGTTATACTTAGCTGCAAATTGCTAGTGATTTACTTCGCTAGCTCAGTGACAAACTATACCCTAATCAAGGTATAGAACTGAGAATTGTCCTCTAGCTTTATGTTACTTCTTTGTGATTTTTCAGAAATATTGCTACTACCCTAGCATTGTTTTTTTACAATCAAGTATCTTTGTATTTAAGAACAGAAAGCTTTAGAGGTGATAGAACAACTTACTTTTAACTCACAATAGTAAAGTACAGGCACAGAGGAGAGGGGCGAAATGTCCTTTTCCATGGTGAAAAGGAAAATGTTAACTTCTCTGGTGTTCCAAACAAACCCGTGGGAGGTAGAAATGCACTTGGAACCAATGTTGGCAAAATGTTGGCTCATGGGTTAAAGATGCAAATGCTTTAATGGAGTGCAAGAAAACTTGCAGGTCAAAAAGCAAAGGATTCCCTTCCCCCCTGCTCTGCTTGAATATTTCTTCCAGGGATTTGAGAACTGCAGGATGACGTGGAAGAGGGTAATAAAACCCTGTGAGGCTCCGGGTGTTCCACAGCCCTGCCTAGCTCACAGCAGCTCTAGACACTTAAAATTAAAAGTCCCAGGGAGTGAGTGAGTCATCTTGCCTCCCAGCTTCTCCCCTTTCAGAAGGGGCAGGCAAAAGAGGCTGAAGATTTCCCTTGCAAATATCTCAAACTGCAAGCTTTAGTCAAATCGTAACAGTAATTTCTTTTATGTTACTGAGGAACTGCAACAAAACAAACAAAACTCGGATCCTGACATCTAGCAATTCTCAGTCTCAATGTGTCAGGCTGTTCTACTACCAAACTTTTTCTGTGGAAAGAAAAAAAGAGAAAAAAAGTCTTTGCTTTTATTCCGAACTCCTCAGTTTTTCCCTTTTTTTTGTGCTGTGTGGCTCTTAATTTGGAATTGTTGACTCTCTTCTTGTCCTGACCGTCACAAGGGACATACAGCATGCATACCGTATAATTGGGAAGCAGTTCAGGAAGCTGCCACGTCTGTAGGGTTGCAGCACACAAAAGGAGGCGGAGGTAACAAGAATACCTTCGACTTGACAAACTTGGAAATTCTGGTGCCACATCAGCAGGAGCATATCCCAGCACAGTGCTCTCCAGTCACTGCAGAAGTGAAACATGCCCCATAGAAGAAATTCAAGGCACAAAGATCTTCCCAAATGCCTGCTAATTTATGCCCTTCTGCCCCTCACATCTCAGTCAGACTTGACAGATGATATTACACACTTCAAAGCTCACTGCTTAAAACAAAGTACCTAATTCAATTTAGGAGACTAGGAACTTACTACCTCTGTATCCAAAAGCCTTGCAATCCACTCTGTGAATTAGGGAAGAACTGAGGCACAGAGAGACTGAGGGTATATCTACACCATGTAGTACAATTCCACATACAAATACCTGAGCTAACTTGGGAATCAAAGCCTAACAGACACAGCCACTCAATGTTGCTCCGACCCTAATGTGGAGCCTCAGGTTCCCATGGCTTCTGGTACTAGAATTAATTCAGGCATGTCTGGATGATGTTGCAATTCCCATGTAGACATAAATGTCATTCTTAGCTAGCTTTGGTACCGCTATGCTCACATTCTGAATACCCACCATATGTGAAAACTCAAGCTTTTTTTTTCTAGAGGTTTGGAGAGAGACTTTGAGCCACATGTATAAGACACCTTTACCTGGGTTTGGGCCCATTGGGTAGTTTTTTAATGGAGTGTGTCTAAAACCCTTCATTTATAAACACTTATGTGTATTCGCAATTCTATGAACTATGAAGAGCTGTTCCAGAACAATTCATCACTGCATTAGCAAGGCCAAATAGTGACTACCTATATGGATGCTCTCCCTGTAGGGGTAACAGTACAAACATGGGCGCCCAATTTGTTTGCTCAGTCCCTAATAGTAGCAAAGTATTAATTAGAGAAAACCTTTTCCTCATGTGCCTTTTTACACCCATTTAACTGTATAGCTGGAGTTAAATTGGTGCTGTGCTCTAATAGTTTGATTAAACACCCATGGTTTAGATTATTTGGTACATAGTTAAAGCCATACAGTATTTTCTTCTAATACACCCTATGCTTTGGCACATAGTTTGGCCGAACACTAACCATTAGGACTGATATTAGGACAGCCATGTGTCTGCCTCAGAAGCCTTTCCAGAAGAGTTTAGTTAACATTGTTCAACTGTTCCTTAGAGCCCAGCATACCAGTTCTGAGCTCCTGTACAGCATTGTGCTACAGGTGCTCTCAGAAAATAAAGGAGTGGGTGTTCACTCAACCATGGCTCTATCACAGACATGATGGGCCTGAGGACAGAAGAACCTGCTGAAGAGTCTGCTGTAAAAGCCATCCTCCGAAGTATCAGAGCTGGCATCATATGCTGATCATTAAGAATTATTAAGATCCATACTTGATCTGAGATGTCAAAATATGCAGAAAAGAACAGGGACAGACAGAGACTTGAATGTGATCATAAAAAGCTTATGTAGGGAGGAATAAGGAGAGAAAAATACTGGAATTCAGAGAAGAATAAAAGGGATAAGTGAGCTTTTCCCAGAAGTCATGTTTTATGCAGGCAGAAGCTAGTTGATATGGGTATTTAAATGTGAACATTAAAGTATCCAAGTAATTTTTTTCAAATATTTTTGAAAGTTCAGAGAAATTATAAAGACAACCATACAGATGAGTGTTGGATCATGTAGAAAATAAATGCAATTATGGACTTTCCTCACCTGATGACTGATGTTCAGTCATCTCTTTTGCCTATCCTCAGTGCCCTATTGAATCACCTGAACATAAACTCCTGGTGTGGGTAACAGAGGCAGTATCCCACTTTCCAGAATGGAGAGAACTGAATAGTTTACACATTATTTACTATATAAATTCAGTGATTGTGTGAAATCTGAAATTAAATGTGTGCACAAGGCCCTCTGGTGTCTAATCACTCTGTACAGATATCCTTGTGTATGTGCTGAACACTGGTATGAACTTAACACTTGCACCTCTAATGTCTATTTTATGGTAAAAGTCAAAGTGGCATGAAGCGGCTGAAGTGTCGTGGCAGGAGAGCAGCTGTTTGCCCTCCATCTCTGTTACATTAATGCCCTCCACTCTGAAAGAGAACTGCAGGACTTAGATGCCAGGCTGGAGGAAGTATTTATTTTTCTGAAACAACATCTGGCTCTTTAATGAACTCCACAGGTGGCTATGTTGGTGGTTTCTAGTCTCTTATGTGGTTAGAGCTCTGTGTGGATAGCTTAAAAAGCCCATCATGTCAATGACTGGTTCATTCAGCCTGAACTATTTTCATTGGACTTAGTGATACTGTGGGATCTGTGTAACCTCACTAGAGCCTCTCCTGAAGTAGGTGCTTAAAAGCATCTACAGTTCAAACCGGAAAAAGGGATGGTATGTTTGTGTGCATAAAGTTTAGCACAGGCGAGCTACCATCTGACCAGTCTTTCTGAAACAGTTTATCCAATTTATAATATTTTTGTCCTTAATAAGGACATAAAACATATTATAAACCTAAACTAAAAGAATATTTTAAGGTTACAGAGTCAAGCACCCAAATACAAAAAATTGGAAGGATTAAAACTGTCTGTGGGGAAAATGTTCAGTCAATCAAACTGGTAAAAAGTATACCTTATTATTTTCTTATCAGAAATATTTTCAGATACGTAACACAGCTCTCAGCCAGATTGTTTTAAACTGACTGTAATTTTCTGTAGAAAAGTGAAATTGTGATTCACTAACGCAATATGGCCTCAGACCATTTTTAGTGCTTCCTTCACAATAGCCCATTGTTAGCAATGCATTTGTTCACACTTCCCAATTTTCCCCACTGGACTTGAAAATGTTTGGCTACAAAGAAATCCTAGCTTCTTACTGTTTCCCAGCTTTTTACCTATTCAGTGAGTAGGTAAAGGGCATTAGTAACTACACCGAGATAGCAGAGATCGAAAAACCAGTTTTTTGCTCCATCTCTGGTTCAATTTGGGCCAGTCAAATTGGTCAAAAAGTTCAGAGAGGCAGCTACTGGGAGATTTCATGCAGATGGAGAATCCCTGTGAAGTGTAAGTTATGGAGCTGGTTCAAATCTATGCCAGATCCTGGCTTCCTAGGAACAGCCTTAACTTGCAGTTCAGTTGCTTAGGAAAAAAAAAAAAAAGACAGAAATAAGAAGGAAAACCAAGCAACTTCATGAGCAGCAAAAGAAATAAAGCCTCGTTTCTCTGTCTCCGCTAAATTACCTGGTGTCCAGTAACATGAGTGTTGTGCTCTCAGCGTCGCTTTCCCGGAGCAGGGTGTAGAAGCTCTAACTCAGGTCTCTCTCTTCCACTCAGCATCCTGTTTTTGTTAAACTTAGAGCGTAATATTTCCAAGGCCTCTAACCCTCTCTCAAGCATAGTTAAAAATGTTCAGAAAATTAAAATATCGTTAGGATGGGAACAAAAAGACACAACAATTGCTTAAGCCTTGTTAGTTTAAGAAATTGGATCAAAGAATTAAAGTGTCAAAGAGGCACTCTGCACTACATCCACCTTTAGGTACCCTGACATGTTAGTGCAGGGAGAAATTTTTACATAAGCAGAAAAGCCTTTTGCTCTCCCTTCTGCTGATGCTCAGGGAAGTTACTTTGTAGCCCCATATGGTGTTAATAAATGGGGGTCAAACTGGAAGAGGCTATACTCAGCTATATTCAGCTATATTCAGGGTAAACACCTGGCTTCAGTAGGGCCCAGGATTTCAACCCAGAAGTTTTACCATGGGCATGTAATGGAGTCCATGGAGTCCTCAGACTCCACAACTAAATCGAGAAATGCCATGTTATCTCTGAAGTGAAGGCAAGGTTAAAATGTATCATGAGTTTCACAGAAATTTTCCATACCCTGAAGAGACTTGTGAGGAACGGTGGAGCAAACTCTGTTACCTTGAGTCCTGAACGACATTGCTGATTAATTTTCTATAAGATGTTTATATTCTTTTAGTCATAGCCTGCCACCAAATCTAGGGTTTGACTTTTAGCTGTAGTGCTTAACTTTTTATCGCTTGAGGAACCAGCTGCTATTAGCAGGGAGCAAACCCAACCAATGTATTTATTTAACTTGGTCCTGCAAAGGCATACTGTTTATTAACTACTATGGAAGTTATTCATCCACCCATACTTAAGATGTAGTGTGTATCCAACAGACAAGGACACACTTCGATACTTTGCCCTGTCAGTTGTTTCTTTCTACTTCTATACAAAATAATTCCTGATTTCCAATTTCATCAGAACTTCTACTCAACCAGTATACTAACTCATCTGCATATTTTGAACTTATTGCACAATTTATATGTAGATTACCTGCCTGAAATATTACATCAACTAGAATTAAAGCTGTATGTTCCATTAAGCATAAGAATTACTAATGCATTAAAATAGCTTCTGATGTTCTGAAGAACATATCCTGCAGCATGACACACAAGAGAAATGCAGTGATAATCTCTACCTGTAATGAATACAAAAGTAATGGAAATTGGTATGATGTAGGTTTAACCTATGACAAGGGGTACATTCATGTACACTTCTGATCTGTTATATGAAATTCTGAAAGTTCCTTGGCTGTAGGGATGTTGTTTTGGAGTGTTTCTGTCTCTTTGGGCCCAAATTATCTTCCTTCTTCACTGGGGCAGTGCTGTACCCAGACTTTTGAACACTCAGTGCTGAATCAGATGGACTAGACTCAAGCCATGTCCCAGTATCAACTGAAGGCAATGACTGCCCATCTCTGCAGCCCTCTGGGACCGGGATTCTTTCTGCTGGGGAGGTACATATGGAAGAAATATGTGCAGTCTTTGAGTCTGAAAATGATGGAGAAAAGCCCCAGACCTGGAGTGGGTTGGGCTGGTGGAACTAAGGAGGATCATCAGCCTCCAGATGCAGTGCACAAGATGTTATATCATAGGGTGTTTCTGCACAGCTGTGAATCCTCCCTGTCCTTTTCTTCCCCAGTCCAACAGGGCTGCGAGCCCATCTGCACCTGCATATAGCAAGTGGCTTTCTAATGTTGTGACAGGGAAAGAAAATGAAGGGTGGACATCTGGTGTCTGAATCATGGCTCTGATTAACAACAACTGTCCAGATTGAACGGCCTTCTAAGAATAAACCATGAACATGGAAGCCATTTCTTCTGGAAGGTGAGTTTCTTTCTGAGAGGGAAAAAACAGAGGAAGGCTTTAAGTCTCCCACCTCACAAGCACATGCTTTGAATAGTAAACTGTTGGATGAAGGATACAAATTCCTTGTGTGCACTATCCTCTGTCAGTTTTGTGAATCTATCTCTTCATTCATTCTCATCTTTGTTTTTAGTATCTCGAAATAGTATGTTTTCTTCTCTAATGAAAGAAGTATTTTTTTGAAACTTAACGTTTGAATTCATTTCATTAATTCATGAGGAAATGCAAACACATTGTACAGTAGGTATTGATAAGATTTATTTTTTAATTTACTTGACAAATGTAAAAAGCAATTGTTTACATTTAAGTTTCAAAAACATACTTCTTTCATTAGAAGAAATATGCACCAGGTGCTGTACAGGCTTCCTTAGTAGCCTTCATTATCTGGATTTTACTTACACTTTAATTCCTGATTGTGGGACTTCAATACAATTCCTCAGCCTAATTTTTGCAGTATGTTTTATATATTATTAAATGCTGTAATTAAAGCTTCTACACTATATACACAGGATTTTCACACCTTTGTTTCTATTGTAGACCAGACATTGTCCAAACAAAATTATTTTACTGGCTTTCTGACAAAATAAAACCATTTGTCTTTAAAAAAAGAAGAAATTTTCAGCTCAACAGTAAAGATGAATTCACACACTAAAATTTCTGTCTTTTCATCCGATTATTTCACCTGCTCCCAAGTATCCATACCATAAACTTCTTTAAGATATTTTTTCTATAATAAACAAAGAATGTCAGGAAATCAGATTTCACGTTATGCAAATATCCAGTTTTTAGCTTGATTAAGTTGGAAACTAAACTAATGGCTTAACAATATAGCAGGTTTCCTAATTACTTTACAGCTGGTTCATATAAAGCACAGTTGTAGTCTACAAACACAACAGAAATATTTTATTCAATCACGTTGTAAATTTTTATCACTGGTCCTTGTGACAGGAGTCCTAGATAGGACTGTGTTCAATAAATTATGACAGTGCTGTAGATATTTCATTACTACATGCCTAAATCACTAGGTACTTTGGCTAATTGGGGGACACATGTTGGGATGGAATGCACAGAAGAGGAATGCAGCTATGGGTCCTACTTGATATGGTGAGTATCACCTCACCTAACAAGGGTTTGGCAGCAGCCATGATCCTACAGCATGCTTCCAGCAGCAGGTAGTTTGATTCTAGCCTCCTCCTTTGAAGATCCATTTTTGCTATAAGGAACCTATGACCATTCCAATGAAACCAATGGACTTGAAAATCCAACCCCTTAGAGCTACCAATGAGTTATTTCATCAGTTCCAAGGGGTCAGCTACTGAATACCATACTTAATTTGGAGGAGAAAATGCTGGATCTCTGTCCTGATAAAGGTTTAGAATCTCTCTGGAGTTTCAAGGATATACAAAGTGACATGCATCCTACCCTAAATGACTATAGGTTGAGTTTGGTAATGTGTGATACAGTCCTAGTATGATTCATACTGCTTTATGGATAAAGGCTTGTACAGTGGATTTATCACCTGGTGACTTCAGTAAACGAATTCTAAAACAAGCCCACAAAGTCTCCTGTGAGATCCATAGGGTTTAATTTCTCTGCCATATGACAGACCTGTGCTGCATTCTGCCTGCAGGAGAAGGCGAAGGCATTTTCCAAACAAAGGGCTGGAGTCGGGTGTAAAAGCCTTCTAGGTCTGAAATATCATTTCAGTAAACATCCACCTTTTGCAATTGTGCAGCTGAGAAAAGCCTTGGACAGCTTCAGCTTCCATGCTTGTCATCTGAGCTGAACACAGCTGTCTATTATAGAATCCACTATATTGCAACCTCTTCATGCAAAGAAAGACACATAGGCATATTTCAGCAAAAATTCACAGTGGGCCGTCCCCTAAAAGCTCTTATTCTGTCTGAATAAAAGCCATCAATATAGGCCTACCCTTTTAAGTGTAAAATCTGCTTCAGTCCCTATTAATTCAGACTGTCTGGCCCAACTCCTGGCCATAGGGTCAAGAGCTCGTTGTCCTCTCAGCACCTCCTCCTCTGGGCACAGTCCCAGTCAGCCAAGGGGAGAGGTCCCTGCACTATTCTTGCAGTGCTGGTGCCAGGGTAATTACTGGAGCAGGAGCTGCAGGGCTGGGACTCACTGGTTTTCATGTTTGCCAAAAAAACCAGCCCTAGACAGGAGACAAAATATGCTCAGAGCCCTTGGGGGGTGGCAGAGTGGTCACACTTGCTCTGCTTTCCTGCAGACACAGTTTGTCTAAGGAGGCCTGAACTTGGTTATTGCTGATACCATAGCTCACCCTTAAGTTGCCAGGCTAAAATATTTTCTTATGGTTTCTAGCTTGGTCTTATTCCCTCTAGTGCAAACTAGTAATAACAACAATAAAAGCACCTTAAATATTTTTCTTTCTCTCCCTCTAAGGTAGAGAAGATAATAGCAGCACGAGAACTTGCAAAAGAGAATTAAATCTTTTTGTTTTTAAAAAAAACACATTGAGAAAGCAAGCTAAACTAAGGCAGCCTGCAACATGGTCATTCTTTCCATAGGGTTTTTTTATACATTGAAGTATATCTGTCAGGATGTGGCCTTCAGTTGGCTACAATTTCTAGGTTAATGAGAATGGCCTTGCAAAAATTCCAACTCGACTGCTGCTTTTATGGCTATGAAATGGAGGTGAGGGGGGTCCCATGTTTATATTTACTTTTCTCAGCTGGAGACTGTACGATGCCATTAATTCATAAGGTGAAGCCGCTTGTGACTGTGGAGCCAAGTATACTGTGAAGCATCATGGATTTTTATTTCTGTAGGGATGGAGATTTGCCTGGAGTGATCCCTCACCAATGCAGAGGATTCTTCATTCCAGAATCTTTAGTTTTGCTCTGAAAGTGGAGTGCCTTGGAGGTTGTGAATCATCTTCAGTGATCAGCTGCAGGTTGGTAAGGAAAATTAACTCACCCAAACACCATTTTCTTTAACTTACCATGATGACCAGCTAGAAGGCATGCTCAGAAAACAAATCAGTAACCATCTTCACTGTCAAAAAAAAAAAAAAAAGCTTGCATTTCTGATTTTTTCCAATGATTTCAAAATAGACTAGTAATTAGCAGGATGATAAATAGGTGTAACGACATTCTTCTAAAGTACTTGGCTTCTTTAGGACTTCCTGTACTTCTCACTGAAGTATGACACTGAAGTTAACTGCACAAAACACAGGGATACATGTAACGGGATGACACAGGTTCCATAATGAGCAGAAACAGTGCAATTTAACTAATGAGAATACAGTTGCACAGTGTTGAATTTCATCAGAACACAAAGGATGGTTTCTTTCCAATGCAGGATACCACAGGAGTCTTTAGTGTGCGTGTTCGTTTCTAGATCCCATTGGAGATGTGATACCTCAGCAAATTAATTTTTTTTTTTCCCTAAATAAGTTATGAGCACTTTTTCTGTTTACAGAGACTCTCTTCTGGGTTCAAGCCTGGCACCTCCCACAAACCTGCCACTCTGGTTTCTTTTACTTTTTTTTCTCCCACATTCAAATATATATTAGAAATGTTTTAAAGCTTGTCTAGTAACAGTTTCCAGAAATGTAAGAGTGGATGACTGCAACACAGCAGGCAGAGCCAGGTGCTGGTAATGGGGTCTGTCAAGAGTTGGAGACACAGAGCACATGGAACAAGGTCCAAGGTCCTTCTGGGGAGTCCAGTCATAAGCAATAGGAGACAGGCCAGAGGCAAGGCAACATTGTGGGTCCAAAGTCCATGCAATACACAAGCTACCTACTGCACAGGGCCCAAGTCCATCCAGGAGGCAGGGCCAGAAACAGGGCTGGAGACAGTACACCTACAACGTAACTCAGAGAGGGATTGATGGCCCCAGTCAGATCTGAAATGGAGCTCCTGGACCCACGGGTCAGGGTGGATGCCCCAGGGTGAGGTTGGTCACCAGTAAGGCCTATTAGTGGCCTCAGAGTCCTGACAAATAACTTCTGTATAGGTGGTATCTTCTGAACTGGGAAGAATAGCATGGAGAATGATACTATTACATACTTTTTCCATTTAAAAGTCATGTTCTAGACATCTCCAGGTGCATAACAGTATAGAGTGCTTCTCCTCACTCCAGTTTATCTGCGAAGGTCCATTGTCTGATATAATTTTCATCATTTTGATGAATTAGGCACTCCTGTGCAGTAGTGCATTTTCGTTGGGAAGATACCCAGTCTCTCTATCTTATTACCTATTGCTTGGTACAATTCAAGAAGAATAGGGAATACAGAAGTATCTCAGCCTTCCCACAACACACGCTCTACATGTAACCTCTGCAGAATGGTACATTCTTCAGGTGATTTTTGAAACTCAGAGGCATTCCCTTTTGCTTTTGCAATAAACATGGAGAGATTAATGCTCTTTTCTGATGCAAAACCAGTCTGCAAACAGCCAATGACACTGTTACACTCCCACAAGCACAGGCAGCCAACACAACTTCTTCACATTCCTATGATCCACACAGAGATGGGACATACGTGGCAGCTGGGCCCTGTGCTGGTACCCTGCCCAGGAAGCAAATTTCAACTTAAAAGATCAGTTGGTAACTTCAAAGGCTGGAAATCTTAGTCGTAAGCTTAGTCAGTTAGACATGCCCTGCAGAACCGTTCTGTAATGGTGAGGAGAAATGGACTAAAGAACAAGTTGACAGATATGCCGCTCAAGATTTTAGTATTAAAGCTGCAAAAGCCACTGTGGACTGTGAGGACTTACTCAGCGGGAAATGCAGCCATGGAAATTCTTGCAGTGGGAAAGCTGGACTCTCTTTCTCCACCTTCATTTCAGACAGCACAAACATCACAGGGAAAAAAAACGAGGACCTCTGAATCTTCTTAAACGTTCTTCTCACTCCTGCATTTCAAGGCGTAAATGCAACTGCACCTCTTCTTATTAAAGAAAGGTTCTTCTGAAAAACCACAGGAAATCTGATAGTACTTTAATAAACAGGCTAAACACCTTACCAGGTCACAGAGTTAAGGAAAGACAAAGTACAGTGATCTAGTCTTGATTTGTAAGTTAATCCATAAAAAAGAATTAAAACACATCCAAAGGCAGCCATTATTTTAGCTTTCGAGTAACCTATTTTTTTGCACAACCAATGCATCCCCAGCAATCTGTTTATTCCTATTGTGCTTTTGTTTGATGTTAAAACAAAGTTCCTGGGGTAGGAGGCTGGAAAAGAAAATAGAGTTTCTTGCTACAAACTGTTAACGGACTCTTGCTTTGCTTTGCTCACTTTAAGTATTTTGCTTAGTTTGGCCCATCACTCTGTTTTTTCTGGAAACCTCTCATTTTTCTTTTGGTCTGCCTTCCAAAACCACAGTGCACTGGAAAAGGATTTTTACTATGGTGCGCCTCTGCTTCAAGAAATGCTCACTTTATACATTCCTATATACCTGCACCCTATATTTTCAGGACCGTATTTATACGAATGAAAAGTATTTATCCCACTGTGTTTTTATTTTTTGGAAAGCAAAGGACAAAAGTTTTAGCTAGTTAACAGGGGACGATCCAGCTGGCGTCTCTAATGGAAATGATTACCGCAGAAACATTTGCAATCACTTAAGCGTGGGCTCCCATGATGCTTAGCAGAAAAGGCTGAAAACAATTCAAAATAAATGTAGTGCGATCTAAACAAGGAAGGCGGAAATGAAAGATAATTTGCAGCAAACAAAGGAGAAGCCTTTCTCACCATTCAGGGTCCGTTAGCTACAAGATTTTAAAGTTATTTCAGCAACGCTGTTACAAATACATGGAAAATTAACACATATGGAGCCTATATGTATTCTGCAGCTCAGCCACAGTCGTCCGCATCTGTTTCTGGTTTAAGTTATACCTCCCTCTGGCATGGATTCAAAGAGCAGCAGTGGAAGTGAGTCTGGGTCTGGGACTTGACTGTGGTAAATGGATGCAGCTCCACTGAGAGAACTGTAGCTAAATCAGCTAATAATGTGGTGCTACATTTCTAGCAACATGTATTTCTAGAGTTTTCCTCCCTTTCACTCCCTCTGTGTCCGACCAACTCTTCTCCACAGGAAAAGAAAAGTCCATACCTTAGCCATAATCTTTAGTCCTGTAACTGTATGTGAACTTCTTTGCAATGCCAAAAAAAAGAGAGCTTGAACATTATTATATTCAGAAAACAGTTTATGTTCCTATCAGATTGCTTTAATTTTTGCCTTTAATAGGATTATTCGTATATTTATAAGTAGATAAGCTGAGGACACCATGTGATGTGTGTGTGTGTGTAGGCGTGTGTGTTTGCACATATATATATGTGCGTGGTATGTATGTAAGAAAAGCATTTCATATAAAAATAACTCAATAAGCAGCAAATTCCCTAGTAAACAATTTACTGTACCAGAACAAACTACACTTGCTCAGTTCAGTAGGTAACTTCTCATGCTATAGCATGAATAAACCAAAAAGTGGAGAAAATAATCTCTTAGGTTGCTTCAGCATTTTATCTCACAAGACTGAAGTGGTTTTGTAGCTTTTTTACCCACATTCTTTGGGTTGTAGTGGTGCATTGCCTCCATTTCACATAATTTTATTCAGAGTTAAACTATATATTTTTTTTATTTTAAATTTTTTTTTGAGGGACCTAGGACCTTCTGCAAGAAGGATTTTTTCAAACAGCAAGAATTTATGGAAAGAAGGCCAACACAACTGTTCTTTTATAGCCTAAATATATAGCTTAACTTTTGCATATTTTCATGTTTTATATAGCCTGAAATATGCAAACCGTAGCCTTCTACCTAACTTCCATAAAGTAATTTCAAGTAGCAAAAATGTTCTCAAATTTTCAAAGCCTCTCAGTGCTTCACAACAATTCTATTGAATTTATTCTCACAGTATGGTTATAGGACAAGGACCTGCTGCTGTTTGCAATTAATCCTTGAGGAACTGAGACACAGAGAAATGAAATGTGAGATCCACCAAAACTCTTAAAATTCAGACTAAGCACTCATATCCTAGAGACACAGAAAAAACTTGCCCAGTTGAATAAGCACATGAGCATCCTTATGTTGCCATGTTTTCTCCAAAGGAAAGTAATTTAGGAGCCAGAGGTACAGCTACTGGACATCTTACACAATCAGTTAAGGTAAGAGACTCAGTACCCACATTCTTGTAGGGTTTCACACTTACGCACACCTGTGCTTAAGTGCCAGATGGGCCCAAATTAAAGAGGTTACATTAAGATCACTTTCTCTCCACAACTTGAACTGGTATTAGCTCAGTTCAAGGTACAGCAGTCACAGTCTTCACTTAAAAATGCAGGAGTACAGAACTCAAGCTGTGATATGAGATCACCAGCCAAATCCTGGGTTATGGTCCTGCTTCAGCAATTGCTTATATATTTTGCATGCAAGAATGACAAAATGACACTAAAGATGACTAAACACTGACACACTAAAGTGCCGTCACACAGGGAGCAGCTTTGGCATGGAAATCCCAGTTTTACACGATCTCCTAATTAAAGCAGAATGGGATACGCTCGCTTTTAGAAGACAGGCAAGATTTTGGTCGTATTCCTGTCCTATGTTTCCTACTAGTCTGTAGTAACATCTATACTAGTAGATCTAATGAGCAAGGTCTATTGTCTGGGCCTGTGGGCAAGAGTTACAACAGAGCTCATACCCATGTGGCTAAGCAATCTGCACCTAAACTGAAACTAAGCGATTCCTTTATTATTTGGGATAGACGGTATGGGGTGAAGTGAAAGCACACTGCAACTCAGCCCAGCAGCAGCTGGCTCTTACATAGAAGAGCTGTAGCTTCTGGGAGAAGCTACACCCAGCAATACAAATGAAGTAAGTGTAGGTCACAGAGCTCAGGTGTTTGGGGCTGTACACCTAGTAGCAATCCAGGAATATGACCCACATCTCACTGGTTCCCTAACTATAGGACAGTCTTTCCTCTTGTATTTGTTATCTAAATGACTAATCAAAGCAGATTGGGGACTATTTAGAAAAATATAACAGGAATTGTTTCTGCTGGAATTCCACCAGCTTTTGCAGCTAATTTAGACAAAGGTGTGAAAGGAGCATTTTCTTAATCCAAATAAAATGGGATTCATCTGGGCAAATGAAGACCTAATGTAATTGAGTTTACCACTCCCACAGTGACCTCCCTACCATGTTCCCTTTACAGTCAAGAACAAAAATGCATACTTTCATACTTTTCATCTCATCTGAAAGTAAGAGTCTGAAGTAGGTCAGATGAGTTACATCCTTAGATCACCTGTTTATCTAAAGGGAGCTTGTAGTACTACTTCTAATGTAGATATTTATATTGCAGATTTCTAAAGCTGGGCAGCATGAAGCTCAGACTTAGTGCTTGCCTTATGTCCTCAGGAGGATGGATACCTGCAACTATACAAAGATTGTCCTATCTATCTAATAGAGTATGTGTTCTATGATGATGCAATTCACATAGATACCTGATTGCGTAAGGAGTTCAGGGAAGTTTTGAAACAAAAGTTGAGCTATACGGCAGATGCACAGAGTTGTATTTAATCAGCAGTCTGAAGGCTTTCTAGATCTGATTGCCAGCATCCGTGCTTAATCTGGCATCATATGTATCTATCTCATAGTACAATCACTGAAGAATAACAGGCCAAAGAGTAGGATAGATGTACTACTGAGAAAACGATTGATGAGGATTCATACCTGCAGTACAATCAGTAATTCTCTGTTATAGCACTGGTTATTTTGCTATTTGGCAGTCATGTCATTTTGCAGCAAACAATGGATGAACCAGCTGCAGCTAGACTGCCTAGTCCCTGAACAGTAGGAGCCCAAGCACAAAAGGGTGCTTTGGCTTACTTCTGTGCTTCCATTTTTACATTCACCATCAACCAACCTGAAGGTGCAAACAGTAAAAATCAGACCTACAGCAACCTCCTTAGGGAGCTCTTAGCCAAGTTTCATTTTAAGTCCAACACAGCATAATGTATTTCATTGGCTGATTCAGGATCTTCTCTTTGGTTTTGGTTTCTTTGTTTGCAACTGGCTTTCTATGTGTCTGGGAAGAAGTCAAAAGAATGCCTGAAAACTAGTGAACACTGAGCAGGAGAAATTTTCAGATGACCTAGAAAGAATGGGGGAAAGATACTATGTTTGGAGAGAATGGAAAGGAAAAGTTCTCAATAATGTAATTTTTCTTAAAAGAGAAGACCTTAATGTAGGGCAGCTTTGGTTAATTTTAATATAACAGAAGTAGCAAAGGGATAGGAAGATGACACATTCAGTAGTATATTTTGGATACATAAAATGAAATGGAGAAAGTTCTTAAGTAGTGATTCCAGTAAGAAATCCCAGACTATAATTTAATAATTTGTTAGTCCAATTTTTGTAAATACAAATTAGGCAATATGCATTCTTGACCTGGCTAATGCGGGTGAATCAGCTCTCAGGGAGAATCTTCATCCAGGGCCTCACGTCCTGTCACATTGTGTGGATGAGGCGCTTAGGGACATGGTTTAGTGGTGAGCTTAGCAGTGTTAGGTTAATGGTTGGACTTGATAATCTTAAAGGTCTTTTCCAACCTAAACGAGTCTATGATTCTATGAACATTTACATGGTGAGCCCATTGAAGCTGAGAGCTTACAGCTTGAAAAGGGGTAGTTTTGCAGTCCAAAGTTTGTCTGACTACTTTGTGAGGCAATTCAGCTTACTAAACTGCCAGAAAACAAGTACAAAAATAAAAATCAGGGGGTTTCAGCTGGTTTAGTGAACGGAGATGGTTCACCAAAGAGTTAGATGAGAGCTCAACCTGGCAAAAGAGGGACTGCGCAGCCAGGACCACATGGGAATAGAACGCATGTGGGTTCCCATTTTGACAGCTGTTGAGATGTCAGACCAGCTCAGTCCATCTGATGCAACTGTGCCATAAGTAGGAACAGCACCGGGTCCTTCAAATAGTTTGTCTTTAAAATCCACTAAACCTGCCATACTTCATGCTGTAAATACACAGATATAGATCCCACATGAAAAGGAGCAGGATCACATAAAGAGAAGAATAGATAGGTACTACAAAAACAGTAAGGCACCTGTTTTTTAGACCAAGATTGTAATTTATTTGAACTGCTTCACCCATCCTCATAACAGAGGAACTCTGTAAAGATTAGCTCACTAAAATCAGCAAAGCTCATACCATTTATCCAGATAGCTTATATGGGCACCTACAGGTGAAAGTAGTAACATGTGTCAATTATTCCTGGTATCATCTGTAAATCAAATAAGACATTTTGGAAAAATCACAAAAAATCCTTTTTTTTTTTTTAATTAAGTGAATAAACTTTAGATCTTAGTTGGTTTCATAATTTAAGATTTTTAATTTGGTCATCTGTAAAGACATTCTGTAGTGTATTTTTGTGTTTTGTCAGAATCTTACAGTTGTGTGGAAGCAGCTAAATACGAAGCAAACACATAACCATGAGTCATTAATGAACTAAATTTTAAATATACACTAGAATGAGAGGAATAATAGCCTGTTTTTTAATTCAGTGCTGCAAGTCAAAAGGATTTGCAGAGAAAAAAAATTTCTTTTCCTCCCTTTTGAAAAAAAATCTTAGGAAGAGAAGATTGGTCTACAAGTATGTCACTGTTACATGAATAATGAGCTCCTGCACGTTTATGATACAGCTAGTTCAGTATGTGTTCATTTAAAGGTTTTTACCAAACTATAGCATATAGAGAAACAATAAATTTTTCACAGATTTATTGTTTGTGTTTAGTTTGTCTTTCATATGCATAGATTAAAACACAGCCTTGCTTGTACATGTGTATGACACATGATAAAACATAGGCTGGCCCTTCTCAGGCATCACCACTATCCCAGGAATAAGCAGTAATGGCTAGGGTCAATCTGCACATCCATCAGCAACTCCCACGGCAGAAAAGAAAAGGACAAGTCAACTACTCAATCCCAAAGAGACAGCAGTAGGAAGTTAAGTTCAGGATGTGATTTCAGTCCATGAATCCTACTACCACATGGGAGAGAAAAAAAAAAAAAATCAGGCAAGCTTTTCTCTAGCTTTTTCCCTATTAGCCACAGCAGGAATCTCCCCCTCATCATGTTGTGAACTGTGAATGTTCCCCAAAACCCAACTCTCCCCAGGCCCTGAGGGAACCTCACTTCCCAGGTCAAACACACCCACAGAGCTGGCTATATGCCTTCTAGGTATTGCATACACAGCATCATAGCACTTACAGCCCATTGCGAGGATAGGCAGACACTGCTTTGTGCTTAATTTAATGCAACAGTCTCCTGCCTGCTCAATGGGAATTGTGTGGCTACTGCAAATATTTCATGTTCCGACTACAGGGGGGGAAGGGCAGAAGGAGGCTTTTCTCCTTTTTTTTCTGAGGCCTTATAATTTTAAGTGTAGATTCTGAGAGCTGAACTACCCTTGGAGCCCAAGAGAAGAAACGTAATGATGAAGGAATCCTATTGCAGCAACAGCAGCACTGCCACATGGCTAACTAGTTGGAACAAATCACGCTATCGCTCTCCAGCCCTCTCCTTAAGACACAAGCAAACGTGGCTCAGCAGTAAGTTCTCCAAACCAGGGCTCCAGTTCTCAGATGGAGGAATTTCAAGGAAACTTTGCCACAGTCCTTTTAGGATTGGTAGGCTTTCTTTATGAAAGTATTTCCTTGTCTTCTTTTCTTCAACATCTTTATATTTCCAAGTCCCTTTTCTGAGGGACTGCCTGCCAAAGCACTCCAAGATCATTCTTATTTTTCTTCAGCATCTGCACCACCAGGTCCATGGGCCACAGACAGGTGTTTCTGACCATGCACTTCTTTAGAAATTGAAGCACTCTTACTAAGTTTTTCAGCCTGTTTGGTGGTAGTTAACAATCTAACTGTATTTACTCGAGACTAATAAGGAGTAAAAAGGAAACAGCATTATCTGATATGCAATGCAATTAGAAGCGGAGGCCCATTCAAGCTGTTTTCCCAAGCAATTTCCAACAATTTGCATCTCAGCAATAAACCCTCAGCTGTATTAAAAGCCAGTCTTCATGAAACAAAGCTATGTCCAGCTTTATCAAAGTGCTGAACCAAATTTTCTGGAGAATTAAGCATTTCTGATATTTTACTATATAAAATATATGGGGGTTTTTTTCACATGCACACGAAGATTGAGGTGGTCAAAAATGGGATATATACATTTTAAGAAGAATTTGTAATCAACCAAGGTCTTTTGGGCTATGCCCAGCTGGCTCACAGAGGTTAGATTTTCTGAGAACAGCAAGGCAGGGAATTTAAAAGGGTTAAAGTCCTGAAACACACAATCTCTCCAGGAATGACCCTACCCCAAGCGATAGGAACCAAAGTAATATGAACTGCCAGTGAGTTTCAGTTGGACTGATTGCTGTCAGTAAACACACACCAAGGCACTTCACAATTTCATAATTTAATCCTAATTTTAAAACCATTTCGTATTTTTCTTTAGTTGCAGGTCCTGGAGTCAGGTGATTAAATGTCCAAGAAGCGCAGTGCACACAATGCAATTACTCTGAATAAATTGCCACTGAAGGCTAAAATGAGAATTTCACTGAACATTGTGTTTAAGTAAGACAGGACTGCTAGATGCCACAGCCAGATAGAGGCTACAGTTGAACCAGTCCTTCCCAGCCACCTTTCATACATATCTCAGAGTAACAGATATATTTAGTTCTTTAATGTGTCAGGTTAAAAAACTGTGAGTCTTGTGGATTTTGCTGAAAGGTAAATGGTTATTATGCTGACCAAAGGGTGTGCCCTTCTCTGAGCTTTCAACTTTGGGGTCCCTGTTTATAAGCTGCGAGTTAACTGCCTGTGAAATGCTGCACAGCACTGATGAGAATTAGTGGAGCAGGAAAACAGAAAGGTTTTATTGTGAAAAGTGGGTTCTAACAAACCAGGTAACTCATCTCTGTGTTATTTTAAGCCCCCTACTTTTCAGAGAAGCCCAAGCATATTGCTGTCCATTTCTGCTCAGACTTCCTCCAAGACTAACACCCCCTCACTTCTTCTGAAGGGCTGCATGAAAGAAAAGAGTGGTTTAAATACAATTCTTTGCAGTCAGTGATGATTGTCTCTTACTTTTTCATAACATCAAGAGGTTCATAATGGCTTCTCTCCCCCTCCTCTCTTACTACACTTCAGAATAAGGAGAATACTCAGAATGAACTTTCTCTGCCTCAATACTGAAATCAAGGAGTTGCAAGCAGTTTTAGTAAGAGGAAGGAGGGGGAAACGGCTGCAGCTATAAAGCACATTCGGAGGGCTGGGGAGATACTGTACTTCCCAACAGCTGCACTGCATCAAGGCAAACCACAAAATAGTTTTGCAGCAGCTCCCTAGAGCACAGTGGAAACAAAAGCCAGACAAGGCTGTTTTGGGTGGTTTTATTTTTAATGGTGCAGGATAGGAGGGAGAAAGGAACAGAAAGCAAAAAAAGCCCCTGTGCCAATATACCACTGTGTATATGCTTCTCTAAATATATAGGTAGCTGGCAGTAGTGCACATCATCGAATGTTACCCATTTGCTGTGATTTACGTCCTGAGTTTTTAGGGTGGAATTCATGGAGTAGTCAATTACAGTATTAATCTACTAATATAAACATCAGCAAACATAAAGGAATATCTAAAGATATAGATAACTTTTACTTTCAAACTAGTGGTACTCTAAAGAAATTTAATTTAATTTACTAGTTACACCAGATTAAAACTAGTGTAAATGAGGGAAGCTTTTCTGTTCCCTTTCAGAAAACTGATGTCAGTTATTCTGATTGTGTCTTTATTCTTCTCCTCTGACTCTCCACGAAAATATAGACCTTGTCGTAGTCGGAAAACGATTCATTGCATTGACTGTAGCTCTTCAGATACTTAACTTTTAATGAGAGGGTTAAAAAAAATAACTCCTCCCCAGGACCTGAAAAACTTCAGCTGACATCGTAAGAATGTCTGAGCCGAAGTCCTGTCTCCCTCCCTGCCCCCACTCTTCAGACTGCACTGTACTTAAATAAACTATTTGGGTTGGAAAACATTCCTTAGGTCTATTCTGACTCATGATTTCTCTGCCGCTTCAGAATCTTTAAAACACCAGGCAACTTGTCAAAAGTTTCACTCTACCTTATCTGCTGGGGAAAAAAAGGCAGCTCCTCAGTTCCTTGAGCACAGGGAGCTCAGTCCAAAGTCACCACTTTGGGTGACGGCTGTTGCTTGACACATGAGGAGGGAACATGGGCTCTTTCCTAGATTTCCTAATTACACTCTCAGAGGGACACAAGCTGATGCAGAACTGGCTATGAAGAACTCCTACTTTTTCATTCCAGCTTTTTTTTCCTTTTTTTAAAACAGATTTTGGGACAAATCCATCAAAAAGTAGCCTTCAACCAGTTCAAAAAAAAAAGGCTGACCACTCCATATAAATACCAACAGAGAACTTATAGTGTAACAGGGAGTGTTGTTCTGGTATTGATACTACAGCAAAACCATAATCTCATTAAGATTAACATGTGTTTACTTACCAAACAGTTCCATGAAGTACAGATTTAGGTCCTCCCTCTCATAAAGAGCATAACAAACTTCCACAGTTACACAGTTTTAGATGGAAACAGGTATAGATCCATATACACAATCAAATTAGTGGTTTAAGATACGTTTACATATCAACTGTTTGCGTTATTGTCTATGAGCACACACTCAGTTCATGTGAACTGCAAGCTAATACAATTTACCTCATCTCTTAAGAGAACAGAGATAAGGTAATCTCATTTTCTTATGTTTGTCACAGATTTCTTCATCATGCTCAGAGACAGTGATCACAGCTCAGCTGGTGCCAGGTCTTTTGTCAAACCACCTGTACACAGTAGTTCACGTCTTTCTTTGTGATCGCATTGTAATCAAAGACTTGTGAAGACTGATAGGGCTCTGTGTTTCTTTTGCCAACTAGTGTGATTACAGAGTATTTTATTCCAAGGAATGGTGTATGCTTCATCTGCCATCAAGGGGCACACAGTATGGTAAAGAAACTATTCTAATACTTCATAGCAGTGAAACACAAGAGCTTATAGAAAAGAAAGTGATTAATCTTCCATACAGGCTGGAGCAAGTCAACCCATTTCACATCCAGGAACTGCAGCTCTCAATTATTAGCTGTTTAGACCCAGTTGCGTTAAGTGGCTTACAGAGAACAACCCAGAAATCAAGTGGAAAGTGATGCCCATTTCACTACAGTGTTTGCACCCACTCCCGGCAAAGCCAGTTCTGTCTGCTAGTACAGCTCCTCTCATGCCCTGCCACAGCCTTTCCCACACAGCACACTGCTCCTACTTCTCTCACAGCTGGCACTCACTGCAGCTCCGGGCCCATTAGGAGACAGGTAGATGTTTGGTGCCAGATGAACAGCAGACATTTCACAAAGTTCCTCACCTTCATTCTGCCTATTTTTCATGCTACCTGAGCGCTACCCGAGTGACCCTAGCTGCTTTTCCTGCCACACAGCACCCAGCTTATTACACACTCTCGGGCAGTGCGGAAAGCATACAAGAACCCAGGACAGATAATTATGGGACAAGTCCTGGAACATTTATTTATTATAGGGCAAGTCCAGGAACTATGGACACTTCTAAAGTGCTGCTTTCTTTGAAAGATGGTAATGTGAGTAGGACTGAACCTTAAGAACAGGTTATATCACATATACATACATACAGGTATACTTAGAAGACAGAAAGGTTGCCTTAAGCTGTCTCCTGACCTCGGTTACAACCCCTCTAGGCCCCTCTCTGCATCTTTTTCCTGCACTTTGCCTTCTATCCCTGCACTGAAATGCAAGATGTGTTTACATTCTGCCTACCCAAGAGACTTCCGCAGATCTCTGATCAGCATGATCATATAGCAAAATAGTTGTTAGCTGGCTCTCTGTAAACACACATATTGTTCAAATTAGGGCTTGAAGACAAGGGCTTCCTGTTTGCTCACGTTCTTTTACAGCCTTACTTGACGGGTAAAGTCTCTGCAAGTGATAATATAATCCATTTCTGGCAAAGTCATTAAGAAATATATGTAAGAAATAAAAAGAATAGCTAGAGCACAGCCACCCTGATGTGGTTCAAAGCTAGTGTTTGAGGCCCTCAGAAGCATAATCAGCCACAAGTTTCCCTCCAAAATTGCTTTAGAACTGACTAACATAGAGCTGGCCATCCAGACAGCATCTTCCAAGTGGCATTTTAATGGCCAGACACCTTCCTAGTGTGAAGAAGACTGAAAAGCTGCATTAGAGCCACAATTGTATTCAGGCAGTGAGAATGCCTTTTCCCAACCTTACTCATTGTTATGCCAGCTCAGTGATAAGTAAGGCCTAACATTCTACTTGATGGAAGTATAAAAATTACATTCATGGATGATATACGACAATGGTAAGCAGTCTAACAGAAGTGTACAGGTGATGACTGAAAGATAGCTCCTGCAGTGCTAATTACTTGGAGAGATGTAATGCCTGAGTGTAGCTAAAGCTGAGTCAATAAACGCAACACTAAAGGTTCAGACTGGCATTAGAGCTCAGCCACAGAGTCTGATTGTGTCAAAACATTAACATTTCTGTGTCAGTTGAAATTAAGGCAGGGCTGACTAAAAGAAGAATATTTAGCACCATTGTTGAACTTTGTATCTTCAAAGACCTGTGCCAGCATGAAACTATTAGCATGCATCACACATCAGTAAGTCATGTAAATGAAGACTCTTATACCCATTGGTGGGGGGGAGAAACAAGGACCCAGGAGGTAAATTGCCAGAGGTTAACTAGTAAATCAGTGGCTTCAGGTGATGATAAATGCTTGACTGCTGGTCTTATGGCAAATACCATCATGCTGCCCTTTTACATAAGTTGTATGCAAATGTTCTATTTGTTGCGGGAAATTAAGAAATTATCTGGAATCTTAATGGCCCCTTGAAATTATGAGATCTGTTAAATTGGCAAATAGGGGCTCTAACTATTCTGTTTGAATCCATTGACGATATTAATGACCTGAAAACTCAACATTGGTGTATGCAATGTGTTTATCATGTAACTCATTAGTTAAATTTCAGAATTAAATTTGATTTAACTGCTAAGCCGAGGGAGGTAAAACAGCAAAATAAGTGAAAAACCAAGAGAAGAAAACGAAAGTGATACTGCAGGGAGCGAACGTAAAGGTATTTTTCACTTTTCTCAGTCTAATTTTGGCAAGGATATTGAGAATGAGAGCCAAAGTGCTGTCATTTTTAGTAGTGTGATTCTTGCACCAGTGAAATTCTCTGGTGTGCTGTGACAGATTCCCCCAGGTGTAAAGCAATCATTATTTAGTTCTGCATCTTTAATAAGTGAGCCCCTGCTCCTTCTCTGACTGTAGTTTAGGAGCAATTATTACTTTGGTGGAATAAGAACTGAGAACCTGAAATCCATGTGAAAAAATGGTACGAATTTATTTTTAATGAATAACTTTGCAACTGTCAAATGCAGTTCTATGTACAAACAAATAACCTAGAAGCTAGAGATATTATTTTTTTTACTTAGAGAAAACAGAACTGAGAAAATAATATTGGTAGAAACAGGATTGTAGGTGTAGGAAAAGAGGCTAGTTGTGGGGAAACAATGAAGATATTAGGGGTAAGGATTATTAAGTAAAAATAATTTTCAGACATCAGTCTAAGGAAGGAAATTAGACTAGGATGTAGTTGGAGATGGTTGTTTCTTCTCGCATATTCCTGTTTTTACCACAGATACTTGCTACCTCCTTCTTGTGTCCTGATAGTTTTCATAGGCAGGCTAATGCCTGTCTGGCATCTGCACTGCCAGTCCTGGAAGAATGGGTTTCCCACCTCACCATCTTTAAGATAGGCCCATCAGTCAGTCCAGGAACAAAGGCCAGCAATTACAAGGCAGAATTGCACCCACTGAATATGCGATATCCTTGAAAGGTGCTTTACTTTTTGGCAACCTTTCAATGACAAGAAGTTTTCTTTGAAGTTTTTGATACAGAACTCATAGGAACTCAGAATGTTTGAGGTGAAAGTATATTTCTTCCCCTATTCTTGAGATACTATTCTTGACAAAATCCTTAGTTGGAAGAGAAGGAGCAAACTTAAATTTTCAGGACTGAAGTGTAACCAGTGTAGGAATGAATTTACAACAGGTTTTCTTCTTTACCAAATGAAACCCTAAAATGTTAATACTTCCCAGGATTCCCCCTGTATTTTGGGTTAGAATGAGAAAATTACGATGTCAGCTTTTCCATGCCAGTTACTGAGCAAGGTTTCCTTGTAAAAGCCTGAAGCATTTCCCTCAAACCCCTCTGATTCTTTTTTCTCCTCACTTCCCTAGTTGTTGGAAGAATTTAATCCAATGCACCAAGGCTGCAGAGACAGTGGCTCATAAGGGAAAGAAGACTCAAGCTCTCCTATTGTAGCCCTAATTCCCACGAATGCACCAGCAGATCAGACACCTGATATGTGATGGATTAGTTACCTATATATTACATAAAGTCTTTCTATAATTCAACATATCTCCTATAGTAGATGAGAAATATTGTTGCTCTAGAGATGATCAGAAAAAATAATCACCTCCTAGGATAAAACAATCATATTTCTTTTAGCTAAATAAATTGAAGGGTTTTTTCTAATTGTGAGTTGTCTTCTATTTCTGTTGAACTTTTTCCTTCTGTATTTCCTCAAATGGGGATGAAAGGAAATTCTATACTATTCTTTAGGTTATCTGATTTTTCAAGTCAAATTTGTGAATCATGAGAATTTTTCATGAGCCAAGTTAAGCCATGAGCAAATTAACCCTTGCTAATCAGGCAGAATGGTTCAGTTTCCACACAGTTTTCTTGTTGATTTAAAATAGAAGCAAGCCCACTGCTTTGCTATTGCTGTTTAAGGAAATCCTAAGATACTATGAGTTGTATGACAAAACTTACTGTTCAGTCTTCGCAGTTGATACTTCATAAACATCAAGAATGTAATTCCTCTTACCCCAAACTTGTCTTTGTGCATGAAAAAGAGACAGCAAGCTTGTGTATTCCCCTTCAGCAGAGCTCTTCCCTGCAATAGGGGCAGCAGTTCCAGCAACTTGGAAAGAGCTGAGAAATATGAGAATCTGGAAACAAAGCAATAAAAGTTCAGCTGGGCAACTCCAGTCAGAAATCATCTGGAATGTGGCAACACTGAGTTGCAGGGTAAGTTATGGATTTGGAAGCAGCTAAGGAAAATTAAATTAACCCAAAACAAAGAAGAAAAGAGAGCTCCTGTACAAGCTAAGATACACATTCTCTGGTGCAGTTTGCTTTTCCCTTTGTTACCACTCAGACTCCTCTGATGATCAAGTATCTGTACAGTGAGGCTGGAGTTTGCATGTGATGAACAAGTAAATCTTGTCCTGAGCCAATGATGCAGAAACATGATAAGGCCTGAATTTTGAACCATGCATCTACCTAAGCTAAAATCATTAAATTCTTAGAGTACAAGGATTTATAACATTAGAGTACTAGAATTTAGAAATTTAGAATTTTAGAATATTAGAGCTTGAAAGACTGACTATATATAGTCATATATACATGTCTGTATATGCACAAAGATTGCAAAGGTCTTGGGTACTTGAACACAGCTGATGCTGCCAATGCAGAACTAGAGTTTGAGCACCAACGAAAGCACAAACTGTCTCAACATTTAAAATTAGAGACAAAAGCATGAGTATTTGGTAGAGAAAATAATGAACTAAGGCTCATGTAACTCCTTCACATTTTTGTTTTCAATTTGGATAATCTCTGATATGATTGCAGCCTGTGGTCCCAGTCCTGTGACCGCTGCAGGAGAGGCTGAGCAGCTGCTGAATCACACCTCCTGAGGTTATCCAGGCTACTTAGGTTGCAGCCCCAAATTATCCTGAGAGAGCATTGCACTCTGGAGGGACCTCATAGGGAATCCACACAGCTCATGCCCTTGAACCTTGCACCATAGCATTCCCTTTTAATGCATGCTCTTCTGTACACTACCTGCAGTCACCTCGAGCAGGGCAGCCGGCTCACTTGTGGTATAGCCCTACTCTACATCACTGCCTTTCCTATAGGGCAGCATAGCATCAGTTCCACTAAGGACCACGCTAGGTTCCCAGCACTGTTCCTGAGACAAAACCTATTGAGCTTCCTGAGGTGAACCCACTGAGATTCTCCAGTGTTTTAGGACTGAGGCCTACATGCACAAAGAAATTTCACCAAGACATCCTAGATCTTACCCATTCTTCTGTAATTTCTTACACAATAAAAAGGAGTAACTATAGAAATATATTATCATTTGTAAGACAGCAGACATTTGTACATGCATTTTTCATCTGGAGGTCTTCTGTCCAAATCTTACCCACTGAGCACCTTGTTTCATGTCACAAAATAAAAAAGCAATTTACAAATGAATATATTTTCCCCTGTGTCTGTTTAACAAAATCAGGTCCAGCTCAGACAGTTTAACTATTCTCATGTACCACCTGCTCAGTAATATAGATTCTGTAGACATGTTCCTACTTTCCTCAGAGTCCCATGGGTATACCAGTCAGGTACATTAGTTTTCCATTTAATTTTTCAATGGCAGTTTCAAGCATATTCTAAACTACAGATTTTTCCCAAGGAAATCAAGAAGAAAAAAAAGTAAACTTGTTGAATCTGCAAACTATATAGGAAATAAAAATTCATTTAAATACACAGGCTCAGTACTGACACCAGTTATAGAAAATAAATGGATATGATCGACCTGTCTGTTTAAAGAACCAGCTTTCTTCCAATATTGTGGTTTTTTTTCTTTCACAAGTGCTTTGGAACCTAAGAGTTGCTCTATCAGGTCAGATCAAAGGTACATCTAATGCAGTGTTTTGTCTCTGGCAGTGACCAATAGCAGACATTTAGAAAAAAAAAAATGTAGAAGAGGTAGTATTTTATTAAAATACTCTCATTGCCTTTAGCTTCTTGTGGTGCAGCAACTACAAGCCTCAACTCTCACTGTCAATTTGCCCTTTGCAGAGCTTCAGTGAGTCCACCGATATATTGTTTCATGTTTCAGGTATCTTATTAAAATTTCATACGTGAAAATACCATCCTGTGAAAAAAAGTAGAGTACATCATTACAGCAAGGGTGCTTATCATCTCACAAGCCTATGTAGGAATATACCAAGTCAAGGATTAGCAACCGTTTTCAAAGAGTGGAAAACAGTGTAGGAGAGAGAATTGAGAGCTACCAGTCTTTACCCATTAGCGGTATTTACTAACAAGGAAAGTTAATACTAAAAAGTTATTTTGTGCTGAAGAGTGTCAACAACATTCAGCAAATATATTTTTGGTCTGAAGACACGACAGACCTCACTAAGGGAACACCTGCATTCTCTCTGTTTGCCTGCCCGTTGCATCCCGCTGTAACTCCTGAACTTGTAGCCCTTGGAACTGATGGAAGAAGCACAAAGATACTAAGAATCTGCAAGTTTCATGAAACTGGCAGGCAGGTAGAGGGAAAAAGCTAAAATCAGCAACTCAAGAAGGAAAGGCTGCAGTGGGAGTCAGAGCCTGTCCAGTTTGGCTTACCAGCAGGCCACTCAACACAAATACGCTGGCCTGCCTGGGGCCAGCGTGGGCTGAGGTATAGACAATGTGAGGGGGTAATCTGGGAGAAGAGAGCAGCTGAGGTTTTTAGGATGTATGCCACATCTATCTGTAAGGTCTATTGGTTATACCACTCATGGAATCCCCTGGGTTTTTTTACAAAACTACATGCTATTACAATGAACAATGACCTATTAATCATTATTAAATGCTTTTAACAAAGCACAACCAGCTTTACAAATTATTGTGGGGAGAAACAGCACCATACTGCATGCCATCCATTGATTCTACCACTTAAAAATGGGAACACTGTGGTGTATAAGCAATTCTGGGACACAAGAAGATATTGCACTCAGCCAAGCCTTACATGAGTGATTGCATCTGCAAAGATTTCACATTTGCCTCTGTGTGACATGAGCATATGCCATGAGTCCTTGTACTTAGATGCTCTAATATTTTTTCCTAGTCTGCAGCAGGAGATCTTGTTTGTCTTTCCAGTGAATGGGGGGTAGAAAGCTGTGGGAAGGACATCCGAAAGTAATCAGCACGCAGATTTCCTCTGCATCCTCCCTCCAGAATGAGGGGTTCTAACTACAGGTGAAGCAGAACAGGTGTCCGTCCTTAGCTGCTGTAGGAGATGAAAGCTTTTCAGGCCTGTGCAGAAGGGGTTTTTTTCCTCTGCAGGTTAATAAAGGGTGAAAAGTATTACAGTCATGGAAAAGCCTGGACTGACAGGGCAATGTTGTTTCTGAATCTTACTGATACCTGCATGCTGCCTCATTTTTCAAAGTAGGATTTAGATGCATTTGAAAACTACACCCACTGCCTGTGGGAATTTAGCTGCTTCAAAAGCTAGCTTCAGTCATGTGCAGTATCTGAAACAAGCCTTTACTTGCACTGCTGCTTATTTTCAACCGTCAGCATGCATACCGAATGGTATCCATAGAATGAAGGGTCAGGTTGAAGGTGCTTCCTTCATTGAGACAGATTTCTTTCCATTAAATTATCGGTTATATACTCTTTGTTGTACCTGGAAATTATCACTTAATATGGAAAACTGCCATTATTATTACATTCATTGAAACGCGGGACCTGAAGAAAACAAAAAAACTGATTATTTTTCCACCTGCTATAAACAGTTCCGGTTGTGGGTTCTTTTGGTGGTTTTTTTTATTTTTTTTTATTCTAACTGTGTAGCAAACTTTTTCAGTAATTAATTTCAAGGCAAAGTACCAATGATTTGGCATTCTGCTGTAATATTGCCTGTGTGATTTTGATTGCTATAGTAATTGTATCAAGTAATAACTAGAGCTTTATATGATATCCTCCACAACCTTCTGTGCAAATCCATTTTCACACAAACCAAATACAACCCATGATCATGTTTGCTTATTTTCAGTTACTCCACTGATCTCTGCCTCTTACATTTTCCATGAGTCCTTGACATTATCACTCCCAAGCCTGCTGAGAATGTAAAGGAATGGATCTATACAGATCCACTACAAGTGATGTTCATTGCATTTTCATTCTTCTTTTCTCTGTCTATGATATAAAGAAAATTCTGAAAGTCCCCAGGAGCTGAGGCTCTGTAGCTATCACTTCACAGTGCTATGCCATAAAGATGTGACGGAACCTTTTTAATACTGTTATTTGGCCTCCATTTCAGCAATATGCTGATTAACAGCGGTACAAGCTTGGTATACCAGAACACACTGCCACAGCAGAGACTTACCAGCTTATTTAGTCTGTCTACACACATCCATTAATATTTGTGTTCGTATAGAGAAAGTATGCTCACCAGCATTACTTCAATTTGCTTTTACTAGAATTTACTGAGGCTGATGATCATTTTAAAAGGATTGCCTGCCTTAATTTTACCTTGCCTTCTGTTTTTGATGAGAATCTTGTATGCCTTAAGCCAAAATTCTAAGGCTGGCAAATAGAATGGGGAAAAAAAAAAAAAAAAGATATGATTAAAGGAGAAAAAAAAAAAAGGCCAAAATTCTGTGATATGGCTTAAATACTTGTGAGATTTTCTGACCTTGTGAGATTCAACTATAGTGAATACTGGCCTGGCTGTGCTACTACTGAAGTCAGTGGGAGTTTCCATTCTATTACCTGAGTGAGAACAGAATCAGAGCCAGTGTGGAGGGCTGCCTATAACATAACATTTATTAAATGGAATGGAGGTGAAGTCCAAATGGTCTTAAAAAATTAGTTCAAAAATTAGCTTTCAGATGTAAAGTTAGCTAGCATATTAATAATCACATTATTTTATTGGATTATTTTCAGTGTCATAGAGCAATAGATTGAGTTGATAATGATCTTAAAAGTAGTCTGTGTGTCCTGAATTTACTTAAGTTTGATAAATTGGTTTGGCTCCCGTAACAATCAACTGAGCCTTCTATCAATACGTGGATTAAACCTTTGTTTTGACTTCCTCAATCCCTAAATATGTAACCTTTGAGGAACAAAAAAGAAAAAGGAAAAAATAAAAGATGAATAACAGTATATACTTTAAGTCAGTAAACACCACCCAGAAAGCTCACTGACTGCTACTGAAGAAGTTTACCACATTTGAGAAGGATAACTAGACATCTCAGTTTCAGTGAAGCAGCCTTGAGCAGTCCTCTTTTTTGTCTTTACTTAAGTATAATTGAGGAAAATTTTCCATTAAATTTGTCTACTGATCACTTCAACAGCACTCCCCCACAGGCTGCTGAGCTGCTCTCTGCCTATCAGTTGTTCGTTTTTGAGAATCCAAGACCATTGCTCCTGCTGAGAATAACGAATGATGATTTATTTCAAGTGTACACAGCCACTGGGGAACAGGAACTAAAGGAAGGAGCTGCCATAATTGTTCACGTAGAACCAGTTCGTTTCTCATTAAAAGTCAATTTGCTGGACTACTTCTCAAAAGCCACTTTAAATGATTCTGAAAGAACTGTCTTAAAATATCAAAGAATTATTAGAATTCAATGGCTATGAGCTGTTTGCACGAAGAACAATGTTCCTGCTTCCATACCATTTACTGGCACTCTACAGACTCCCTCTAAATGATGATCCATGGACCAGCCAAGTCATGACTCTTTTTATGTACCTGTGCCACGCTCTTAGATCTCTGTATACCTTTAGTCCTACATGGGAACAGTGTCCTGACCACAGGAGCTTAGCATACCTGGCCCTTCAACACAGGGTACAGAGGACTGGTGGAAGTTCCTTGCACTCTCGTGTCTCTCCTCAGGATTTTCCTGTAAAAGTGTAAGTTCTTTACCTAAGCGGTCAGGAAGAAAACAGCAAACATGAAACAATGAATTGCAGTGAGGGCGATATGCCATACTGTTTCTGTATTTTCTCCACTGATAAAGTACTAGTCTCCTTGTTATTCAGAGCAAGATACTGACTATAACCAAGCTAAGATGTGAAGTGCAAAATCATAAACAGTTTTATTAAAGCTAGCTCTAATCAAGCTGATATGTCTACACAGGAGACACCAAGTAGAATCTACCCAGGGTTCTGCTTAGTGCTGCATTAAATCATATAGCCTCTCATATCTCTACGCATCCTACAAAAGAAAGACTAAAGCACTGTGCTACAGCCAGATCATGTCACTTAACCAGCCCCAGTAGTCAAAGGAGTCCCATTGGGAAACTACTTCCCTTACACAGCTTTGTTGCTCATCCTTTACTGCTATATAGTTGGGCATGTATCCATTATCTGAACAAATTTGTGAAGCTTTGTGTTGGAACAGATGTAAAGAAATCAATAATTATTTGCACCAACCACAAATACTGTGGCTCTCCCATTCATATCAGCCTGAGGAGAACCGGGATCTGAAAGTACACCAAAACCGGTTATCCACCTTCAGGTATGAGGTTTGGGGACAGCCTAAAAAGATGCAAATCTTTCTCCAAACTCTGGCATTGCTCTGTGTTTTCTTATAATATGGTACCGTTAGGCTGGTCAACAGTTGGCTGAGAAGTTTTCAAGGAGTTGGCAGGGCAAATGCTTTCTGGTGTATCTATTAAATACAGTTATATTTTTCAGAATTTTAGGTCTGCATTCTAATGAATTGTTCAAAATGATGAGAAATAAATCTGCTTTGACATCACCTGGAAACTCACCTCTTTCAAAGCTTGCCCTGACAGCAAATTTTCCAGAGGTTATTTTTTATTATAATCCGCTTCAGTTTAAACTGAAGCATTACTGGCTTCAGTGTGAAATAGTTACCAACTTTCTAAGATTACTTTTGTATGCTTAGATAGAGTAGATGAGCAATGTAGCCTACCTTCACAACAGAAGCTGTGACAGTATCTGTATGATAAAGATACTTTGCAGGAAGATCAACTTAACAGGCCTTTGCCACTTACCCAAAAATCATTTTGTGTTGCTTGAATTAGTGCTGATGGTAGAGAGAAAAAGAGATTCCTCTTTTTCCTTCCTCATCTTTCCTCACAATGTGGAAAAAGACTATGGATGAATGCTAGTGAAGAAAATGGCCAAAGGCTCCACAGGTTCCAAAGGTCACATATACATCTGAGACTGTTATGTCGAAGCTGCCACTCCTAGAGAACTTCGGTTACGGGTTTTTCAGCATAGTCATTTGTTGAAAAGAAACCTGTAGGCATGGGAAAAGAGCCATACCAATGAATTATTATACTGTATCGCCTTCTCTTTTTTTCTAGGGAAGGGCATCCTTACCAATGTGTGTCAATCCTGAAATGGCTGGAGCACACCAAGAACATATCTGTTTCGAAGTCTAGGAGCTGTAGTTTCATAGCACCTCAACAGCTTTTGTGTGTTGAAAGCTGAGCTTCTCGCTATGTGTCTCCCTCAGCCATTTGGTTTATGGTAGAAGTGGCAGTTGAAAATCCATGTCTTTGAGGGGGGTTTCCCTTCTTTGGAGTGGAGGCTTGTCTTTCCTGTGTGAAACTTCATGGGTAGGATGGAGGGGAATGGTAGTTTTGTTTGATTTGGTGGGGATACATCTGTCCACATTCCTGCACCATCAGAGTATTCCATTAGTAGAAAAGGGCTATCATGTCTTGAAAATGTGCATAAAAGTAGGCAAACAATATTTGTCTGACACTATATATATGCAATTACACCAGATTTTGTCTCAAAAGAGTCTAATTGCTATTATAAACAGGCAATAAATGTTCTCCTGATGCAGCAGAGCATAAATTCATTTGACAAAATGAAGAAAAACGCTGGCTATAGAGTCAAATAATTGATTTCAAGGGACAAGTTTTTTAAAAAACCACCACTATTCACTGGAAGTGGAGGTGTCAGGAAATATGTGGACTTGAGCCTCAGTGCTTTGGGTCTAATTTCAATCATTATTTCAACTTGTTTGAAGGTCACTGAGCTATTGTAGGTTTATGCTGGTATAAACCTTAAAGTAATTAACTTTGCTGCCCAGGTAAATTTTAAATCCTACTTGATTTAAATTGATAGCATTCACATGAAAGATAGGATGTGAAAGAGTATTTATGTATTCTTTATTCCATATATTTTTATTACAATGTGTCAATATATCATAATCTGTTGGGCTCCTATTTTGCGGTCAGACATATTTTGTTAGATCACCTTTTTCTAATGCTGATGGTATTATTTTTTGTTAGCCAAACTACAGGTTTAATTCCACATGCAGTTTAATTCCATGTGTTGTCATGCGCGTTATCCTTTCATCGGCACTCTTGATAGCTAGGGAATGTCCCGTACGCGGTGGCGGCTTCGGGCAGGCTGTTCAGCCTGGCTGTGGTGGGCTTTCCCTGGCACGCGTGGAAGCGTGGCCCAGGGCTGCTGCTTTCGGCGGTGCCCGACGTGGCAGTGCCCCTAGGACACAACCTCTGTGGGGTCCCCCCTCAGATGGACACCCATGTCCCATCTTTCCCATGCTTTCTGTACACGTCCCCCGGAGGCAGCTTACAAGTAAGGGCTGGGTCTCCCTGCATCTCCCCAGAGACAGGCTGGGGGAGAGACGACCCCCTCCGCTCAGGGGTGGGCAGGAGGCGGCGCGGCCGCGCTGCGGAGTCGGCTGCCCCCACCGGCCCCGCTGTCAGGAGCCCTCCCTCTCGCCCCGCCGCGGCTCCCCCGCGAGCGCGGAGGGTCGTTGCGGCTTGCTGGTGTGTCTGAGCAGGATCCGCCTGCTTGGCGACCCACACCCCGGGGCTGGGGGAGGGAAGGGGAGCGAGCACCGCGTCCCGCGGCGCCCTCCTCGCCCCTTCCGCCCCGGAGAGGGTGGCCCGCTCTGAGGCGGGGCTCCCATTTGCCTTCGCCGTTACCTCTGCTCGGGGCTCGGGACTCCCTTCAGCGAGCAAAGGGGGCCCGGGAGGGGGCCGGCTGCCTGCCTTGGAGAGCCCCTGGGCGGGGAGGGGGGCTGGCCGCGGCCGCCGCTTGGTCCGGCCGGCGGGACCACGTCAGCTCCCTCAGCCGCCGCGAGGAGCCTCCCTCAGAGGCCGGCGGGGCCGAGATGGGCGACCCCAAGTGACTGCAGCCCCCGACCCCAGTCCCTGGGACAGAGGTGCCCGGGGAGGGAAGATGGGGCCCCGCTGCTCGCCGCGACGGGCGGCCTGTCCCTGCCGGCCCTCAGAGGCACGGCGCGGGCACCTCCTCTCAGCCCCCCTCGGCCTCCCTGAGCGCCGTGGGCCGGTCGCCACCCCCACCACCCCCCCCCGAGAAGGGAGAAACCGTCTGCCGGACAGACGTGGCAAGCAACCCCGCCAGCTTTCCCCTCAGCTGGGTGCGCGGGTAGCCGGCGGGAAGGGGAGCGCCCATCCTCCTTCCTGCGCCGCAGAGCCGCCGTGGGGCTCTGTTTAACGGGCCGGGAGGCGGGGAGTGCTCCGGACGGCCGGCTGCCGGGACACCCCAGGCTTCCCCCTCACACATGCACACAGCCCGAGCGGCCGCGAAACCGAGAGGAGGAACCGGCGGCTCTCTGCCCGCGCCCTGGCCGGGGGAGATCTCCCTGGGGAGAGCAAACCGCCGGGACGCGAACGGGCTCTGTCGCGGTCGGCTGCGAACAGGCTGATGGGGCTGTCGCTGCCCCCTGCTCGACGCGGGGAGCCGAGCGACCACGTTGGCCACCAGCGGGGAAATGCGAGGGGCAAGGGACCGGGGTGACAGGCTGCCCGCACCCTGTGCTGGAGCGGCCGGGCGCCTCCGGGACCTCTGGTGAGGGAGCCCTCGGTTGCGGTGGGACGGCGGGGAGGACTTGGGCAGAGGGTCCAGCCTCCTCCCGGCTCCCCTGGCCGCTTCCCCGCCGCGATCCGAGCGGGGCGGGAGGCTCCGCAGGCCCTGGACAGCTCCTGCTTTGAAAGGCCTCGGAGCGCCCTCCCGGCCGCTGCCAGCCGGCCGCCCGGCGAGGCTCCCGGCCGCGCAGCCCAGAAAAGCAGGGCGAGGGGCGGGGGACGTCTGAAAAAAAAAAAAGAAGAAAAGAAAAAAAAATCAGACGACGAGTCAGATTTTCCCTCCGAAAGCCTCAAAGTGTCCACGTCCTCAAAGCATGGAACCAATTTAACGTCGCCGCCTCCCTCGCTCCCCCTCCGCCCCCTCCCCCGTCGACCCCGCGCCCCCTCCGCCCCGCGGCCGCCGCTGCCAAGGCTGCCGCGGCGGGCCGGAGACACGGGGCACGTGACGGCCTGGGAGCCGCGCGGGCCCCGCGGCCGCCGCGCGCCCATTGGCTGCGCCGCCGCCGGTGACTCGCAGCCCCGGGACCCTCCTGCGGTATAAATAAGGCGGACCGGGGCTTGATTAATTTAGCATCCCGGGCAGCAGGTTTCTGCTAAGTTTGGAGTTACTCCTCAAGACTGTATGCCTGCGTCCCATAGGTAATAGCTAACCCACCGACCAGGGACTCTGCACCACAAGGAGTCTGCATGTCTTGCAACTAGACATGCTCAGCTTTGTGGATACACGGATTTTGTTGCTGCTTGCAGTAACTTCATACCTAGCAACAGGCCAACGTAAGTGCTTTTAGCTTGTTTGTGGCATGGGTGGTGTCAGGGGGTGGCTGTCCTACTCTGCGCTCTATCCAGACGTCTTCCCTACGGATGGTAGTCTGCGGGGAGCTGCAGCTTCCCAAGCTACAGAGACCATCTCATAAAACTGCCACCTCCGTCCCAGATCAGAATCTAGCTTCTTTTTTTTTCCCTCAGAAATAGAAAGGGATGGCAAAAGGCCAACGAGATCCCCCCCCCCCCCCCCAAACAAAAAAAAAAAAAAAAGAAAGAAAGACGGGATCGTATCCAAAGGAGAATGCAAAGCCCTAATTCAAGATGCTTAAGGGCTAGGAGGAGAGTGTTTGCGGCGAGCGGAAGAATCCCGGCTGCACCCAGACTGCGCTTTTGTGAGACTTCAGGCGCGCTTTCCGAAGCGGGGGAGCCGGGAGGAGCGCGGAGCGGCGGCTCACCCCTTCCCTCCGAGGGGAGGGCGTGCGGGCGGCGGGCAGCTCGGTGCGGGACCCCGCGGCCGCGCTCCGCCGCGCACGGCGGCGCCCCCTGGAGGCGGAGCGGAGCCGCTGCGGCGCGCCGTGCTGCTGGGCGCCCTCCGACCCAGCCCGGCGGGGGAAAGCTGTTCGGGGCTCCCCGGGTGGCTCCCCGCACACTGAGCCCGCCCTCCCGGGGGTCTCCGGAGCGGGAAAGACCGTACGAGGCAGGAGGAGGAAGGCAGGGAAGGCATATTGCTTAGGTCTAGTGCGAAAAGGGAATGGGGCTCCCCGAGGGTGCAGCGCAGCTCTCCGCCACTCGCTGGCAAGAGGATTTGGTCTCCCCGCGTCGCTGAGGGGGAAGCGCAGCTCCCCATACACACACTGCGGTGGGGGAGAAACGCGCACCGCGCACTTGGCGGGGGAGAAGCGGAGCCTTCCTCCTGCCTCCCTGCTGGGCAGCATCCTGTGAAGTCCCCCCTTAGCCCCTCGCCGCCGTTCCTCTGCAGGACTGGCTTTGACCTGGGGTTTGGGCGCTTTCTCAGGCGGAGGAGGGAGGGAGCAGCCGTGCGCTGCCCGCTCCTGGCGCTCGGAGCCCCCGGGAAGGTGCCCCTCGCGCCCCGCCCGCCGCCGGCTGCGCCCCGTCTCGCCCGTGCCGGCCGCTGCCAGCAGCGAGGCGTGGGGTGGCGGCGGGGCGGCGAGGAAGCCGCGGCGGTGGGCGGCACGGTGGCCGTGCCCCGGCGGAGGCCCGAGGGCCCGCTGAGGACTGTCCCGGCTCACCGCTGCCGCCCCCCCCGGGGTCATTCCACACACCCCCACACACACACCCCCCCCCCCCTCGGTGACGGGCAGCGGTAGCAGCGCCTTCGCGCTTCGGAGCGGTTCCGCTGTACCGCCCGCCCCCGCTTTTCCCGAAATAAGAAAGTGTAGTCGCCAGTGTCAGCATCACCTGAGGACAGTAATACTCTTAATTTTACCTTTAGTTAGTACAGGCAATCGGTGTTCTGCCGCGGTATCTCAGTGCTTTATGGTGGTCAGCACTTCAGTATTGTTACCTTTTTGCTGGACTGCATGAACCGTCTGAATTTAGTGTGATCATACATTGCCAAAGTGACACTTCGTGGAAAAACACCCAACAACCTGTTAGTTAGTAAGAATGTCAAATTGCTGGCATTAAAGTGTGATGTGAGGCGTTTTTACCAGGGTAAGTTTCAGCCAAAATAGATCTTTAATTGCTTGAAATTCAGAAAACAGATTTTTGAAAATTACTGTCTCCAGCTAATTAACAAGAGCATACTTAGTAGTAAAAAACAGAGAGAGGAAGTTGTTTGTTATTTGGTGTTTAATAGGTTCAAACTGTTCTCTGTTACATGCTATGACATTTTACAGGAAATTGTGGAAATAGGTATGTTTTGCTAGAACCATTCCATACCAACCATACTTGAAAAGTAAGATGGGGCCATTTATATTAAAATTTAAGATTACTCCTACAATTTACTATCTTCACATGTGTCGGTCTGTCTGGGTTTATTCATCTGTTGCATGCACACATATGTGAAAATATATATGTGCATTTTTTTCCATGGAGATTTGTTTAAGCATATTTAGAGCAGACTTATAGAAGATACCTGCCTGTTTACTGTATCAACCATATCACTTGTTTTAATTTCATTAGCAAGTCTGTTTTGAATTTGAAATACACAGCAATCTCACCTGTGAGACTTTACAGTTTAAGATAATCACCTTAAAAGTAAGAATTACATTAAGAAAATGTTTCTTGCATTAAGAAAACTAACAAAATTGCATTTTCATTTAAAAGCATTGAATTGAAATGTGAAAGTTGTAAAGTAACTGAATCCATGCTCTAATTATCTCTTTTCTTTCTTTCCCTTCTTTTTTCCAGATGTGAGTGAGGTCAGTATAATTATTTTTTATCTAATATGTAATACTCAACTTCAACTAGCAGGCTAGAATTCTTTTTCATGGCAGTGTTATTTACTATCGTTAATTCCCAAGATGGTCATGGAAATACACCGATTAAATCCTGAAAGGACTGCCTGAAAAGGTACCCACCCCAATTTCTGAAGTGGGACGGCCTTTTTAAGAGACTGCCTTCATAAGTGTAAAGACCATGAAGAGAAAGTAACGGAGCAGTGGTGTTTGGACATTATACCTGGCAGTTTGGATTGGAGATGATTGTACTTTAAAGCCAGTCTTCCAGTCTAAATTTCATTGCACAGAAGGATTATGAAAAAACTCAGGTGTGACTTTTTTTATGCCAGTTTTTTAGGCTGTAATAGGAATAAACTTGTCAGTCTTCAACAGAATGTTCTAATATAATTACATGTATCTTTACTATATAATAAACTCCTAGCCTTCATAGTAATTTAAAACCATAGGGCATACTTAAATATACTGTACTGAGAAAAATTATAGTTATGTAAGAATATGAGTCTAAGTCTGTACATTATTTTAGTTTAAAATATTGGGAGAAATTGTATCTTTTTTTTAATTCTCTTCTTTATTTTTTCCAGGCATCTGCAGGGCGGAAGGTAAGCATTTTTATTTTTGTTGTGTGGAAATGGAGATTATATCAGATATTCTTAGGCAGATTAATATTTTGTTGAATATTGGATGAAAGGAAAACTGACTACATTCATTATTTCCAATGTTCCCTGAGAATAGCAGTAGCGCTGAGATGAGAAGGAAGTAAAAAGGAGGGAACAATGGGTGCAACAACTTAACACCAGGGTAAATTCAAATACTGGATTTAAGCTGCTTTGCCCCAGAGCAGAACTAAGCCTGCCAACAACTAAACTGCATCAAAGTAGCTTTCTTGTTCAACCGGAGTTCCTTTGGAAAGATTTACATGAATTGAACAGTACAGCAATATCCATACAGGTCTAAAAGGCTAAACAGATTCTGTTTTATTTCTAAAAGTCACTACTGTTAAATTAGAGCCAGTTATTCATTAGCAACTAAAACTAATTTTGAAAGTACTTCTGTGGACTGTGCAGTGATACTTTTAACTGATGCAGTAATGACAGTGACTAATCTATTTCCAGTAGCTTATTGTGGAAAAAGAATATTCTGTCTGTGGAAAACAGCTATCGGACCTGTATGTGCAGTCTTCTTTCCCTTTTTCATGTACACTAATTATTTTCAATGTATCTGTTTCCTTGTATCATCCTGGAAAATTTCTGTGGTAACTCATTAAGTTTTATTTTCTCCCAGCAGGGCCCTAGAGGAGACAAAGGGCCACGGGGAGAAAGGGTAAGGAATTAGATTGACGTTCATTTGTTTGTGATCTTTGAACAACAGTTGTTGGAAGACCAGTAGGAAAAAAATAAGCTTAGGCATTGATGTGAGATTAAATGAATGTACCTGTAGAAGCTTGCGTATACAATTTCATTAAAAAGAAACCAAGTTATCTATGTACCAAATTCTACCCCAGCAATATCTCACCAACCTCATGATGGTCATTGTGCCTGAGCAGATGTGGTGGAGTTCAGACGGCAGCCTAGCACTCCAAGTGATGGTTTGAAAGACTTTTTTCCAATTGCCTACAGTGGAAATAGTGCATGAAAATGCAGAAGGGAAAGTTGACATATAAAGATGTAGTCTTTAAACAATATCTTACATGGATAAGGTCTTTACATCAAATAGACAAAGCTAGCTTTGAGGATCGTTCATTATCTGTGCCTCCAAAGATGACTTTAAAAAGATCTCTTCTTGGCAGCTAGGCATTTGTCATCTACAACCTATTAGTCAAAGTGGATGTTGTACTGTTAAAGACTACTGTAAAAATAACCATAAATAAGGACAGTTGAATAATTTAAATGTAATGTTCATTCATATTGCTGATACCTGCTTTTCTGATTTGATTCTACATCATTGCTGCTTTTTGTAAAGTAGTATTCTGAAATTAACATCCTTATCTGAGCAGTGTGTAGTTATAACATTTTGTATCTTCTGAAAATTAAAAAGCCATAGTATGGATTAGTAGCTCTCGAAGATTTCTTAGATCATGATATGCTGACGATCATAATGACAACTATTAGAAAGGGTATATTGATATGGTCAACTGGATATTTGTTTTAGGTTACCACTGACAAAATCTGTTTAATGAAATGAGATACATACTTTGTCCTGAAGGCAGCAAGCCTAATCCTGCTCCTTTAGAAATCCGTAAGACTTTTATTATGGATTTCATCTAGCACTGAACTGAGTCCAAAATACGGAACAAATTAAATACCTCACCTCGGTCGCCATGATGGCAAAACTTGACCAGCTTTGTGCATTGAGGATGAAAGAACATAAGGGTAAATGTTGCTGGACTGAACACACGTAATTTCAAGCTGTTGTAAAAGAAGTCATGATAATGGTAGCAGAGTGACAGTGTCAAAAACCTGTAGAAGAGCACTGTTTTATTGTCATTGAATTTGCAATTATACCAGCAAATAGTCTAGAGTGATTAAAATCTGGCCTTTGACTTACTCTAGATCTATGTTAGTTCATACCAGTAGGGCTGACCTCTGCCAGTGCTCAATTGGTCAAATTTTAGGCTCTCAATAACAGAGTCTAACAGGCTGTGGGGGTCCACATGGGTTGCTTGGGGTTCATGGGTCCAAAATTTAGTTGCTTAAAATGAAAATTCCCTATTTGGAGGTTATGCTTTGGTAGCATAGATCCAATATTGCCCCCATAAATCTTCTCAAATATGAAACTACAGTAAATATCTGATATGAGGTGTGGCAAGGCAATGTAAATTCAGGCTATGCTTATTTTCTGAAGTTAGACATTTATTGAAACTGCATACATAGCACTGCTGTAGTGTGTGCTGTAGGTGCCTGGTTGTTAATGAATTAATCACTTCAGAGATTTCTTTAGCACTTCTAATGTTCACTTTATAATCCACTTTTTGACTCCAGGGTCCACCAGGTCCACCAGGCAGAGATGGTGAAGACGGTCTACCAGGTCCTCCAGGCCCCCCTGGTCCTCCAGGTCTTGGCGGAGTAAGGCATTCAAACTTTCTATTACTGAAACTGATAATCTGTGCTTTGTGACATCCAAAGACTAAATGCCTATCTCCTGGAAAACACTGAAGTTACATTGGAGCATAGAGGAAACATTCTCTTGTGATCGGCATGAAATTCATGGTCCCAGTTCCAATGAAACTCTCCTTAGGATGTATATTTTCCACGGCAAATTTGGATTTTGTATTCAGTAGGGACTTATGCACAGAAGCAAATCAACCCTGTTAATTAGCATTAAATTTGTATTGCCATAATGTTTATGGATTAGGAATCAATTAAATGAAACCTGTGCCATTAAGCAGATGGGGAAATGAAACAGCACTTTGCGGTTGAGTTCAAGTGACAGCAGCTGTATTGGAACTAGCTGGAGAAGACTACCCTTAAGCTAAAAGTCCATACTCAAAAGTCAATACCTCTCTTCCTTTAGAATTTTTCATTTCTATTTGTATTCATGCTGTAGAACGTAAGTGGACTGTGTTGCATGCACACTTTCTGCAGAAGTGTCCATCATGTATTCTCTGAAGAACGTTGGCTTTAACTGTTTGCTGGACATTAGCTTGCATGGGGAGCATGAAGACACAGACAGTGTCATATTGAGCAAGTGTAGTAAATCCTCCTGCATGGAAGAATAGTCTTTTGCCTTCAATATGAATAGCAATAATTTATTTTCCTATTAGCAAACCCCAAACTGCTTTCATTAGTTTCTATTATTTTAATATGCTAATAAAACAAAACAAGCAAGAAAAGGATTTTCAATTGTATTATAAAGAGCTTTTTTCCATTTTAGTGAAGAGGGAAAATGTACTCCACAAAACTAGATATATATTTGCCTACAGGAATTATATTGATGAAAGATCAAAAATCCAGTGCAGTGTTTCTGAGACTGCATGCTCCTCAGAACTTTTTGAAGCTGAAGGGCCCACCTCATCTGATAATCAGTCAGGGCTGGTACATGAATTTTACTTCAGCAATGTGATGAAAAAATATGCATAACTTCTCCTACTGGAAATTAGGCAGAATGATTTGAGGATTTCAAGAAAGTTTTCAATTTCAAATGAGCATTGGGTTTACATTCTTAATTTTCAGTTCACACTATTGCAGTGCCTCTCTCTCACTACTCTGTAAATATTTGAGGCCATTGTGAGAAAGGGCCTTCCTAGTAAAATCAAATCTTTCCGGAAACAAGTGAATAGAAACGTATTTATGATAGGGCTATGTTTACTGAGTTTTACATAGACTGCTTTAATGTACCATATAGCAAGTCAGATGACATTTAGATGTAGAATGATAATTATCAACACTTTTTAAAGTAAAATTTTTGGTATTTTAATTTCAAACTTTTTATCACCTACAGAACTTTGCTGCTCAATATGATCCATCTAAAGCAGCTGACTTTGGCCCAGGACCTATGGTAGGTATACGATTTAGCACTTGATAACTTGCATAGACAATGTGTTTTGTATTTTCCTTTGAGTCTAATCCAGCTGGATTAATGCAAAGCATAGTTTTAAAATCAGTGTTTTGATCATATATCAAGTCAGACTGTAAACTCATCCTCTGATCTATGACAATGTGAAGTTTTGAGATACAGTGTTAGGACTTGAAATATGGTCTTGGGACTGTATCATTAACTTGAATATAGCACTACTGGGTCTTATGCTTTAATTGTGTCTGTTGACCACACTTTTATGAACCAGTGAATCTCATAATCTGATGTCAGATAACACATCTACTTTGATATAGTATTACTTTACCCCTATTGAGACAGAAGATTGTGTTTTAGGAATGAGATAAATTGTAAAGCTGCTCTCTAAAGCAGACATAAGTCTAGAAAGTAACTCAGTATCTCAGTTCCAGTTGGTGACCATTTTTCTCCCATGGCTGCACAACCCTTTTGCTATCCTTGGATTGCACAGGTTTGGTAGGAAATTGGCCACCACGTTTTGTTCTCAACAATTGAATGTTAGTAGTTGCTACTACAAGGCTATTCTGAGGAGGAATCTTTATCAGTTACTGTATACTATGTCCAAACGGGCATTTAAGGAGTCTGTTGCCTCTCCACATGGATTTCTAACCCTTCCTGATGTTAGCAGATATTTTCAGTGTACATAGATAGCAGAATATGGGTAAAATTCGCCACACGCTGACATCACAGACAATGCGTCTGATGGGTGAGCAGCAGGATGAAGGCTGCCCAGGATTCTTCTGGGTCAAGTGTTTGTTTCTATTCCTGAAAACAAAGTAATATTAAATTAATTTCTGAAAATATTTTGGCATCCATTTAGATACTAAATATAGGAAAATAGGAGTATCTTCAATCAAGTTCTGCTCTCATTGTCTGACAATAAATTAGAAAATGTAGATGAGGATTTATTTGGGGTGTCACAATTTCTAAGTTCCAATTTTTGGGTCAGTTAGGGTTCATCTGAAAGCAACAGCAGTAGAATATACCTACTGTGAGGAATTTTTAAGTTTTATAAAGAAAATGTGAGAGACTGGGAGGATAGAAAAGAAGGGAAAAACAATTATGGAATATAATTTGTGAAGAGATTCACAGGGTATATGTAGCACATATGATTCAGACTGTCCAGAAAAAGTTATTTTTCCTAGAATTACTGCATATTTTTATAGCCACAAGATTGCTTTAGCTTCCATAAGTAAATGCCTGTATTTAATATGCATTTATTCCCCTTAATAAAAAGTATTCAGTCTTATAGCAAAGCTACTGTAAGCCATTGAAAAGTAGGTCACGATTTTAATCTTCTAATGAGAAAATCTAAAGGAGTTCCTAAGAAGTTTTAAAACCAATTAAAAACATAATAATTTCTGTTGAAACATCTCATAAAACATTCGTTTGGACAATAGAAGCCTAAATCAAATTTCAGTTCAAAGTTGTTTGCTTGCTAAGTAAAGTTTAAGACAAATGTTAAGAAAGTGCAGTAATCTATGGAAATTTCCTTTTTAAAAGTGATTTTTGACCCTTTTTTTCCAAGAGGTATGTAAATTCTAAATTCAGTCAAGGAGAGTATCTTAGTGACTTATTTTGGAGGTGAAATGAAGATAATTTAATCAAAACCAGAAAACAATGAAATATTTAAATAGAAGTTGATCATTATTTGAAATAGATGTAGACGTAATATGTGTAAGAATTGTTTGATTTCTTTCCAAAATTATGTGTGAATCTCCTAGTTCATGGTAATACTGCCATTTATATACCTTTATTTTCCCTTTTACCTCTCTACCATTTTAATGATCTTTTTCTCCAGCATCTCTTCTTGAAAATCATGATAAAATTGACAGGCCAAAAATAGAACCTTTCTTATTGTGTTGTTATGACCCTTCTTTAAACTCTGGAAGTTCATGCACAGGAAGGGAGGGGGTACATAGAAGAATGAACCAGTGTACTTGCTAACAATGTACTTGCCAGAATAGATTAAGAAGCCTAATCACAAGGTTCCCAGCCATAATGGTATGTTCCTAATCATCTCACTGGATTCTGCACTGGTTAGAAGATCTGTTTGCACTTGGACTGCCTGTGCAAATTCATGCAGATCTCTTAACTTCCTCTAATTTGATTTAGACATTGCACACTGAAAATGGTAATGCTTACCAATATTTTAGGAATACTAGGAATTGGTGTTATAGATGAGTTTAGATAATGGTGATTTTTTTTTAAAGATTTTGTAATTTTTTCCCCCTAGGGTTTAATGGGACCTAGAGGCCCACCTGGAGCATCTGGACCCCCTGTAAGTACAGTCTCATCTCTCCTAATGACTAATTAACGTTGTCATACCTGTAAAATCACAAAACAGCTTGTTCAAACACTAACAAAATCTCCCTCTGCTTCTAGGGTCCTCCTGGTTTTCAAGGTGTTCCTGGTGAGCCTGGTGAACCTGGACAAACAGTAAGTACAGGTTTCACATACAGACACTGTTAGCATTAGAAATGGGTAGAAAAAAGTAGGCTAGTAATGCTTAGGCCCGTTTCTCCTACCCATATGCATGTCCTTGAATGTTTGAATTGGATATTCCTGCTTGATCCTATTGCAGAAGCAAAGCTGAACACTAAGATTCAGACTCCTTCAGACTGGAATCATAAAGTGCAAAGTCAGTTAGGATAGAAGGACCTTGCTTCAGTTCAGGCTCCAGCTATGCCCCAACTCAAGTCAGAAACCAGTGAAAAGACTTATCTGAAGAATGATGCTTTAAGTAATCTTCAATCTATTTTTAACAGGGTCCCCATGGTCCTCGTGGTCCCCCTGGTCCTCCAGGAAAGGCTGGTGAAGACGTAAGTGGTTATTAAATGTTTCTCATCTCTTCTGGGGCTGTGATTCAACTCTAACATTAAGTTATTGTTAAGCGAAGCATTCTATTGGTCATATTTTTTACATTGTTCTATAATATTGGATACAATAAATAAACCCCTGAAATAATTATTTTATAGCACAAGAGATGCTGTATGTTGGAAATGTACAGAAAAATGGGTAACTTCAAAACATCTCCAAATACAGTATTTAGTTTCCTGAACACAGGAAGAGGGAAACTTGAAAGCTAACAAGCTCTCTGTATTTATTGAAAAGAGAAACTTTGCCAGTGTCTTTTCTTTTTTTAATGGTTTATGTTGTTATTTTATAAAATGAGTTTTCCTTCTTAGTGCATTTTTACTGCATTTTTTAGGGTCACCCTGGCAAACCTGGAAGACCTGGTGAGAGAGGTGTTGCTGGCCCTCAGGTATGTAGCTATCTAATGTATACAATACAGAACAGTTCTCTTATCAATGAAACCTAACAACATTTCTGAATTGTACCACATTAACAGCCTAGCAATATTCCCTATATGGATTAACCCAATTTCAGTTCTTACCTTCAGGGATATCATGCAGTTATGTTTTTGTTTTGTGTTTTCCCCCCTTCAATAAAGCTAGTGTAATTAGTAACAGAAGTGACATAGTGAGAGTTATAAAGGACCAGGTGAGCAGGTACCTTGGCATAGAAAGCTAAAACAGCTGTGCTATCACATGTTAATGCATGAAATTTCTGAGATTCAGAACTGGAAAATCAGGTTGATTCCTGTTAGTCTTGGAACAAGTCTGGTCCTGGGAGGTTTGGGAATGGACTCTGTTCCTCACTTGAATGATCACGGCCCAAATCTACTCATTAATTTTACTGAAAGACTTACACTTTTTTTTTAACTGCAGTATATAATATAAGAGACAATCATTCATGCACTGTGTGTTTTTAGGGTGCTCGTGGTTTCCCTGGAACTCCTGGTCTGCCTGGCTTTAAAGGAATTAGGGTGAGTATATACATACTTTTTCCCTGAATAGTTAAGACTGACAACACTTCAGCACACTGAAAACACCTGGAAATCCCCTCAAATTTAAGACTATGTATTCTAAGTGCATGAACCTCTTTGAAGTTTTTAATATCTCCTGATATGAAAGAGTGATTTATTTTTTTTAAATCATAAGGTTATATTAGGAAATCATTTTGTATGGAAAGAAGGATTTACCTTACAAGACTAAGAGTTTGTGTATAGCCATTAGTAGGAAAATATATACTTAATATTATTTTTCTACTCAATATAGGGACACAATGGTCTGGATGGTCAAAAGGGACAACCCGGTACTCCTGGCAACAAGGTAAAGATGAAATCTGAAAATGTAGGATGCATTTGTAGTGCTTCTTAGAGAAATACATATGAAGTCCCCTCTAATTAATCTTCCATGTTGTCATTAAACATTTCTCAGCTGCAATAATCTAGAAGTCAGTGGATCCATGTAGGACAAATATGTGTACCTTAACATGAGAAATTATTCCTGGGTCATTATTCTTGAGCCCTCAGTCAAACTAGTACTTTCAATGAGTAAGAGCTGCAGAATTTGGCTCCTAATGATTGGTTATCCAGCAGCACTTAAGACTGATTTTTGCTATCTCCACTTTTCTATGGATTGTATCTGGGGATTTGGTGGGTTTTTTAAAGCACGCTAAAATGAAAAGCTGTCATTTTTCTACAAAATTGTGCTGTGTGAGACACATGCTCTAGTGTAAAGCTTTCTGCTAAAACTTTGCATAGATGCAGTGGTCTTCTGAGTTGAGGATATTTGATCTTCACAGTTTTTTTCTTTTTACCTTCCTCAGATTAGTGCACATTTGAATAGTATCCTTAAAAGAATGTTTTTAAACGTGTTCTAGAAACATGTTTAGCAAACTTTCCCTCTGAGTTTCTTCTTCCACTCCACCTCAGTGCCTAATAGCAGTGTTCTTAAGAAAACACTACTGCAATATTGGGTTGTAGGAAATTTCAATGCTGCTGACTTATTCACAGGACATTTGTATGCAAGAACTTCTAATACAACAATGAAAAGCTCAAATACTAATTCTCCCTCTCGCTTGTTTCTAAGAGCTTAGCACTACTTGCTTATAGAATTATTAATTGCAACATAGCATTCTCCAATATCACTGCAAGTGCAACTTCAGAAAAAACTTGCTAAAGAGATAGCAAACACTCAGTCTGTCCAGTCATTGGAGATTAAAAGTAGATAAAGCAATTAAGTAAAGGAAAGAACAGTTATTAGTGAGAGTGCTAATCTGACTGGAAAACATAGGCATAATAAATCAAGGTCACTCATGATATAACTGTGCTGAAAGCAGTGATGAAGGCAAAAACTTGTGCTGTTCGCAGCATTTAAGACTAGGTGCATTCAGATATATTCAGGATGCAAGTGCTCTAGGACAAATCTTGTCACTATAGACCAGCCTAGACCAACTGCAGGCTTGTTGAGAACACTTAATACTAAAGGCAGAGGAGTCATGTTTTAATGGCTGTCACTCCTATCTCAGTTTTATTGGTCTTACATTAAAAATACCTGAGGCAGATCCTTATTTCCAGCCATTAGACAGCAACTTTGTCACCTTAACCTAAGGCAAGAGAAAGCACCATTCTGCTTCTGCTCTAGCTGAAAAAGAGCTGCTGATTGATCTGAATTGGTAGTTGACAATCCAGGCCCTATCTCTTACGTGTGTGCTACAGCGTAAATATCAGAATAAAGAAAGGGGGTAAAGAAAGATGAGATGGGCAAGTTAAGCGACTTGCTCTGGTCTTCCTCTTCTACGAGGATTCCAGCTGGCCATGTTCCAGTATATGCAGGAACAGTTGCAGTCTCTGCACCCTGAGGACCTGATGTGCTGTTACTGTATACTGTGGTGCAAGTGCTACAAAAGACAAGGACAGTAGGATCCAGCAGTTGCGTATCTCTCTAGATGGTGTTGTGCTGTCTGTCCAAAGCATCCTTTAAGTGATTCAAGCCTGCAAACTTTGTTTTTCATAGGGAGAACCTGGTGCCCCTGGTGAAAATGGTACCCCAGGACAACCTGTAAGTATTTACTGCTGCTGTGGAAAATAATAGTCTGATATATATGGTTCAGCCAGAATTTTGGTTAATTTTTGTTAGTGACGCTCCAGCTAGCTAGCTACTCTAATGTAATAGTATGTGAATATTTAGAACAGAATTGCTTCATATAGGGACTTAGAAGAAGAAAAAAATCTACGTGTGTTTGTTCAGTGAATAGATATAACTGAGTTAATTTTTCTTTCAGGGTGCTCGTGGTCTCCCTGGTGAGAGAGGAAGAGTAGGTGCCCCTGGACCAGCTGTAAGTGGCTTCCCATCTTGACCAGCCACTTACTGTGGCTTTGAATCTGGTCTTTGAATCTCTTTTCAAACTGTATTTATCATGTTCTCTGCTCACAGGGTGCTCGTGGAAGTGATGGCAGCACTGGCCCCACTGGACCTGCTGTAAGTTTCAGTCTTGATCTTTGACAGTCTGGTTCCGTTAGGCCTTGTGTCTCTCTTTCTTTTTATAGAGGATTTCTTGGGCTTCCGAGAAGTTGATTGTGTGGACGTCTTTAATGCAGTTCTTTGTTGCTTATCAGACCATCACAAAAAGAATTAATAAAACATAAACCCTTTGCAGACAATATCCTGAGAGCCTCAGGATTTATGTTAAACACATCTTATCAAAGGAACAAATATTCTCTCATTTGTACTGGTGAGTTCAACACTCAGTGAACAGAATTCTTATTTCCAACAGTCTAAGAGAACACTTCTCATCCCAAAACTAAAGAGACTTTATAGCTTTTAACATAAATTTACCATGCACGTGTTGCAGATGGCTGTAATTACATACATCCTGAAACCATTATATGCACGCCAGGACACAGCTTTGCACCTGCAACATTGTCCTATCTCACTAACAGGAGCTAACCTTTTTTATTCACCACTCATACCCAAGTTATGTGAGCTAATGTGAAAGGCCAGATTTGTCCCTTTAAAAGGAGTTAGTGTTGCTATAGCATACCACTGACTTCAGTAAACCTCATTTATTTCAGTGAAATAAATGTGTGTACAAAGGTATAGTTTTGAAGCTGTAGAATTTCAAGAATAGCCTGGAATAGTTTTTCCTTCCTGCCTTCAAAATTTGAATCAATGATGAAGCTGTTCTTCATTCTGTTAACTTTGCTAAAGTTGATTTTAATACTCCTTGTCATTGCAAACTTGTGTCGTGCTTTAACAGAGTAGAATGTTAGCATAGGTGTGAATTTCACTTCAGTTCTCCCATATGGGGTATTTAAAAAATGTATGTGATTGGGCATTTAAATTGTAGGCAAATAGAGACCTTATAGGTAAGATCTGATGTTATACTTTGTAGTAGAACCAAAGCATTTTAGCCATTTTGAAGGCAAATGGGTTACTATAGGAAAAATATTCTGGAGCTGCTGATTGCAGAGGTGTTACCCAGAATGGGCAGCAGCAGAGAGTTGCATTGGGTCCCAGTATCTACACCAGGCTAAAGTTATTTTACACATACTTAGGTTATGATGCTGTAAATATTCTGCATAGCACTTATTACACTCTGTTTTTTAAACCAGAACAGAAATACTGTTTTATTCTCCTTGCCACTGGGAATTTAAACATAAAAAGAGTCATTGCAATGGAAATTCTGGAAGTTTATATTTTCATACATATCTTAAAGGGCATTTGGTCTTTTTTCTTTGTTTATGCAAAACCAGTGAGGATTCCAGGTACCCAGTTTATAACAAACGCAGTAGGTTATAGAATGTCGTAAGCCAATTCCTCTTTGCTATACCAGCTGACCAGTTTTATTCCCTTGGATTTGTGAGGCAGTTTTATAATAAGTATTTATAATTGAAAGATGTTAGCTCACAAAAAAGTAGGTATCAATCCCCAATAGCTATGAATAAGTTGGATATTTCATTAATAATTGAAGAAAACTATCCCTTTGCATTTCTATGCATTAAAGAATAATAAAGGCTATGAATCCGTCAGTATCTTCTCTTGTGGCGTCTGGGTACTGTACACTACAAAGCTTGTCCCATCATAATTACAAATCTCACAGCAATAGCTAGACACAGTAGAATCAGCAGAAGGCCCTCTTCAAGCTGACATTCCATTGCCTTTGACATTAAAAAAATCCAGTTTAATGAAAGGGCACTGGGGCTGCATGTGTTCACTGCCTCAAAATGTATACTCTGAGTATGAATCAAGATTTCTAATCTACTCGCATGTTAGAATCAACTCCTGCCCTCATCTGCTGTTAAGTCTGATCCAGTTTCTAGTACGTTCTTACTGACCTCAATGCAAGTTGTGCCAAGCGCTGGCTTGTAAAGTGGTGCACAGATCTTACCAACCCTCTTCCCATGTGTGAAGAAGGACAAATGCTGTCAGCAACACAGGGCTCTTTTGTGTGACCAGTAGTCCAGAAAGACCACTGGTGTGAAAGTGTACACAGTTAGTCCTGCACAGTAAAGGTGTTGGAAACAGCCACCTAAGACTTGCAGTTGCAGGATGCAGTGCTCCCCTTTGTTCATTGTGGTACTGTACAGCAAGACATCTTGCCTTGCAGATGCCTGCCTCTGCCCATCCTCTGTGTATTCTTTCTCAGGTGTTTGGCCTCAAGGCAAGGTTTTACCAATCGTTCCTTAATTCACACTTTTTTTAGCTGCACTGCAAATGTTTTTCTGCATTGATCTCGCTCTTAACTGTAGTGAACCAAATCTGTCATTTCGGAGTTGCAAAAGGCAACTGATATTCTGAGGTAATTCTGCGGTAATGGGTGGAAGTGTCTAAGTAAATGTGCATTTTTTTAATCTGTTTACTTCAGCAAGCAAGATGCTTCTGTCATCATTGAATATGTTTACACAACTGCTTCCCTTTCATTTCCTAGGGCCCTATTGGTGCTGCTGGTCCCCCAGGCTTCCCAGGTGCTCCTGGTGCTAAGGTATGAACATCTGCTTCTACTGGTACATTTGATAGTGAAGATGAAATATAGATGAAACTAGTATTGCTAGGCAGCCACCCTCTCAGAAATGGGGGTGCTTTCTTATCAGACAGTTACAGAACAGGATGAGGATGAATCCCTATAGTATTTGGAGAAATCACATATGAAAGCTAATTTAAAATACAGCAGTTATTTCACAGCTGAAGATTGATGCTAGGCAGGTTCAGGAAGACATTGAAAAAAAGTCCTTTTTTTTTAGTACTTCCTACACGGTGCAGTTGTAGATACCTTTAAAAGGTGATGTGGATCATGATAAATAAGCAAAGTAGCAGTTTATATCACTTTACAGAAGTAGTGGAGGGCCAAGAACTCCAAGAAGTGGAGTTGAGTATCGGGCTCCTTCCAGCCTAAGTTCTTGAAATTACAGTGGAGAAGCTTTTCAGGTGTAGGGCAATACCATTTTGCTCTTGCAGACTGTAACTTAGATGATTCAGTTTATTGCTCAGATCTTAGCATTTTTACCTGGGTAAGACTCTCATTATTTTGAATTTTACTTTGTCCAAGGAAGGACAGAGGGTTTTGGGCAAGAGTGTCCCATATAATGCATTTAAAAATTTCACTGACCATTTGCCAAGAAGCTCAGAGCTGCATACAGTTATATGTAGCGTGGTACAGTTTTTCACCCTTAACACAGATACACAAACTCCATGTCACAACAGACAAAACTCTTATCTTGATCCATCTTCAGAAGAAAATAGAGTATTGTTTGCTAGACCTCTTAATAGTAACTGCAGGGAAGATGAGAAAAAATTGAGATCCCATTCTTGTTATTTTTGTGAAAATGCAAGACTTTTGGAAACCATGAAATCTTCTCTGATGCGAATCTGAGTGTGGTTACAGCATGTAATTTCAAGAGAAGACTGCCTACGTGTCCAGGGTGAACTCTGACTACTTAGAGAATTGCTGAAAAGAAGTTGTCATTACATTCAGTTTTTTGTAGTAACTTGGTTTTACTCTCAGGAGCTTGTATTCACTAAGAACCATTTTTCCTGTCATTTACTCCACTGTTAACACTATCCTACAGCACTCTGATCAGGCATTGTTTTGCATTTTGCATCAGTGCAAATGGCATCTTAAGGTGCAAGATAATGGTCAGTTAGGTCTCATGCACTGTGAGGCATCTCAGGCCAATGCTGGAGGCACATGGCTATAGATAGGACTGGAATTGTAATCCTGATTTTCTAGGTCAACCTTCTGTGTAATCCTCAGTGATAATGTAGCTTCTTAGATATGCTGAGCATCTGTTGTTCCTGGGTTAGCCATCAGCTTCAATGGTGCCTAGCTAGGCTTCCCAGCTTCAGTGCCTTTAAAATCCAATAAAAGCTCTCAGCTGCTTGATTTCCTGGCCTCTGAAGTGGGAATATATATTGGATCGTCTTCTTAACATCAGGCTAATATATGATTGCTCCACTATTCCCCTAATACTGTGTACACTGATAGAGGGCTCTATCCTTCTCTCAAACAGGGTGAAATTGGACCTGCTGGTAATGTTGGTCCCAGTGGTCCTGCTGGTCCAAGAGGAGAGATTGGGCTTCCCGGTTCTAGTGGCCCTGTTGGCCCTCCAGTGAGTAACTTGCCAGACTTTATCTGTTGTTGGACAGGTGCACTTGAGAGTCTGAATTAACCAGTATTGTTATCTTTCTTAATAGGGAAACCCTGGTGCTAACGGTCTTCCAGGGGCTAAAGGTGCAGCTGTAAGTACAGCCATACTCACACTTGTTTGTTCTAAAAAAAATATAATTCAGTTAATGCACAGAAAAAATAATAACTTTTTTTTTTCCCCTCTGTTGGACAGGGTCTTCCTGGTGTTGCTGGCGCTCCTGGTCTGCCTGGTCCCCGTGGTATTCCTGGTCCTCCTGGCCCCGCTGGTCCTAGTGGTGCTAGAGGACTTGTTGTAAGTGACCTTGTATATTGCATGTCTTCATCTGAAAATTGGACACAGTGTCGACATTTGTAAAAGATTTCCTCTGGATATATTTTTGTATTTAATGCAGACATTTTCTCTTGCTCCACTATAATTAAACATTGTAGTTCATTTCTGGGTCTCACTGCTTGCTTCAGATGCTGGGACTGAAAAGGTTCACTTTGCACTCCTCAGTAGAGGAACCAGCCCTGAATATTTCATAGTTCAATTACTGCCATTTCAAAGTATCTTTAACATGTTTCTTTTCATGCCTGTTAACCCAGAAATACAATTATGTTCACTAACCATTTATCAAAATAGAGGCAGGCATGGCATTGGATGATTAAATAGCTTTTTGATTAATGAAAGAGTTGTCCAGGTAGAAAAGAGATGTTTGGAATGATGCTTAATTCTATGATCTCTTTCTGTTTTGGACTCTAGGGTGAACCAGGCCCTGCTGGTGCCAAGGGAGAAAGTGGTAATAAGGGTGAGCCTGTAAGTATGGCAACATATGAAGGTTGTTTCAATTAATAAAGCCTGATAGTATCTGCAACACAACATCTCATTTCTTCTTTTTCTCTGTTTGCCTGAAATAGGGTGCTGCTGGACCTGCTGGACCTCCTGGTCCTAGTGGTGAGGAAGGCAAGAGAGGCAGCAATGGTGAACCTGGCTCTGCTGGTCCCCCCGGCCCTGCTGGTCTAAGAGTAGGTTTTCTTTTCATGTTTCAGAAGTAGAAGCAAAAAGGAAAGAGGAAATAAAGCTAGACTCACAAAGGCAAATTAAGTAATTATGAGTGATTAAATTTACATTTATGCTGCTAAGCAAAGATCATTTGCCATTCTGAACCTTTTGATTAGTTGGGACCAAACCTATTTTTGCTTTATATTTATGCTGTTTATTATCTGATCCCTGAAGTAATTAGAGGTTGCTTTAATTTATCCATTGTGTAATATTTAGCAAATTATCTTTGATTGCTCTTAAAGCTTTGTGATGGTATTTAACTGCTTAAATCAGATAATTGGCTCACATGTAATGTGAGGCAAAAAGTTTCAGTTCAGTGTCTTCAAGGGTGCCTAGTACCCTTTTTACTGGGTGAGGAAACCACTCAGTGAATTTCAGGAGGCATGTGGCTTCATGCAGGAGCACGAATTCACTGGAAAAGAATAGGAAATATGGCAGTGTTTCCACGAAATTTTTTTGGTAGAGATAAGGATTCAGTATTGCATCTTGAGTAGGCTATATAGAGTCATAGAGAAGCCAGTAACTCTCTGCAGAGAAGGGAAGGTGAAAAAGTGTGGGCCAGGCTGTGGGATCCTAGCTGCTGGATAAAGCTGCTATTAGATTACGATGAACAGTGAAAATGCTCTGATACAAGCAGATTAGAATTTAAAGAAATCTAAAGGAAGTGAGAGAGATTTCTTTCACAATACACATTTACACTGAGGTGTGTGTGCTTAGAGCTGCACTTACCTCAAATTCAGCAGACCTGCTTGGAAGGCTGAAATTTATCAAGCACTATACACCATACAGGAACATATTTATTTCTTTCCCTTTCTTGATTTGTTTTGTGTTCACTTGCAGGGTGTGCCTGGATCTCGTGGTCTCCCTGGAGCTGATGGCAGAGCTGGTGTCATGGTAAGACTTTTGTCTGGGTTACTGTTTCTAAATCATCTTTTTATATACAGATGTGTGATGCTTTTTGTTACCTCTGCCTGATTTTATTTATTTCGTTAGGGACCTGCTGGTAACCGTGGTGCTAGTGGTCCTGTTGGTGCTAAGGGTCCTAATGGTGATGGTGGCCGTCCTGGTGAGCCTGGTCTTATGGGTCCAAGAGTAAGTTTGAACTCTGTGGTGTAAGTTTAAACTATGCAAAAAGAGAATGTCTTACAATTTAGGGGCAAAATTATTCAGAAATCAAACTGCAAAAATTCAGCCTGTGCTAACCACAATCAGGGCACTTCTACCACTCTACTGAAAAAACATCCATGAGGAAATTATTAAGAAACATCAAAATGTATATTGAAATTAATTTCTTTTGTATGTGGTAGCATTTGATTGCCTTATCGTGGAGCAGTGCCCCCTTGTACTGGGTACTGCATTGACTTCTGAGAGGGGGTTCCACTTGTGGTTATTTATAGAATGTGATCACTAAGATCACAGCTGAAGTGTGCGTCCTCTTTAACCAACTAAAAGAAAAGCAAACCCTACTAAAATGATGTTAGATGGCTGATCTCAATTATTTCAATTTTATTTTACAAACTATTTCAGGGAAAACAGCCATCTACCTTTAGTGGTGCTGGCTGCAGCCAGATTATGTCCATGTCGTTGTCTTTTAGCCTCTTTATACTACTCTTTCTCTTCCTACCCCACCCATTGAAGTGAAAGAGTTTTCAATGCACATGTGAACTATTAGGCATCTGCAAACATTTAAGCACATTCTGTGCTAAACTAGAGCCTAAATGAGTTTATCTAAGTGAAACAGATACTTACCTATACTGATTTTTCAACTGGCATGGGAGCACACACCACCAAATGAAACTTCAGTGTGTTTTAGATGTAAACTTTGTAGGACATACAGTCCTCTTTCCACAGTGTATATTGATAACTTGGTGTCTGTGTGTGTGCACGCATGTAGAAAAATTTTGGTTAACTGTTGGGTG